>NC_079190.1:53743342-54085842 GCF_029499605.1 Hyla sarda
AAAGCTATAACACCAAAATATTCCACAGTAATACTAAAGCTATAGACCAACATATTCCACAGTAATACTAAAGCTATAACACCAACATATTCCACAGCAATACTAAAGCTATAGACCAACATATTCCACAGTAATACTAAAGCTATAGACCAACATATTCCACAGTAATACTAAAGCTATAGACCAACATATTCCATAACAATACTAAAGCTATAACACCAACATATTCCGCAGTAATACTAAAGCTATAGCACCAACATATTCCATAGTAATACTAAAGCTATAGCACTAATATATTCCACAGTAATACTAAAGCTGTAACACCAACATATTCCACAGTAATACTAAAGCTATAGACCAACATATTCCACAGTAATACTAAATCTATAACACCAACATATTACACAGCAATACTAAAGCTATAGCACCAACATATTCCACAGTAATACTAAAGCTATAGATCAACATATTCCACAGTAATACTAAATCTATAGCACCAACATATTCCACAGTAATACTAAAGCTATAGCACCAACATATTCCACAGTAATACTAAAGCTATAGATCAACATATTCCACAGTAATACTAAATCTATAGCACTAATATATTCCACAGTAATACTAAAACTATAACACCAACATATTCCACAGCAATACTAAAGCTATAACACCAACATATTCCACAGTAATACTAAATCTATAGCACTAATATATTCCACAGTAATACTAAAACTATAACACCAACATATTCCGTAGTAATACTAAAGCTATAGCACCAACATATTCCACAGTAATACTAAAGCTATAGCACCAACATATTCCACGGTAATACTAAAGCTATAGCACCAACATATTCCACAGTAATACTAAAGCTATAGCACCAACATATTCCACAGTAATACTAAAGCTATAGCACCAACATATTCCACAGTAATACTAAAGCTATAGACCAACATATTCCACAGTAATACTAAAGCTATAACACCAACATATTCCACAGCAATACTAAAGCTATAGACCAACATATTCTGCAGTAATACTAAAGCTATAGACCAACATATTCCACAGTAATACTAAAGCTATAGACCAACATATTCCACAGTAATACTAAAGCTATAACACCAACATATTCCACAGTAATACTAAAGCTATAAAACCAACATATTACACAGCAATACTAAAGCTATAGCACCAACATATTCCACAGTAATACTAAAGCTATAGATCAACATATTCCACAGTAATACTAAATCTATAGCACTAATATATTCCACAGTAATACTAAAACTATAACACCAACATATTCCACAGCAATACTAAAGCTATAACACCAACATATTCCACAGTAATACTAAATCTATAGCACTAATATATTCCACAGTAATACTAAAGCTATAGCACCAACATATTCCACAGTAATACTAAAGCTATAGCACCAACATATTCCACGGTAATACTAAAGCTATAGACCAACATATTCCACAGTAATACTAAAGCTATAACACCAACATATTCCACAGTAATACTAAAGCTATAACACCAACATATTCCACAGTAATACTAAAGCTATAGCGCTAACATATTCCACAGTAATACTAAAGCTATAGTATCAACATATTCCACAGTAATACTAAAGCTATAGCACCAACATATTCCACGGTAATACTAAAGCTATAGCACTAATATATTCCACAGTAATACTAAAGCTATAACACCAACATATTCCACAGTAATACTAAATCTATAGCACTAATATATTCCACAGTAATACTAAAGCTATAACACCAACATATTCCACAGTAATACTAAAGCTATAGCGCTAACATATTCCACAGTAATACTAAAGCTATAGCACCAACATATTCCACGGTAATACTAAAGCTATAGTACTAACATGTTCCACAGTAATACTAAAGCTATAACACCAACATATTCCACAGTAATACTAAAGCTATAACACCAACATATTCCACAGTAATACTAAGGCTATAACACCAACATATTCCACAGTAATACTAAAGCTATAGTATCAACATATTCCACAGTAATACTAAAGCTATAGCACCAACATATTCCACAGTAATACTAAAGCTATAGCACCAACATATTCCACAGCAATACTAAAGCTATAACACCAACATATTCCACAGCAATACTAAAGCTATAGCACCAACATATTCCACGGTAATACTAAAGCTATAGCACCAACATATTCCACAGTAATACTAAAGCTATAGCACCAACATATTCCACAGTAATACTAAAACTATAACACCAACATATTCCACAGCAATACTAAAGCTATAACACCAACATATTCCACAGTAATACTAAATCTATAGCACTAATATATTCCACAGTAATACTAAAGCTATAGCACCAACATATTCCACAGTAATACTAAAGCTATAGCACCAACATATTCCACGGTAATACTAAAGCTATAGACCAACATATTCCACAGTAATACTAAAGCTATAACACCAACATATTCCACAGTAATACTAAAGCTATAACACCAACATATTCCACAGTAATACTAAAGCTATAGCGCTAACATATTCCACAGTAATACTAAAGCTATAGTATCAACATATTCCACAGTAATACTAAAGCTATAGCACCAACATATTCCACGGTAATACTAAAGCTATAGCACTAATATATTCCACAGTAATACTAAAGCTATAACACCAACATATTCCACAGTAATACTAAATCTATAGCACTAATATATTCCACAGTAATACTAAAGCTATAACACCAACATATTCCACAGTAATACTAAAGCTATAGCGCTAACATATTCCACAGTAATACTAAAGCTATAGCACCAACATATTCCACGGTAATACTAAAGCTATAGTACTAACATGTTCCACAGTAATACTAAAGCTATAACACCAACATATTCCACAGTAATACTAAAGCTATAACACCAACATATTCCACAGTAATACTAAGGCTATAACACCAACATATTCCACAGTAATACTAAAGCTATAGTATCAACATATTCCACAGTAATACTAAAGCTATAGCACCAACATATTCCACAGTAATACTAAAGCTATAGCACCAACATATTCCACAGCAATACTAAAGCTATAACACCAACATATTCCACAGCAATACTAAAGCTATAGCACCAACATATTCCACGGTAATACTAAAGCTATAGCACCAACATATTCCACAGTAATACTAAAGCTATAGCACCAACATATTCCACAGTAATACTAAAGCTATAACACCAACATATTCCACGGTAATACTAAAGCTATAGACCAACATATTCCACAGTAATACTAAAGCTATAACACCAACATATTCCACAGCAATACTAAAGCTATAGACCAACTGTCACGATGCCGGCTGGCAGGTAGTGGATCCTCTGTGCCAGAGAGGGATTGGCGTGGACCGTGCTAGTGGACCGGTTCTAAGCCACTACTGGTTTTCACCAGAGCCCGCCGCAAAGCGGGATGGTCTTGCTGCGGCGGTAGTGACCAGGTCGTATCCACTAGCAACGGCTCACCTCTCTGGCTGCTGAAGATAGGCGCGGTACAAGGGAGTAGGCAAAAGCAAGGTCGGACGTAGCAGAAGGTCGGGGCAGGCAGCAAGGATCGTAGTCAGGGGCAACGGCAGAAGGTCTGGAAACACAGGCAAGGAACACACAAGGAACGCTTTCACTGGCACTAAGGCAACAAGATCCGGCAAGGGAGTGCAGGGGAAGTGAGGTGATATAGGGAAGTGCACAGGTGAACACACTAATTGGAACCACTGCGCCAATCAGCGGCGCAGTGGCCCTTTAAATCGCAGAGACCCGGCGCGCGCGCGCCCTAGGGAGCGGGGCCGCGCGCGCCGGGACAGAACAGACGGAGAGCGAGTCAGGTAGGGGAGCCGGGGTGCGCATCGCGAGCGGGCGCTACCCGCATCGCGAATCGCATCCCGGCTGGCAGCGGAATCGCAGCGCCCCGGGTCAGAGGACGTGACCGGAGCGCTGCCGCGGGGAGAGTGAAGCGAGCGCTCCGGGGAGGAGCGGGGACCCGGAGCGCTCGGCGTAACAGTACCCCCCCCTTGGGTCTCCCCCTCTTCTTAGAGCCTGAGAACCTGAGGAGCAGACTTTTGTCTAGGATGTTGTCCTCAGGTTCCCAGGATCTCTCTTCAGGACCACAACCCTCCCAGTCCACTAAAAAAAAATTTTTCCCTCTGACCTTTTTGGCAGCTAAAATTTCTTTGACCGAGAAGATGTCCGAGGAGCCGGAAACAGGAGTGGGAGGAACAGATTTGGGAGAAAAACGGTTGAGGATGAGTGGTTTGAGAAGAGAGACGTGAAAGGCATTAGGGATACGAAGAGAGGGAGGAAGAAGAAGTTTATAAGAGACAGGATTAATTTGACACAAAATTTTGAAAGGACCAAGATAGCGTGGTCCCAACTTGTAGCTAGGGACACGGAAGCGGACATATTTAGCGGAGAGCCATACCTTGTCTCCAGGGGAAAAAACGGGGGGGGCTCTTCTTTTCTTATCCGCGAACTTCTTCATGCGTGATGAAGCCTGTAAGAGAGATTTTTGGGTCTCTCTCCATATGATGGAAAGGTCACGAGAAATTTCATCCACAGCGGGCAGACCAGAGGGCAAGGGAGTAGGGAGGGGGGGAAGAGGGTGACGGCCGTACACCACGAAAAATGGGGATTTGGAGGAAGACTCAGAGACCCTGAAGTTATACGAGAATTCGGCCCATGGGAGGAGATCTGCCCAGTCATCCTGGCGGGAGGAAACAAAATGTCGCAAATAATCACCCAAGATCTGGTTAATCCTTTCTACTTGTCCATTGGACTGGGGATGATATGCAGAAGAAAAATTTAATTTAATCTTGAGTTGTTTACAGAGAGCCCTCCAGAATTTAGACACGAATTGGACGCCTCTATCCGAGACAATCTGCGTAGGCAACCCGTGAAGACGAAAAATGTGTACAAAAAATTGTTTAGCCAACTGAGGCGCAGAAGGAAGACCAGGAAGAGGGATGAAATGTGCCATTTTTGGGAATCGATCAACGACCACCCAAATAACAGTGTTGCCACGGGAAGGGGGTAAATCAGTAATAAAATCCATACCAATCAGAGACCAAGGCTGTTCGGGGACAGGCAGAGGATGAAGAAAACCAGCGGGCTTCTGGCGAGGAGTCTTATCCCGGGCACAGATAGTGCAGGCTCGCACAAAGTCCACAACATCCGTCTCCAGAGTCGGCCACCAATAGAAGCGGGAGATGAGTTGCACAGATTTCTTGATACCCGCATGACCTGCGAGATGGGAGGAGTGACCCCATTTGAGGATTCCGAGGCGTTGGCGAGGAGAAACAAAGGTCTTTCCTGGAGGAGTCTGCCTGATGGAGGCAGGAGAAGTGGAGATCAGGCAGTCAGGTGGAATGATGTGTTGCGGAGAGAGTTCAACTTCTGAGGCATCCGAGGAACGAGAGAGAGCATCGGCCCTAATGTTCTTATCGGCAGGACGAAAGTGAATCTCAAAATTAAATCGGGCAAAGAACAGAGACCACCGGGCCTGGCGAGGATTCAGCCGTTGGGCAGACTGGAGGTAGGAGAGGTTCTTGTGGTCGGTGTAGATAATAACAGGAGAACTTGATCCCTCCAGCAGATGCCTCCATTCCTCAAGTGCTAATTTAATGGCTAGAAGCTCTCGATCCCCGATGGAGTAGTTCCTCTCCGCTGGAGAGAAGGTCCTAGAGAAAAAACCACAAGTGACAGCATGCCCGGAAGAATTTTTTTGTAGAAGAACAGCTCCAGCTCCCACTGAGGAGGCATCAACCTCCAATAGGAAGGGTTTGGAAGGGTCAGGTCTGGAGAGGACGGGAGCCGAAGAAAAGGCAGACTTGAGTCGTTTAAAGGCGTCTTCTGCTTGAGGAGGCCAGGACTTGGGATCAGCATTTTTTTTGGTTAAAGCCACGATAGGAGCCACAATGGTAGAAAAATGTGGAATAAATTGCCTGTAATAATTGGCGAACCCCAAAAAGCGTTGGATAGCACGGAGTCCGGAGGGGCGTGGCCAATCTAAGACGGCAGAGAGTTTGTCTGGATCCATCTGTAGTCCCTGGCCAGAGACCAAATATCCTAGAAAAGGAAGAGATTGGCATTCAAACAGACATTTCTCAATTTTGGCATAGAGTTGGTTGTCACGAAGTCTCTGAAGAACCATACGGACATGCTGGCGGTGTTCTTCTAGATTGGCAGAAAAAATTAGGATATCGTCCAGATATACAACAACACAGGAGTATAACAGATCACGAAAAATTTCATTGACAAAGTCTTGGAAGACGGCAGGGGCGTTGCACAGTCCAAAGGGCATGACCAGATACTCAAAGTGTCCATCTCTGGTGTTAAATGCCGTTTTCCACTCGTCCCCCTCTCTGATGCGGATGAGGTTATAGGCGCCTCTTAAGTCCAATTTAGTGAAGATGTGGGCACCTTGGAGGCGATCAAAGAGTTCAGAGATGAGGGGTAAGGGGTAGCGGTTCTTAACCGTGATTTTATTAAGACCGCGGTAGTCAATGCAAGGACGTAGGGAGCCATCTTTTTTGGACACAAAGAAAAATCCGGCTCCGGCAGGAGAGGAGGATTTACGGATAAAGCCCTTTTTTAGATTCTCCTGGACGTATTCGGACATGGCAAGAGTCTCTGGGGCAGAGAGAGGATAAATTCTGCCCCGGGGTGGAGTAGTGCCCGGGAGGAGGTCGATAGGGCAATCATAAGGCCTGTGAGGAGGTAGAGTCTCAGCTTGTTTTTTGCAGAAAACATCCGCGAAGTCCATATAGGCCTTAGGGAGACCGGTTACTGGAGGAACCACAGAGTTACGGCAAGGGTTACTGGGAACCGGTTTTAGACAGTTCTTGGAACAAGAGGACCCCCAACTCTTGATCTCCCCAGTGGACCAATCCAGGGTAGGGGAATGAAGTTGAAGCCAGGGAAGTCCAAGGAGAATTTCCGAGGTGCAATTGGGGAGGACCAAAAGTTCAATCCTCTCATGATGAGATCCGATGCTCATAAGAAGGGGCTCCGTGCGGAAACGTATGGTACAGTCCAATCTTTCATTATTTACACAATTGATGTAGAGGGGTCTGGCGAGACTGGTCACCGGGATGTTGAACCTGTTGACGAGAGAGGCCAAAATAAAATTTCCTGCAGATCCAGAGTCCAAGAAGGCCACTGTAGAGAAGGAGAAGGCAGAGGCAAACATCCGCACAGGCACAGTAAGACGTGGAGAAGCAGAGTAGACATCAAGGACTGTCTCACCTTTGTGCGGAGTCAGCGTACGTCTTTCCAGGCGGGGAGGACGGATAGGACAATCTCTCAGGAAGTGTTCGGTACTAGCACAGTACAGGCAGAGGTTCTCCATACGGCGTCGTGTCCTCTCTTGAGGTGTCAGGCGAGACCGGTCGACCTGCATAGCCTCCACGGCGGGAGGCACAGGAACAGATTGCAGGGGACCAGAGGAGAGAGGAGCCGAGGAGAAGAAACGCCTCGTGCGAACAGAGTCCATATCTTGGCGGAGTTCCTGACGCCTTTCGGAAAAACGCATGTCAATGCGAGTGGCTAGGTGAATAAGTTCATGTAGATTAGCAGGAATTTCTCGTGCGGCCAGAACATCTTTAATGTTGCTGGATAGGCCTTTTTTGAAGGTCGCGCAGAGGGCCTCATTATTCCAGGACAATTCTGAAGCAAGAGTACGGAATTGTACGGCATACTCGCCAACGGAAGAATTACCCTGGACCAGGTTCAACAGGGCAGTCTCAGCAGAAGAGGCTCGGGCAGGTTCCTCAAAGACACTTCGGATTTCCGAGAAGAAGGAGTGTACAGAGGCAGTGACGGGGTCATTGCGGTCCCAGAGCGGTGTGGCCCATGACAGGGCTTTTCCGGACAGAAGGCTGACTACGAAAGCCACCTTAGACCTTTCAGTGGGAAACAGGTCCGACATCATCTCCAGATGCAGGGAACATTGGGAAAGAAAGCCACGGCAAAACTTAGAGTCCCCATCAAATTTATCCGGCAAGGATAAGCGTATCCCAGGAGCGGCCACTCGCTGCGGAGGAGGTGCAGGAGCTGGCGGAGGAGATGACTGCTGAAGCTGTGGTAGTAACTGTTGTAGCATAATGGTCAGTTGAGACAGCTGTTGGCCTTGTTGCGCTATCTGTTGTGACTGCTGGGCGACCACCGTGGTGAGGTCAGCGACAACTGGCAGAGGAACTTCAGCGGGATCCATGGCCGGATCTACTGTCACGATGCCGGCTGGCAGGTAGTGGATCCTCTGTGCCAGAGAGGGATTGGCGTGGACCGTGCTAGTGGACCGGTTCTAAGCCACTACTGGTTTTCACCAGAGCCCGCCGCAAAGCGGGATGGTCTTGCTGCGGCGGTAGTGACCAGGTCGTATCCACTAGCAACGGCTCACCTCTCTGGCTGCTGAAGATAGGCGCGGTACAAGGGAGTAGGCAAAAGCAAGGTCGGACGTAGCAGAAGGTCGGGGCAGGCAGCAAGGATCGTAGTCAGGGGCAACGGCAGAAGGTCTGGAAACACAGGCAAGGAACACACAAGGAACGCTTTCACTGGCACTAAGGCAACAAGATCCGGCAAGGGAGTGCAGGGGAAGTGAGGTGATATAGGGAAGTGCACAGGTGAACACACTAATTGGAACCACTGCGCCAATCAGCGGCGCAGTGGCCCTTTAAATCGCAGAGACCCGGCGCGCGCGCGCCCTAGGGAGCGGGGCCGCGCGCGCCGGGACAGAACAGACGGAGAGCGAGTCAGGTAGGGGAGCCGGGGTGCGCATCGCGAGCGGGCGCTACCCGCATCGCGAATCGCATCCCGGCTGGCAGCGGAATCGCAGCGCCCCGGGTCAGAGGACGTGACCGGAGCGCTGCCGCGGGGAGAGTGAAGCGAGCGCTCCGGGGAGGAGCGGGGACCCGGAGCGCTCGGCGTAACACCAACATATTCCACAGTAATACTAAAGCTATAGACCAACATATTCCACAGCAATACTAAAGCTATAGACCAACATATTCCACAGTAATACTAAAGCTATAGACCAACATATTCCATAACAATACTAAAGCTATAACACCAACATATTCCGCAGTAATACTAAAGCTATAGCACCAACATATTCCATAGTAATACTAAAGCTATAGCACTAATATATTCCACAGTAATACTAAAGCTGTAACACCAACATATTCCACAGTAATACTAAAGCTATAGACCAACATATTCCACAGTAATACTAAAGCTATAACACCAACATATTACACAGCAATACTAAAGCTATAGCACCAACATATTCCACAGTAATACTAAAGCTATAGATCAACATATTCCACAGTAATACTAAATCTATAGCACTAATATATTCCACAGTAATACTAAAACTATAACACCAACATATTCCACAGCAATACTAAAGCTATAACACCAACATATTCCACAGTAATACTAAATCTATAGCACTAATATATTCCACAGTAATACTAAAACTATAACACCAACATATTCCGTAGTAATACTAAAGCTATAGCACCAACATATTCCACAGTAATACTAAAGCTATAGCACCAACATATTCCACGGTAATACTAAAGCTATAGACCAACATATTCCACAGTAATACTAAAGCTATAACACCAACATATTCCACAGTAATACTAAAGCTATAACACCAACATATTCCACAGTAATACTAAGGCTATAACACCAACATATTCCACAGTAATACTAAAGCTATAGTATCAACATATTCCACAGTAATACTAAAGCTATAACACCAACATATTCCACAGTAATACTAAAGCTATAACACCAACATATTCCACAGTAATACTAAAGCTATAGTATCAACATATTCCACAGTAATACTAAAGCTATAGCACCAACATATTCCACAGCAATACTAAAGCTATAGTATCAACATATTCCACAGTAATACTAAAGCTATAGCACCAACATATTCCACAGTAATACTAAAGCTATAACACCAACATATTCCACAGCAATACTAAAGCTATAGACCAACATATTCCACAGTAATACTAAAGCTGTAACACCAACATATTCCACAGTAATACTAAAGCTATAACACCAACATATTCCACAGCAATACTAAAGCTATAGACCAACATATTCCACAGCAATACTAAAGCTATAGACCAACATATTCCACAGTAATACTAAAGCTATAACACCAACATATTCCACAGCAATACTAAAGCTATAGACCAACATATTCCACAGTAATACTAAAGTAATAACACCAACATATTCCACAGTAATACTAAAACTGTAACACCAACATATTCCACAGTAATACTAAAGCTATAACACCAACATATTCCACAGCAATACTAAAGCTATAGACCAACATATTCCACAGCAATACTAAAGCTATAGACCAACATATTCCACAGTAATACTAAAGCTATAACACCAACATATTCCACAGTAATACTAAAGCTATAGACCAACATATTCCACAGTAATACTAAAGCTATAACACCAACATATTCCACAGCAATACTAAAGCTATAGACCAACATATTCCACAGCAATACTAAAGCTATAGACCAACATATTCCACAGTAATACTAAAGCTATAGCACCAACATATTCCACAGCAATACTAAAGCTATAGACCAACATATTCCACAGTAATACTAAAGCTATAACACCAACATATTCCACAGTAATACTAAAGCTATAGCACTAATATATTCCACAGTAATACTAAAGCTATAACACCAACATATTCCACAGTAATACTAAAGCTATAACACCAACATATTCCGCAGTAATACTAAAGCTATAACACCAACATATTCCGCAGTAATACTAAAGCTATAGACCAACATATTCCACAGTAATACTAAAGCTATAGCACCAACATATTCCACAGTAATACTAAAGCTATAGCACCAACATATTCCACAGTAATACTAAAGCTATAACACCAACATATTCCACAGTAATACTAAAGCTATAGACCAACATATTCCACAGTAATACTAAAGCTATAACACCAACATATTCCACAGTAATACTAAAGCTATAACACCAACATATTCCACAGCAATACTAAAGCTATAGCACCAACATATTCCACAGTAATACTAAAGCTATAGCACCAACATATTCCACAGTAATACTAAAGCTATAGACCAACATATTCCACAGCAATACTAAAGCTATAACACCAACATATTCCACAGCAATACTAAAGCTATAACACCAACATATTCCACAACAATCCTAAAGCTATAACACCAACATATTCCACAGTAATACTAAAGCTATAGCACCAACATATTCCGCAGTAATACTAAATCTATAGCACTAATATATTCCACAGTAATACTAAAGCTATAGACCAACATATTCCTCAGAAAAACTGAAGCTATATCACTGAGGTGGCCCAGTACAGGAGTTGTTACCCCATACCCATGCAGCCCTGTCAGGCAGCCTCCCTGCAGTGTCCCCTGCTACCCCCCCCCACCCCCCTTCCATCCGTTCCACTGTAATTGTATATTATCCCCTATGTTATGTATATAAGAATGTTGAATCTTTAAAGGACATCTGCAGCGTTACAAACACTTATCCCCTATCCTCAAGATAGGGGATAAGTGTTTGATCGCGGGGGGTCCGAACGCTGGGACCCCCTGTGATCTCCTGTACGGGGCCGCGGCTCTCCCGTGCAGGGGGCGTGCCAGCCACAGCATGACGTTGCGGCCGGCACGCCTCCTCCATACATCTCTATGGGAGAGGTGGGGAGGCAGCATTCGTGCCTCCCCGCATCCCCCATAGAACTGTATGGGGACGGGGAGGAGACAGGACGTCACCGTCGACCTCTAGGTCGACGCTACGCGCCTTAGTGCTCACCATGAGCGCTTATCGCGGTGCCCCGTTAGGGAGATCGGGGGGGGGGGGGGGTTCCCAGCGGTCGGACCCCCCGCGATCAAACACTTATCCCCTATCCTGTGTATAGAGGATAAGTGTAATGCCGCTGCAGTTGTCCTTTAAGAAAGGTTAACATGTGATCACCAGTTGTCATGTGAGTTGTCATGTGATTGTTACCCAGGAGCTATCAGTGACCAGGTGACTTAAGGGTGACCAATGGGACCCCACCAGAGTCTCTCCAGTTGGGAGGAGTCTCTTCTCTCTCTTAGTTCCTGAGTCTTTGCTGAGGTGCAGTTGAGCCTAAGAGTCTGGAGTCATAGGAGCCTCAAGTCAAGTCTGCAGCCACAAGTTACAAGTCTACAAGTAAGCTAAAGTCACAGCTTAGTCTGTCTCAAGTCAAGTCAGTCACTGTCATCTATTGTCAAGTCAACGTGGCCTGCACTAAATTGTCCAAAACCACTGCAAGTCCCAGAAAGCCCTTATGGTCTCTGAAGTCACTGGTCACCTCCGTGGGCCTGGCTACACTGTATAGACTGTACCATCTGTCACTCAGTAAAGCTACCGTTGTTCGTAACTTGGCATCGGAGTCATTATTGCCCCCGTGCCTAGCCCAGGATCCAGCGGTATACCTTTGGGTGGTATTGAGGATAAACCACGCCCTGGCGTCACGAATACAAGGGGTTAATGCCATCTGCCCCCTAGGGTAATTCCATCTGCCCTGCATCACACCCCATACGACAGCACCAACATATTCCACAGCAAAACTGAAGCTATAGCACCAACATATGCAGAAAAACTGACAGTTGCAGAATGTTACAGTTGATATTTATGATTTGCCAGAATACAGAAAAATTACTTTGTATAAAAAAAAATAAACAAATAAGAAACACACACGTAGAAATCTTAACAATGTGCATTCTAGGCTGATTCACTCCTACTGTGAAAATGTTTCTGTCAGGAGTAAAAAAAATAAAATAAAAAAAATTATTAAATAAAATAAATAACAAAAAAAAAATGAGTTTGTAGTCTGGCACCAGGCTTTATTATGGAATTGATTTCCCTATGGATGCATAGGCTGCCATGCATGACCATGAATTTACCGTGGGGGGGGAGGGGACATGAGTAACGCATGCATTATTATCATATCTGAGGTGCAAACATAGTCCACTGGGCTGTACATTATTGGCAATGTAGAGATGTGACGTAATGTTATCTTGCTTTTTAGTATGAAAATGAAGAATTGCAGATTGGACAAGTGCCGGTTTAATCTATAGACCTAAAGATGTCAGATTTCAAGTTTTCTTTATCTCGAATAAGATGCAATAGACTGGACTGAAGTTCTTTTAAGAAATGTATAGAATTGTGCCATACGGTGCTAAAAGCATACAGTGGCATATCCTATCTGTGCCAACATGCCCTGGCATGCATCTTGCTGACCTTCTAAGTTCTCCTACATAATAGCCTATCGACTCTAGATGCCTTTCCAGCACAGAGAGATACTTATTACTGGAATTGTTCCTTTTCCAATACCAAGCATTCTTATAACAAGCGTTCGGGGAAGCAGTGAATATGGTTCATATTGCTGCCAGTGCCCTCACAATCTGCAGAAGACAAACTGTACTCCAATTTTTCCCAACCAGTGTGCCTCCAGCTGTTGCAAAACTACAACTCCCAGCATGCCCGGACAGCCGAAGGCTGTACGGGCATGCTGGGAGCTGTAGTTTTGCAACAGCTGGAGGTCTGCATTTTGGAGACTACTGGAATAAATGTGTCTTTATTGCATGTCAAGGTTTCAGGTAGTTCAGTGCAATGTTCGATGCAAAGAAGTAGATCCTTAAAGGGGTATTCCATGTTTTTTTTTTTTTTTTTTTTTTTACTTGACTATGCTACTATGCTTGACTATGTAACATCAATGTAGTTAACAGTATAGTGTCTTTACCTGTGTTTCATGGTGGTCTTGCAATACTTCTGTGATTTTTGGCCCAATATTTATTTTTAACAGCATACAAAATTACTTTTATGAATTTTTTTTTTCATGTCTTGTACTTGCCACAGCAGCGTGCACCCGTGTATTTGGTTTAGGTGCTGGCTACATTTTTTTTTCTTTTTGTTTTTGTTGTGCAATTTGGGGGGGAATTGCTCCCTCTGTAGCCGTGCATCCCCTCCCTTATTTCACAGGAGGTGGTTTTGGGTTGTTAGTGGATCCATCATGTCACCCAGCCTGAGGTGAGTGAATGTTAGGGTCCCATCCGATATGAGGCCACCTCCGTGCCACGTGGTTGATGGGGGGGACACGTTTTGATCAAAAAGTGCACTAAGAGCCTCCATTTTGTTGACCAAGTGTGCTGCGGCCATTTTCTTTTTTTACATCGTCCCAGGATTTCCCAAGTTGCAATGTGGCCCGAGACATTACATCACTAATCAGGTGTTCAGAGGAAGCCTGTCTTTGCTTCAATAGGAGGAGCGGAAGGGTGGAAGGGAGATCATTCTGCAAGAATTTGCAACAGCTAGAGGCACCCTGGCCAGAAGAAAGCACAGGTGTACTTTAATGGGTGGGGTGGCTAATGTGTAGGAGGGAGAAAAATAACCTTACACTTAGAAACAAAGAATTATGGGACTTGTAGTTGGAGGGGACGAGCTCAAACAGGAAATAGCCAGTTTACAAAAATATAGCCACAGTGTTATGTTAATCTCACAACATAGCCATATAGCTCCAAGTCAAGCGCAGATCCTTCTTAAGTATGTCGATTACTGTCTGGCAGGTAAGTACTAAAATCACCTTATGGTGGATAACCCCTTTAATGGAAAAGAGGTGTCAAGGAAAGACTGTGACTTCATTTTAAAATCCACACCCATAGGCTCTCTAATAAAGGAGGTTATATAGTTATTAGGTATGATGTTATAGAGTTGGGCGGTATGACCAAATATGTGTATCACAGTATTTTTGTAACTTATGGCGGTTCCACGGTATATAACGGTATTTACCCCCCCCCAAATCATGTGACCTGCAAGCGCTGTTCTGCTTCTCACCCCCCTTCCCCCCCCCCAAATTAATTATCAGCCCAGTGCTGCACTGTGCCCATTGGGGTAAATACTCACATATCACCCGCAAGCGCTGCCCTCCTTGTCCTCCTGTTTGTTGCGGACCACCAGCGCTGACACTGTATAGCTGTATCCCTATGCCCGGGCTGCAAAAGATAAACAAAAATAAACTTTAACACACGTTCCTACGTCGGCCTTACACTCTTCCTGGGGACAGGAACGTCGGAGAGCCGTCAGCCTATCACCGGCCAGAGCGATGTTCCACCTCGGCCGGTGATAGGCTGATCCCACTGTCATGTAAGAAGCCGGCTTCTTACATGACAGTGGGCTCAACCAATCACTGGTCGGAGTGGAACATCGCTGCGGCTGGTGATAGGCTGACGGCTCTCCGACGTTCCTGTCCCCAGGAAGCAGGTCTCGACCGACGGGGAAAGGTGAGTTAAAGTTTATTTTGTTTACCTTTTGCAGCCCGGGCATAGGGATACAGCTATACAGTGTCAGCGCTGGCGGTCCGCAACAAACAGGAGGACGAGGAGGGCAGCGCTTGCGGGTGATATGTGAGTATTTACCCTGATGGGGACAGCGCAGTGCTGGGCTAATAATTAATTGGGGGGGGGGGGGGGCAGAACAGCGCTCACGGGTCACATAGGATTAGTTCCCCCATGGGGACAGCACAGCGCTGGGCTGTTAATTCATTCATTCCGAGGGGGAGGGAACAAACCGGTATTGCGGTATGAGAAAAATTCATATTGTGCAGCACAAAAATTTCGGTATGAACCTGTATACCGCCCAGCCCTATGATGTTATATGGAAAAGTGTGCGCAGAACCTACAGAGGATTAATTCCTGTAATCAACAAATCAGTGTTCACACTACTGTCATGGCTCCGGTTCTTAAAAGTAAATTGGCAGCAGCGTCACCTGCACTAACCTGCTGATACTGCCTGATACGGGGGGGATGGGGGCGATGATCAAAATGGTTTTTAGCTTACAATATATTGCTAAAAATTCCATTATGTAAATGAGGTTCTTGGTGCACTCGGGCGGTCCCTAGCCCCCTGGTGCACTGGTTCTTCTTCCTAGTCGGTTCCTGATTCACGCCCCCTAATGGATATTCATAACCTCCCTCTTCTGCACGTAGCTGCCACATGCGGAGATCAAGCGCGTGCATGGTGATGGCTGTGTCGGAGATCTGTGCACAAACATGTGGGATCTCAGCACGTAATGGCAAAGTGTAGAAGAGGAAAAGTATAAATATTCATTATGGGTGTACATCAGGGACTGACCAGGAAGAAGAACTGGTGCACCAGGGTGGTAGAAAAACACTCAAGTGCACCAAGAGCCTCATTTACATATTAGGAATTTCAGCAATATATTGTATTCAGCAGCACCAGGAATCTGTAAAATCTGTAGAAGAGAGACTGTACTTAAAGGGGTACTCCAGTGGAAAACTTTTTTTTTTTAATGAACTGGTGCCAAAAAGTTAAACAGATTTGTAAATTGCTTCTATTTAAAAATCTTTACCCTTCCAGTACTTCTTAGCAGCTGTATGCAACAGAGGAAATTCTTTTCTTTTTGAATTTCATTTTTGTCTTGTTCCCCAGTGATCTCTGCTGACACCTCTGTCCGTGTCAGGAACTGTCCAGAGCAGCATAGGTTTGCAATGGGGATTTTCTCCTGCTCTGGACAGTTCCTGATACGGGCATCAGGTGTCAGCAGAGAGCACTGTGGACAAGACAAAAAAGAAATTCAAAAAGAAAATAATTTCCTCTGTAGCATACAGCTGCTAAGAAGTACTGGAAGGGTAAAGATTTTTTAATAGAAGTCATTTACAAATCTGTTTAACTTTCTGGCACCAGTTCATAAAAAATAAAAATAAAAAAGTAAATATGTTTTCCACCGGAGTACCCTTTTAAGTGTTTCCCAATCAGTGTGCCTCGAGCTTTTGCAAAACTGCAACTTCCAGCATGCCCGGACAGCCGAAGGCTGTCCGGGCATGCTGGTAGTTGTAGTTTTGCAACAGCTGGAGGCACACTGGTTGGGAAACACTGCTGTACCAGCAAAAAAAAAAATATATATATATAAAAAAATTTAAATGACCATTGCACCCAATCATGAGTTCTCTACACAATCTTTGTTGGCTTCTTCCAGTCTGAACTAGTTGCTATACGTGTCTCCTTGTCCCCAATGTCTGCTGCAGGGATGGCTATGAAAACCATGTTCTTGCAGCTGTGATTCCTAAACTAAGCATCAGTGGCCATACATCTTAGCTGTCACCCGAACACGGCTATTGCACCTGAGCCCAAGTATGCGTGTATTCTCAATGGGAAGAGGGAATAAGCTGCAACCAGCAGATTATCTACTGTGAGAACAAATGTAAAAATCCAACATACCAGACCCTTCTTTCCCCCAAAATCTGCCATCGAGGAAAAATAAGACAAATATGAAGTAGTCAGAAGTCCCAGCAAAACCAATAGGATTGGCCAATGTCTAGCTGATTTCTATGACAACCTTAAAGGAATATTTAACACCTTAAAGGGGTAGTCCAGTGGTGAAAAACTTATCCCCTATCCTAAGGATAGGGGATAAGTTTGAGATCGCGGGGGGTCCGACCGCTGGGGCCCCCTGCATTCTCTCTGTACGGGGGCCAGGCTCTCTGGCCATATAGCGGGTGTCGACCTCCGCAAGAAGCGGCGGCCGACACGCCCCCTCAATACATCTCTACGGCAGAGCCGGAGATTGCTGAAGGCAGCGCTTCGGCTCTGCCATAGAGTTGTATTGAGGGGGCGTGTCGGCCGCCGCTTCGTGCAGAGGTCGACACGCCCCCTTCCCGCGGGCTGTCGGGGCTCCGTACAGGAGATCGCAGGGGGCCCCAGCGGTCGGACCCCCCGCGATCTCAAACTTATCCCCTATCCTTTGGATAGGGGATAAGTTGTTCACCACTGGGTTCACCGCTGGACTACTCCTTTAAGGACTCAGCCCATTTGGGCCTTAAGGACGCAGACAATTTAATTTTAACATTTTAGTTTTTTCCTCCTCGCCTTCAAAAAATCATAACTCTTTTATATTTTCATCCACAGACTAGTATGAGGGCTTGTTTTTTGCACAACCAGTTGTCCGTTGTAATGCCATCACTCACTTTACCATAAAATGTATGGCGCAACCAAAAAAATACTATTTGTGTGGTGAAATTAAAAAGAAAACCGTAATTTTGCTAATTTTGGAAGGTTTTGTTTTCACGCCGTACAATTTATGGTAAAAATGACGTGTTCTTTATTCTTTGGGTCAATATGATTAAAATGATACCCATGATAATGTACTTTTCTATTATTGTTGTGCTTAAAAACAATCGCAAACTGTTTAACCAAATTAGTACGTTTAAAATCCCCCTATTTGGAGACCTATACCTTTTTCATTTTTCCGTATAAGCGGCGGTATGAGGGCTAATTTTTTGTGCCATGATCTGTACTTTTTATTGATTCCATATTTGCTTATATAGAACTTTCAATCCATCTTTTATAAATTTTTTGGGGAATAAAATGTTATAAAAAAGCATCTATTTTGGACTTTTTTTTATTTTTACTTCCACGCACGCGGCAATACCAAATATGTATATAAAATATTTTTAACACTTTTTGGGGTTGAAATAGAGAAAATGGGACAATTTACGTTTTTATTGGGGGAGGGGGTTTTTCAATTTTTTTTTACTTTTTTTTTTTTACTTTTTTACACTTTAATAGTCCCCATAGGGGACTATTTATAGCAGTCACTCGATTGCTAATACTGTTCAGTGCTATGTATAGGACATAGCACTGATCAGCGTTATCGGTCATCTTCTGCTCTGGTCTGCGGGAAGGCAGATCCGAGCAGAAGATGCCGGGAAGGCAGCGGAGCCAGGTGAGGGGACCTCCGGCTGCCGTGCTGGATCATCGGATCACCGCGGCAGCACTGCGGGCGATCCGATCATCCATTTTAGTGACCGCGATGCTGCAGATGCCGTGATCAGTATTGATCACGGCATCTGAGTGGTTAATGGCGAACATCCGCGGGATCGCGGATGTCCACCATTACGGGCGGGTCCCTGGCTGCGATCAGCAGCCGGGATCTGCCGCTCATGATCCGGGCATCGCTCCGATGCTCGTGGTTATGCTTAGGACGTAAATGTACGTCCTGGTGCATTAAGTACCACCTCACCAGGACATACATTTACGTCCTGCGTGGTTAAGGGGTATTCCAATATTTTTTTTTTTCCGTTCTTCTGCCTTTAAGCCCATGATGCCAAGTTATAATACTGTGTAATTTGCTTCTATTACCTCCGTGCTCCACTTTGTCCCATTTCCATGCACAGGATCCACACCCAGAAGTGCTGTAGTGCAAGTCTTTTTATTCTACAGTTGTCTCTGACCTTTCCCAGCATTCAGTGCGGCCAGAGACAATGAGGGAGATTTATCAAAGCTGTCTATTTCCCGCATCAATATAGACCAAACTACAGAGGGATAGGCTGGTCTATTGTGCGCCTAATTTATCAAAAGGCGCACGGCTCTTGATAAATTCTGCGCACGGACTTTGGGATCTATGCTTTAGACTGTATTTAAACCTGCTCCAACATGGTCGGACATTTCGGCGTACTTTCAGCCGATGCGACTTGTCGCTGAAAAGTCGCTATTGATAAATTCGGCACCAATGCATTTTTCTGTCTAAAATAGACTAGAATGCATCATGTTCTAAAAATCCTCTAAAGCAAAAGTCGCAGAAAAGTTGCACATATTTAAACTGCGACTTTCTGTGCGACAAATTTAGATGGAAAAAACTGTCTAAATCCTTTGATAAATATCCCCCAATATCTCATAAGTCACATGATCTCCAGGGGTTGTGACTATGCTGTAGCGAGTGGGTGGATGGCATAACTTCAGTAAATCCCTTCCATCCTGCTATCTGCCCACCCACTGCAGCATAGCCACACCCACTGGAGGCCATGTGATTTATGACATATATGAGGGAATTTGGGGGACCTTTGGGGGGAATTAATTTTCCTATTGCAATACTCAACCCCCCCCCCCCCCCCCCAATTGCACCAAGGAACCCAATTATGGAATATAATTTCATAATTTCCAAGAAAAGTTCACTCAGTCCGTAAAGCACCAACATTGGAGAATGGACGCAACATATATATGTGGACGTGTGAAAAAAAATAAAAATAAAACAAAGGACGCTTCATGAGTGTTGGGCCTAATTGACGGTATGTGGGCAGCCCTGCCCAATGTCAGACATTGGGCAGGGCGACAAAGTAGTTCGCTAGCCTGCACGATTTCTCACTGAACAGAAGTTTTACACAAGATCTGCTTTTTACTTAGCAGTGGTCAGTGATTTGAGATGTACGAAAAAATATTGCAGATTTGTCACGCAGCCTTCAATTACACAAAAAACCTACACCAGAACAGACCTGGCTTACAAAACTGGCTTTCAAAAAGTCGCACAAAATCGCAGAGTAGGGAGTCATGCAAAGTGGTAATCTGAAGTGAAATTTCACCATAATGTGTACTAGCCCCATATTTATTAAAGGCCCTGCACTATTTACTAAATTTGGTGCATGTAGACTCCAACTACACTATCAAAACCTGTGTATAAAATCAATGCACCTGCACTGACTTTGATAAATGTCCCCCACTAGCCACGTGCAGGGGCGTAGCTATAGAGGTAGCAGTCGCCCTGATACCTAAGGGGGCCCCAAAGCACATCTGCCCCATAAGAGAGCAATATTATAACTGGCATATGGGGGCCCTGTTGTAGATTTTTCATTAGGGTCCAGAAGCTACAAGCTACAGTGATGGCCGTAAATTATACTGTGACTTTTGTAAAACCACAACTGGCAGTAGATACTAAAGTAACATTTGTTCAGAAACAGGTGATTTGGCCAAATACCTAGATCCGATTTCCTTTTACTGAAGCTCGTGGACATAAAAAGTTTTCCCTACAGTCAGATAGAGAAAACCAATATGAGGCAGATTCACTGCTTCCTTGAAAGCTAGATAAAAATTTTCCCTATAAGGCTGGAATTCCACTTGTTGTTTTTTTTTTTTTTTTGGGGGGGGGGAACGCCAAGAAAACCCCAATTCTGCCGCATGGCGTTTTTTCTGCCAAAAAAACGCTGCGGACAGATGTTAGCTGTAAATCAATGAGAAATCGCAAAATTCTTTTTCCACTGAAAAGGATTTTTGCTGCACCTCCCAGTCACTTTCTTCGGCATAGTATGACAGAGATGGGCACATAGCCTGTGTGTTGCCTCATACATTTCAACAAGCTGCCTCAACTTCATAAACCTTAGCAGAGGAGGCAGGAAGAATTTTTCTTTTTCCACTTGGCGTCTTTCAGTTTGGAGTTTTTTTTTTATCCTTTTGGCATTTTTTCACTCTTTTTTGGCGTTTTTCAGCTCCTTGGCGGTTTTGCAAAATCGCAGCATGTTGAGCCTATGGCGTTTTTTTTTTTTCCTGAACTCTTGGCATTTTTCTTCAATAGAAGTCTATGGGAGTAAAAAAAATGCCAAGAAAAACACCATGTGGGTTTTAACTTTGGTGTTTTTGCTGGCGATTTTTATTCTTTTTTTGAACTTTAGCAATCCAAAAAAGTGATGGAGATACGTTTTTTAATAAAATTAAAAAAATTATTAAAAAATTTAAACATTTTAATAAAAAAAAGATACAGTAGTGATGGAAAAAATAGTATTTAACAAAATGTATCTTTTTTATAACAAAATGTTTATTAGTTTTGCAACAGGGATCAATTTATGTGTGCGGGCAGGGACCTAAAAATGTAGCCGACAATAATAAAAATGTAGTGTGTGTGTTTTTCACTTTTATTTTCTTTATTTTTTTTAGGTGGTACTACTACTCCCAGCATGGAACACACTGTTCCGTATTGGGAGTAGTAGTACCTGTACTAATTGACAGATCGCCCGTGTCCGTTGCGATCCTTCTGTATAGATTTGGCCAGCTGCTCTTCTATGGTCCCCTGTACTGCCGTATATATACACCTATTCATATTTCCCACAGAGAGCTGTGATTGACCAGATGGTTCCAGCCAATCACAACTCTGTGGGAACAGGTGTATATATACGTCAGTGCAGGGGACCATAGAAGAGCGGCCAGCCACATCTATACATTATACAGGAGGATCACAGCGGTTGGCAGGAGTGACACCCGCTGTGATCTGTCTATAACTGCAGGTACTACTACTCCCAACATGGAGCACACATGGGGTAAGGAACGCTGGGAAGGCAGGAAGGGAAGTAGGCGGGATGACCCTGAATCACATGCGGGATACAGCCTATCAGCAGCCAGTCACCCCTGTGATGTCACAGCCCTATATAATCGTCAGCCATAATTCCGGCTTCTCACTTAATTACAATACACTGCAGACAGATCATAGGGTGCAGAGCCTGTGTGTGTGTGTTACAGCAGAGAAATGCTCATTCCAGCAGCACTTAACATCCTCCTAGTCACATCAGCGTTCTCGTGGACGGAGAGCATTGTTTTTTTCACTGAAAAGGATTTTTACTGCAGCTGCAGGCATTAACCTCCCAGTCACTTTCTTCAGCATAGTATGACAGAGAGTGGCACATAGCCTGTGTGTTGCCTCATACATTTCGACAAGCTGCCTCAACTTCATAAACCTTAGCAGAGGAGGCAGGAAGAATTTTTCAGCGTAATTCTGTGTCTTTGTTCCACACAAAAAATCGTCTGCTAGTTATACTAGTCTGTAGATGGAATAATACACAACAGTCCATTCCTAATAGCCTTTGACAGAGTGAAATTTAGTGTTTTGCACACAGCTTTTTTTTTGGCTGCAGCACTGCTGTGTACTGCTGGTGTTTTACCAAAAAAATTTTTTTTAAGGGTACTGTAGCGCATTTTTCTGCCCTCATAAGTGCATAGTGCATACGTACATCTAAGTAGTGTACTATTTTGTACCTGTTAATCTGTCAAGAGCCTATATACTGTGAAAGCACAGACAAAAGTAATCACCGGTGTAACGGAGCTGGATGTGGATCCTCTAACCTGTGTGGCTGAAGACACGGACTGTATCGGGGAGCGGAGTCTAAGGTGCCGCTGATCTTCACCAGAGCCGGCCGCAAGGCAGGATGGTCTTGCTGCGGCAGGCTGACACCCAGGTCGCTATCCCCGACACGGCTCGACCACATAGGTAGCTGGACAAGGCGAGGTTCCAGAGGATAAGGCAGTAGCATACTCAAATTTAGCAGAAGGTCAAGGCAGGCAGCAAAGGTGCGGGAAGGTCTGGATACACGAGAAAGGCAAACAGGCAATGTGGAATCCTTAATCTCAGGCTAGGGGCACTGAAGATCCAAGAGGGAAGTGTGGGAGGTGCAGGGACTTATAATGTGGTGTCAGGTGCAAACACTAATTATGGGCGCCCTGGCCCTTTAAGTTTCAGAGCTCAGGCACGTGTGCGCCCTAGGAGACGGCTGTTGTTTTACAGAAATAAGTTTTTTTTAAGCATACTGTACCCCATTTTTCTGCCCTTATAAGTACATACCACATACGTACATCTAAGTAGTGTACTATTCTGTACCTGATAATCTTTCAAGGGCCTATATACTGTGAAAGTCCAGGCAAAAGTACTCACCGGCTGGTGTTGTACTTAGATACTTTTTTAAGCGTACTGTACCGCATTTTTCTGCCCTCATAAGTGCATACTGGATAACACATACCTACATCTAAGTAGTGTACTATTTTGTACCTGTTAATCTGTAAAGGACCTACATACTGTGAAAGTCCAGGCCAAAGTAATCACCGGCTGTTGTTTTACAGAAATAAGTTTTTTTTAAGCATACTGTACCGCATTTTTCGGCCCTTATAAGTGCATTCCACATACGTACATCTAAGTAATGTACTATTCTGTACCTGATAATCTTTCAAGGGCCTGTATACTGTCAAAGTCCAGGCATAAGTACTCACCGGCTGGTGTTGTACTTAGATACTTTTTTAAGCGTACTGTACCGCATTTTTCTGCCCTCATAAGTGCATACCAGATACCACATACCTACATCTAAGTAGTGTACAATTTTTTACCTGTTAATCTGTCAAGGGCCTACATACTGTGAAAGTCCAGGCAAAGGTAATCACCGGCTGGTGTTGTACTCAGATACATTTTTAAGTGTACTGTAGAGCATTTTTCTGCCCTTATCAGTGCATACCACATACCTACATCTAAGTAGTGTACAATTTTTTACCTGTTAATCTGTCAAGGGCCTACATACTGTGAAAGTCCAGGCAAAGGTACTCACCGGCTAGTGTTGTACTCAGATACTTTTTTAAGTGTACTGTAGAGCATTTTTATGCCCTTATCAGTGCATACCACATACCTACCTCTAAGTAGTGTACTATTTTGTACCTGTTAATCTGACTCAAGGGCCTAGATACTGTGAAAGGCCAGCCAAAAGTGCACACCTGCTGCTGTTCTAGACAAATACTGTTTTAAGCATAGTGAAGCATATTGTACTCCCCTCATATATGCACTTAGTATGTCAGGCAGAGAAGTGCCAGGACGTGCACAGAGGAGGGGCAGAGGCCTAAATCCTTCAGGCAGAGGTCGCAGCAGACTAAGGGCGAGTGGCAGCAGGAGTTGCAGTAAGAGGCCTGAGCTCCCGGTATCAGCTAGCGGTCGTGTCTCGACCAGCAACCCCTCAGCCATTGTCGATTGTTTAACATGGTCATCCACTTCCTCACAAGTGACATCTGATACCCCCAGTCAACAGTCGGTGGGTTCCTCAGACACAACCCTCAGTTGTGTCAGTCCGGGAGCAGTCCCTGTCCTCCTATTGCCTCTGTCCTATGCTGTTCCCTCCCCTAAAGAAGTATCTTATGCTGTAGGTTCAGCTCCACTATTCAGTGAGGACAATCTAATAGAGGACAGTCAGCAGCTACTGCCTAGCCAAGAAGTGGAGGAGATATCTGCCGCTTCCCCCGCTAGGCGGGCAAGTAGTGATGAGGAGAGTGACGTGGGAGACGGTTTTGTAAGTGTTCAGGGTCCTAAAGTAGACACTGTGGAGGAACCTAAGGAGGACATCAGTGACGTGCAGACACTTGTTGATGATGATGAAGCTGATCACATCATCATCATGAGAAGAGAGTTGCAGGTTGTCCGTGAGGCAGCAGCTGAGCCAGCAAGGTGGTAGCATGGTTGGCAGTCAGCATGGTGGCAGAAGTGGAAATTCTGGAGCCAAACATGCCCGGGGGAGACCACCTGCTTCACAGCGGCCTACCTTCCATGGATGTAGTGGAACAGGGGTGCCTGGAGAAGGCGGCAGTAGCAGTCAATTAGTGCAGACTGTTGGTGGAAAAATCAGCTACTCGGCGGTGTGGCAGGTTTTCATCAAGCACCCGGAGGAGGTTCACATACCCTCTTTCTGTCGCTTCAGATGCTCCTGCTCCTCCTATTTTTAGTCAGCCATTCCACCAACAATCCATTGGCAAAGTCATGTCCAAGAGACAACAGTATGCGCCCACTCATCCTACGGCGCAGAAGCTGAATGTGCTCCTGTCTAAGTTGCTGGTGCTGCAGTCTCTCCCTTTTCAAGTGGTGACTCTGCACCTTTCAGTGAACTGATGGCTTGTGCCGAGACAGGGTGGAGAGTGCCAAGCCATCATTTCTTTGCGAAGAAGGCAGTACCAGCCCTGCACAATTTTGTGGAAGAGAAGGTGGTCCAGTTCTTGAGCCTGTCAGTGTGTACCAAAGTGCACGGCAGCGCCAACGTCTGTAGATGTAACTACGGTCAGGGATCATACATGTCCTTTACGGCTCACTAGGTGAATGTGGTTCCTGCACAGCCACAACACCAACTTGGACAGGTCACGCCGCTTCCTCCTCCACACTCTCAGGCCGTTGGTCCTGTGACAGTGTGCGACAGCAGCAGGTAGACCTGGAGCAGGACCTGAACGAGCAGGTGGTGGCATACCTTGACATGGCCATGCCAACAAACATTGAAGATCCGCTGGACTTCTGGGCAGCCAAACTTGATTTGTGGCCGCAACTAGCAGAGTTTGCCCAGGAAAAGCTGTCCTGCCCGGCCAGTAGTGTGCCATCAGAGCGGGTGTTTAGTGCGGCGGGAGCCATAGTCACCCCAAGGAGAACTCGTCTGTCCACGAAAAATATGGAGAGACTGAACTTTGTGAAGATGAATCAGGCATGGATCAGCCAGGATTTCCACCCACCAATTCCTGATGCATTACAGTTGACCATGGTGCCACACCAACACTTCACAAATATGGATAGTGCCCAACAGATTTAAGGCGCTGCTCCCCAGTTACAAACATTCCTCCTCATCAGACCTTTTTTCACCCACCTTCATCGTCGGGTACTGGTCTTGCCCCCCCCCCCCCCTGCACCACTCTGTCACCGGGTCCCTTTTAGGACTCCTGATGCTGCTGCTGCCACCTCCAGGCTGTCTCATTCAGCCACGATATGATCTCTTATCATGCTTCAGCCAACTCCAGGCTGTGTCATTCAGCCACTATATAGTCTCCTCATGCTTCAGCCACCTCCAGGCTGTGCCATTCATCCAATATATGGTTTACTGATGCTTCAGCCAGCTCCTGTCTGTGTCATTCAGCAACTACATGGTTTAGTGATGCTGCTGGGCCTAGGACATTACCTATATTTGTTTATGGTAGCACTAGGTACCATACATCTTCAAATTTAAAAATTTATCTTTTATTCTTAGAGATTGTGAAGCCCTATTGGTCTCCTCCTTCTGATGTCACCTCAAGGCTGTCTCATTCAGCCACTATATGGTCTCTTCTCATGCTTCAGCCAACTCCAAGCTGTGCCATTCAGCCCCTATATGGTCTCCTCCTACTGATGCCACCTCCAGGCTCTGTCATTGGTCCTTTGTACCCACACGCCGGGGCCCTGGACACTAAAACTTGGGCGTTAAAGTTCAATTTAAAAATACAGAATTTCAATTTAAAAATCTTAAATTTAAAATTCATAAATTTCAATGGTCTCCTCATGCTTCTGCCAACTCTAGGCTGTGTCATTCAATATGGTCTCTTTATGCTTCTGCCAACTCCAGGCTGTGCCGTTCAGGCACTATATGGTCTCCTCATGTGTCAGCCACCTCCAGGCTGTGCCATTCAGCCACTATATGGTCTCTTCATGCTGTCACAAACTTCAAGCTGTGCCATTCAGCCACTATATGGTCTCCTCCTATTAATGCCACCTCCAGGCTTTGTCATTGTGCTGCCATGTGACATGTGACTCCTTGTTAGATTTGGTCCTTTGTACCCACATGCCGGTGCCGGAACTCTAAAACTTGGGAGTTAAAAGTTCAATTTCAAAATCTTTATTTTCAATTTCAAAATCTTAAATTTAAAAATAATAAATTTCAATGGTCTCCTCATGCTTCTGCCGACTCCAGGCTGTGCCATTCAGACACTATATGGTCTCCTCATGCTTCAGCCAACTCAAGGCTGTGTCATTTAGGCAATATATGGTTTACTGATGCTGCTGGGCCATATATCTTCATCTTTTAATCTTAGGGATTGTGAAGCCCTAGTGTCTACTCATGCTGCTGCCAGCTCCAGGCTTTGCCATTCTGACACTATATGGTATCCTCATGCTGCCAACACCTCCACGCTGTGTCATTCAGCCACTATATGGTCTCCTCATGCTGCCAACACCTACACGCTGTGTCATTCAGCCACTATAAGGTCTCCTCATGCTTCAGCCTCATCCAAGCTGGGTCATTCAGCCTCTATATGGTCTCCTCATGCTTCAGCCTCATCACAGCTGTGTCATTCAGCCACTATATGGTCTCCTCATGCTGCCAACACCTCCACGCTTTGTCATTCAGCCACTATATAATCTCCTCATACTGCCAACACCTCCAAGCTGTGTCATTCAGCCACTATATGGTCTCCTCATGCTGCCAACACCTCCACGCTGTGTCATTCAGCCACTATATGGTCTCCTCATACTTATGCCACCTCCAGGCTCTGTCATTGTGCCGCTCTGTGGCAGTGATTCTAATAGCGATGCCTGTAATCTGCATGTCATACTGAATAACAGTATTATTTGACTATCACAGCTCACTCCATATGCGTGTTAGAACACAGCAAAGTGTTCTACACCCCTATTGAGCCTCTCTGTAAGCCAGAAATAGCCGTTCTTAATATAGATTTGCAAAGAATAAATTCGGATCAAACCAAATTTTTTTGAAAAATTTGGCGAATCAGCCGAATAGAATTTTACAAAAGTTCGCTCATCTCTACCACCAACTATTGCAGGGCATCCCAAGTAGAGGCTATCCACATCCAAGTTGAGAGTGGAGCCACTTACTATCATCAAGTCACCAGCTGAATTATAGCAATAATATTGACATAACTAAAACTTTTTCACTCTCTCTTAAAGGTGTATTTCAGGTTGTTGTTTTTTTTTTTTTCAGACTTTGAGCCTATAACGCCAAGTTATGATACGGTGTAATATACTTCTATTACCTCTGTGCGCCGATTTGTTCCATTTTAATGCACAGGACCCACTCCTGGAAGTGCTGTAGTGTGTTACGTTATGCGCTCTGGTCGCACATGCTGGCCGTGAGCGCATGGTCCTGTTACCTGCTGCTGCCAGCGGGGCTGGGACTCGCATCGTGGAATGCGCCCGCATGCGAGCCCCAGTCCGTCACTCACCTGGTGCTTCTCCTGCCCCAGCCTCTGGCTCTCTAACACGTGTCCCCGTCCCCTAGGCCGTGCACGCACCGGAGCTTTAAGATTTAAAGGGCCAGTGCGCTCATTAGTGTAATTCACCTGTGGCTCATTGATAAATTCCTCCACCATCCTCACTTCTCTGCCAGATCTTTGTTGCCTTGTGCCTGAGAGAAAGCATTCCTGAGAGTTGCCTTACAGTGTATTTGATCCTTTGCTCTGTGACTTGACCTTGTTCTTCTGCCGCCTGCCTACTGACCTCCTGCTACGTCCTGACTATGCTACTTTGCTGCCTGCCTTGACCTTCTGCTATCCTGACTACAAGCTGCCTTATCCATCCTGTGCCTTGCATCTCCTCAGCCACCTGTGTGCTCGAGCCGTGCCAGGGGTAGCGACCTGGGTGCTGTCTGCAGCAGCAAGTCCATCCCGCTTTGCGGCGGGCTCTGGTGAAAACCAGCAGCACCTTAGACTCCACTCCTTGGTACGGTCCGAGTCATCTGCCACATAGGTCCAGCAGATCCACCGGAGTTCCTGTCTTCTGAAACGTGAGTGTTACAGTAAGATCCGGCCATGGATCCTGCTGAGGTACCCCTGCCTGAACTTGCGGATCTTCCCTCCGTTGTGGTACATCAGTCACCGCAGTTGGCCCGACAACTTTCTCAACTTTCAGCTATGATGCAACAGCTTTTGGCCTTGCAACAACAGCAGGTACCGCAACCTGGCCCACTCCCACCACCAGCTCCTGCAGTGTCTTCTGGCTCCCAGCTGTTACGCCTAGCGCTCCGGGTCCCCGCTCCTCCCCGGAGCGCTCACGGCGTCCTTCTCCCTGCAGCTCCCCGGTCAGCGCTGACCGGGAGCGCTGCTCTGCCATGGCCGTTGGGGATGCGATTCGCACAGCGGGACGCGCCCGCTTGCGAGTCGCATCCCAGGTCACTTACCCGTTCCCGTCTCCTGCGGTCATGTGCTGGCGCGCGCGGCTCCGCTCTCTAGGGCGCGCGCGCGCCAGCTCCCTGAGACTTAAAGGGCCAGTGCACCAATGATTGGTGCCTGGCCCAATTAGCTTAATTGGTTCCCACCTGTTCCCTGCTTATATCTAGTCTCCTCCCTTGCACTCCCTTGCCGGATCTTGTTGCCTTAGTGCCAGTGAAAGCGTTCTTTGTGTGTTTATACCCTGTGTACCAGAACTATTGCTATCTCCCCTGACTACGAACCTTGCCGCCTGCCCCCGACCTTCTGCTACGTCCGACTTTGCTTCTGCCTACTCCCTTGTACCTCGCCTATCTTCAGCAGCCAGAGAGGTGCCGTTGCTAGTGGATACGACCTGGTCACTACCGCCGCAGCAAGACCATCCCGCTTTGCGGCGGGCTCTGGTGAAAACCAGTAGTGTCTTAGAACCGGTCCACTAGCACGGTCCTCGCCATCCCTCTCTGGCACAGAGGATCCACCTCCTGCCAGCCGGCATCGTGACAGTAGATCCGGCCATGGATCCCGCTGAAGTTCCTCTGCCTGTTGTCGCCGACCTCCCCACACTGGTCGCCCAGCAAGCCCGACAAATTGCCCAACAAGATCACCAGCTGTCGTACTTGACCACCATGACTCAGCAACTCCAGTCGCAGCTACAGCAGATTCAGTCTCAGCTACAGCAGCAGCAACCATCTCCTCCGCCAGCTCCTGCACCTTTTCCGCAGCGAGTGGCCACTCCTAGCCTCCGCCTGTCTTTGCCGGACAAATTTAATGGGGACTCTAAGTTTTGCCGTGGCTTCCTTTCCCAATGTTCCCTGCATCTGGAGATGATGTCGGATCAGTTTCCTACTGAAAGGTCTAAGGTGGCTTTCGTAGTCAGCCTTCTGTCTGGAAAAGCCCTGTCATGGGCCACACCGCTCTGGGACCGCGATGACCCTGTCACTGCCTCTGTACACTCCTTCTTCTCGGAAATTCGAAGTGTCTTTGAGGAACCTGCCCGAGCCTCTTCTGCTGAGACTGCCCTGCTGAACCTGGTCCAGGGTAATTCCTCCGTTGGCGAGTACGCCATACAATTCCGTACTCTTGCTTCTGAACTATCCTGGAATAATGAGGCTCTCTGCGCGACCTTTAAAAAAGGCCTATCCAGCAACATTAAGGATGTTCTGGCCGCACGAGAGACTCCTGCTAACCTGCATGAACTCATTCATCTAGCCACTCGCATTGACATGCGTTTTTCTGAGAGGCATCAAGAGCTCCGCCAGGAAAAGGACTTAGATCTCTGGACACCTCTCCCACAGTCTCCACTGCAATCTGCGCCTAGGCCTCCCGCCGAGGAGGCCATGCAAGTGGATCGGTCTCGCCTGACCCTGGAAGAGAGGAATCGCCGTAAGGAAGAGAATCTTTGTTTGTACTGTGCCAGTACTGAACATTTTCTGGTGGATTGCCCAATCCGTCCTCCACGTCTGGGAAACGCACGCTCGCACTCAGCTCTCGTGGGTGTGGCGTCTCTTGATGCCAAGTCGGCTTCTCCACGTCTCACGGTACCTGTTCGGATTTCCACTTCAGCCAGCTCTCCCCTCTCAGCCGTGGCCTGCCTGGACTCTGGAGCTTCTGGGAATTTTATTCGGGACTCCTTTGTGAATAAATTCCGGATTCCGGTGACCCGTCTTGTCAAGCCACTCCACATTTCCGCGGTCAACGGAGCCAGGGTGGACTGTACCATATGTTTCCGCACGGAGCCCCTTCTTATGAGCATCGGATCTCACCACGAGAGGATTGAACTTTTGGTCCCCCCCAATTGCACCTCGGAAATTCTCCTTGGACTTCCCTGGCTTCAACTTCATTCCCCAACCCTGGATTGGTCCACTGGGGAGATCAAGAGTTGGGGGTCCTCTTGTTCCAAGAACTGTCTAAAACCGGTTCCCAGTAACCCTTGCCGTAACTCTGTGGTTCCTCCTGTATCTGGTCCCCCTAAGGTCATTAAGGACTCTGCCTGCCACAGGAAATGCCCCTCCCCCCCTCCCAGTTCCATCAGGCAAGCTTCTGTGTCCCCTCATGGCCCTCGTCCTGGTGTCACACTGCCCCGTGCCAGGTCCCGCCCTCTGCCCTCTCTCCCCATTCCTACTCCTGCGGTTCTGCCTGCCGTTGAGGAATCCCTCCATCCTTTCCCGGTGTCCTCATCCCAGGGGAGGCAGTTACCCGATAAAGAGAAGGGGAGACCTAAGGGGGGGGGTACTGTTACGCCTAGCGCTCCGGGTCCCCGCTCCTCCCCGGAGCGCTCACGGCGTCCTTCTCCCTGCAGCTCCCCGGTCAGCGCTGACCGGGAGCGCTGCTCTGCCATGGCCGTTGGGGATGCGATTCGCACAGCGGGACGCGCCCGCTTGCGAGTCGCATCCCAGGTCACTTACCCGTTCCCGTCTCCTGCGGTCATGTGCTGGCGCGCGCGGCTCCGCTCTCTAGGGCGCGCGCGCGCCAGCTCCCTGAGACTTAAAGGGCCAGTGCACCAATGATTGGTGCCTGGCCCAATTAGCTTAATTGGTTCCCACCTGTTCCCTGCTTATATCTAGTCTCCTCCCTTGCACTCCCTTGCCGGATCTTGTTGCCTTAGTGCCAGTGAAAGCGTTCTTTGTGTGTTTATACCCTGTGTACCAGAACTATTGCTATCTCCCCTGACTACGAACCTTGCCGCCTGCCCCCGACCTTCTGCTACGTCCGACTTTGCTTCTGCCTACTCCCTTGTACCTCGCCTATCTTCAGCAGCCAGAGAGGTGCCGTTGCTAGTGGATACGACCTGGTCACTACCGCCGCAGCAAGACCATCCCGCTTTGCGGCGGGCTCTGGTGAAAACCAGTAGTGTCTTAGAACCGGTCCACTAGCACGGTCCTCGCCATCCCTCTCTGGCACAGAGGATCCACCTCCTGCCAGCCGGCATCGTGACACCAGCTATGTCTGCCTTTACCTTCCAAGTATGATGGGGATTCCAAGTCATGTAGAGGCTTCGTTACACAGTGCTCCATGAACTTGGAGCTCATGTCTGAACTGTTTCCGATGGAATGTGCGAAGGTGTCCTATGTCATTAGTCTACTGTCCGGAAAAGCCCTGGCCTGGGCTACACCCCTTTGGGACCACGGGGATCCAGTAGCTTCCGACTTGACAGCTTTTCTGGGGGAATTTCGCAGTTTCTTTGAGGAACCCGCACGTGCCTCTTCTTCTGAGACGGCTTTGCTGAACCTATGTCAAAGGAATTCTTCCGTTGGTGACTACGCGGTTCAATTACGTACTCTAGTCTCAGAACTAGCATGGAATGATGAGGCCTTGTGTGCCACACTAAAAAAAAAAGGACTGTCTAGCAGGATTAAAGATGCCCTTGATGCACGTGATCCTCCATCTTCTTTGACTGAACTTATCCACTTGGCCACACTTATTGATGTGCGTTTTGCTGAAAGGCAGGAAGAATTGCGCTTAGAGAGGGAACCTGCCCGAACGCGGAGATATTCTCGCCTGGCACCTGTGTTTCAACGTCCACCGCTACAGTTTCCTGCGCCTCTTGCCGAAGAGGCTATGCAAGTGGATCGTTCCCGTCTTACGCAACAGGAGAGATCACGACGACGCAGTGAGAATTTGTGCTTGTATTGTGCTAGCCCCGAACACTTCCTCAAAGACTTTTCTGTTCATCCACAGTATCCGGGAAAACGCTTGCACCTAGGGTATGTGGGAGAGGCATCCCTAGGTGTGAATACCACCTCTCCTTGCTTAACCATTTCTGTACAAGTCTTCACTTCTACCAAGTCTTATTTCAGTGCTACTGCATTTTTGGATTCTGGATCAGCAGTTGATGGTCTCCTCATGCTTCTTTGGTCCACAAGTATCATCTTCCTGTCACTCGGCTTGCCAAGCCCTTGTTCATCTCCTCTGTTAATGGACAAAATCTTGACTGTATGGTTCACTTCCGTACTGAATCTCTTGTCATGCAAGTGGGTGTATTGCATAAAGAAAAGATTGAATTCTATGAACTGCCACACTCTACTTCTTGGCCTTCCTTAGCTGCAACGCCATTCTCCGCACCTGGATTGGAGAACTGGAGGTCTTCTCCAAATTGGACTTCCGTGGAGCGTATTACCTCATTCGTAACTGCAAGGAAGATGAATGGAAAACGGCCTTCAATACTCGTGATGGACATTTTGAGTATCTCGTAATGCCATTTGGTCTCTGCAATGCTCCAGCCGTTTTTCAAGAGAGTGTCAATTATATCTTTCGTGATCTTCTCTACACCTGTGTTTTCGTATACCTAGATGACATCCTGATCTTCTCTTCCAACTTAGAGGAGCATCGTACTCATGTTTGTCTGGTTTTTCAGCGATTACGGAAGAATCATCTCTACGCCAAACTGGAGAAATGCCTGTTCGAGAAATCTAGTCTTCCATTTCTTGGCTACATCAATCAGGGCTTCTCATCAGGGCCTGCAGATGAATCCAGATAAATTGTCTGCAGTATTGGATTGGCCTCGTCCTTCGTGCCTACATGCTATTCAACACTTTCTGGGATTCGCAAATTATTATCGTCAATTTATCCCACATTTTTCATCCTTGGTTGCTCTAATTGTGGGTCTCACTAAGAAGACATCAAATCCTAAGTCTTGGCCTTAAGAAGCTGAAGAGGCCTTCTCCCCTTTAACCCCTTAACGACGCAGGACGTATATTTACGTCCTGCGCCGGCTCCCGCGATATGAAGCGGGATCGCGCCGCGATCCCGCATCATATCGTGTCGGTCCCGGCGCTCATCAACGGCCGGGACCCGCGGCTAATACCACACATCGCCGATCACGGCGATGTGCGATATTAACCCTTTAGAAGCGGCGGTCAAAGCTGACCGCCGCTTCTAAAGTGAAACTGAAAGTGACCCGGCTGCTCAGTCGGGCTGTTCGGGACCGCCGCGGTGAAATCGCGGCATCCTGAATAGCTGACCGGACACCGGGAGGGCCCTTACCTGCCTCCCCGGTGTCCGATCGACGAATGACTGCTCCGTGCCTGAGATCCAGGCAGGAGCAGTCAAGCGCCGATAATGCTGATCACAGGCGTGTTAATACATGCCAGTGATCAGCATAGGAGATCAGTGTGTGCAGTGTTACAGGTCCCTATGGGACCTGTAACACTGCAAAAAAAAGTTTAAAAAAAGTGTTAATAAAGGTCATTTAACCCCTTCCCTAATAAAAGTTTGAATCACCCCCCTTTTCCCATAAAAAAAAGAAAACAGTGTAAAAAAATAAATAAACATATGTGGTATTGCCGCGTGCGTAAATGTCCGAACTATAAAAATATATCATTACTTAAGCCGTACGGTCAATGGCGTACGCGCAAAAAAAATCCAAAGTCCAAAAAAGCGTATTTTGGTCACTTTTTATAACATTAAAAAATGAATAAAAAGTGATCAAAAAGTCCGATCAAAACAAAAATCATACCGATAAAAACTTCAGATCACGGCGCAAAAAATGAGTCCTCATACCGCCCCGTACGTGGAAAAATAAAAAAGTTATAGGGGTCAGAGAATGACATTTTTAAACGTATAAATTTTCCTGCATGTAGTTATGATTTTTTCCAGAAGTGCGACAAAATCAAACCTATATAAGTAGGGTATCATTTTAACCGTTGGACCTACAGAATAATGATAAGGTGTAATTTTTACCGAAATATGCACTGCGTAGAAACGGAAGCCCCCAAAAGTTACAAAATGGCGTTTTTTTCGATTTTGGCGCACAATGATTTTTTTTTTCCGTTTCGACGTGCATTTTTGGGTAAAATGACTAATGTCACTGCAAAGTAGAATTGGCGACGCAAAAAATAAGCTATAATATCGATTTTTAGGTGGAAAATTGAATGGTTATGATTTTTAAAAGGTAAGGAGGAAAAAACGAAAGTGCAAAAACGGAAAAACCCTGAGTCTTTAAGGGGTTAAAGTCTGCCTTTGCCTCTACTCCCGTGCTTACAAGACCTGATCCGGAGAGGCCCTTTGCTTTGGAGGTTGATGCCTCATCTATTGGAGCGGGAACTGTTCTTACTCAGAAAAACACCAAGGGCAAGACTGTTACTTGTGGGTTCTTCTCCAAGACCTTCTCTCCTGCTGAGAGGAATTACTCCATTGGAGATCGTGAACTCCTCACTATCAAGCTAGCTTTGGAGGAATGGCCACATTTATTGGAAGGTTCTTCTCATCCGGTCAGCATCTACTCCGACCATAAGAATCTTCTATATCTTCAGTCTGCTCAGCGTTTGAGCCCCCGCCAGGCAACGTGGTCACTGTTCTTTTCCAGGTTCAACTTCTTCATTCACTTCCGTCCAGCAGACAAGAACATCAGGGCTGATGCTCTCTCCAGGTCCTCTGACCTCAGTGGTTTGTACTCCAAGCCTAGGCATATTATTCCTCCTGACTTTTTGTTTCCTGCAGCTCCTGCCGAGATTCAGCAAGTTCCTCCAGGAAAATCCTTTGTGCACGCCAGATTGAGACGAAAGGTCCTGAAATGGGGTCATTCTTCCTTAACAGCAGGACATCCTGGAATACGCAAGACTCTACTTCTTATCTCCCGGCAATACTGGTGACCCCATCTTGAACGTGATGTTTCTAATTTTGTTCATTCCTGTGAAACTTGTGCCAGTGACAAAACTCCTTGACAGAGACCTGCAGGACACAGCCTTTACCCATTCCAGAGACTCCCTGGTCCCATATCGTCATGGATTTCATCACCAATTTGCCACCATCTCATAATAGCACTGTCATCTGGGTCATTGTAGATTGGTTTTCCAAGATGGCTCATGTCATTCCTCTACCAGGTGTTCCTTCTGCCCCACAGCTTGCGAAGTACTTCTTGTTGCATGTCTTTCGTTTACATGGTCTTCCTCAGTATATCGTTTCGGATCGAGGTGTGCAGTTTGTCTCTATGTTCTGGCGAGCCCTTTGTAACCATCTGGACATCAATCTGGACTTCTTCTCGGCCTTCCACCCTCAGTCCAATGGTCAGGTGGAGAGGGTTAATCAAATCCTAGAGACTTATCTTCGGTATTTTGTTTAAACTCTCCAAGATGATTGAGTCGACCTTCTTCCCTGGGCTGAATTCTCATATAATCATAAGGATTCGGAGTTCACGAGGTCGTCTCCCTTTTTGTTGTCTACGAACTCCATCTCCATCCTCCTCTTCCTATCTGCTTTTGATGAGCTGGACCGTGACTTCTCTACCATCTGGCAACAGACCCAACAGTCATTATCTCAGGCTTCTTCCCGCATGAAGGAGAAAGCGGATAAGAGTAGAAGACCTCCTTCATCCTTCTCTCCTGGTGACATGGTTTGGCTTTCATCCAAGTACATCCGCTTCAAGATCCCCAGTTACAAGCTCGGTCCTCGCTACCTTGGTCCCTTCCAGATTCTACAAAAAATCAACCTTGTCTCCTACAAACTCCATCTACCTGCTACGTTACGTATTCCCAATTCCTTCCATGTCTCTCTCCTCAAGCTTCTTGTCATAAACTGATTCTCTCAGAAGAATCTTGTCCCCATACCTGTCTCCGGCTCTTCTGACATCTACAAAGTTAAACAGATTATTGCTACAAAAACTGTGAGAGGTAAACTATTTTTTTGGGTTGACTGGGAGGGTTGTGGTCCTGAGGAGAGGTCTTGTGAGCCTGAGGAGAATATCCTGGACTGTGACCTTCTCAGGAGTTTTCTGACTCGTAAAAGGAGGGGGAGACCAAAGGGGGGTACTGTTATGTTATGCACTCCGGCTACGGCACATGCTGGCCGTGAGCGCATGGTCCCGTTACCTGCTGCTGCCGGCGGGGCTGGGACTCGGATCGCGAGACGCACCCGCATGCGAGCCCTAGTCCGTCACTCACTTGGTGCTTCTCCTGCCCCAGCCTCTGCCTCTCTGCTCTGGCACGCGTGTCCCCATCCCCTAGGGCGTGCATGCGTTGAAGCTTTAAGATTTAAAGGCCCAGTGTGCTCCTTAGTGTAATTCACCTGTGGCTCATTGATGGATTCCTCCACCCTCCTCACTTCAATGCCAGATTTTTGTTGCCTTGTGCATGAGAGAAAGCATTCCTGAGAGTTCCTTACCGTGTATCTGATCCTTTGCTCTGTGACTTGACCTTGCTCCTCTGCCGCCAGACCTGCTACATCCTGACGCTACTTACTGACAACAAGCTGCCTTATCCCTCCTGTGCCTCGCATGTCCTCAGCCGCCTGTGTGGTCGAGCCATGCAAGGGGTAGCGACCTTGGTGCCGCCTGCCATAGCAAGTCCATCCCGCTTTGCGGCGGGCTTTGGTGAAAACCAGTGGCACCTTAGACTCCACTACCTGGTACGGTCCGAGTCATCTGCCACACAGGTCCAGCGGATCCACATCCACCGGAGTTCCTGTCTTCTGAAACGTGAGTGTTACATAGTGCAAGTCATTTTATTTTACTGTTGTCTCTGATCTTTCCCAGCATTCCATGCAGCCAGAGACATACTGTATACTGTACGCTGTCACGCCCCCTCCCATAGATTTGCATTGAGGGGGCGTGGCCATGATGTAACGAGGGGCGTGCCCGACCCCAGCAGCGCAAAAACAGCGTTCAGAACATTTACTTCCAAACGCTGGCCAGTGGAATACCCGTATAAAGGGGATATTCAGGAATCGAAAAACAGACCAATTTTCTTTCAAAGACTGTTACATGTCTGTCTCCACTTTGGGTGTGATATTACAACTTGGCTCCATTCACTCCAATGGAACTGAGCTGCAGAACCACACCCAACCTGGAGACAGATGGGGGAGCAGTTTTTGAAAAAAATTCTCTGTTTTTCGATTCCTGAATAATTCCTTTAACCCCTTAAGGACCCAGCCCAATTTCACCTTAAGGACCCGACCATTTTTTGCACATCTGACCACTGTCACTTTAAGCATTAATAACTCTGGGATGCTTTTACTTTTCATTCTGATTCCGAGATAGTTTTTTCGTAACATATTCTACTTCATGGTAGTGGTAAATTTTTGTCAATACTTGCATCATTTCTTGGTGAAAAATTCTAAAATTTGATGAAAAAATTGAAAATGACCAGTTCACTTTTGAAGTTGATTTGAAGGGCCTTCATATTAGAAATACCCCACACATTGCCCCACTATAAAAACTGCACCTCTCAAAGTATCCAAAATGACATTCAGTAAGTGTGTTAACCCTTTAGGTGTTTCACATGAATAGCAGCAAAGTGAAGGAGAAAATTCTAAATCTTCATTTTTTACACTTGCATGTTCTTGTAGACCCAGCTTTTGAATTTTTACAAGGGGTAATAGGAGAAAAAGCCCCCCAAAATTTGTAACCCAATTTCTCTCGAGTAAGGAAATACCTCATATGTGTATGTGAAGTGTTTGGCGGGCGCAGTAGAGGGTTCAGAAGGGAAGGAGCAACAATGGGATTTTGGAGAGTGAATTTTGCTGAAATGGTTTTTGGTGGGCATGTCACATTTAGGAAGCCCCTATGGTGCCAGAAAAGCAGAAAACCCCCACATGGCATTCCATTTTTAAAAAAGGTAATGGGAGAAAATGCCCCCCCAAAATTTGTAACCCCATCTCTTCTGAGTATGGAAATACCCCATGTTAGGATGTAAAATGCTCTGCAGGCAAACTACAATGCTCAGAAGAGAAGGAGTCACATTTTGCTTTTGGAAAGCAAATTTAGCTGAAATGGTTTTTGGGGGGCATGTCGCATTTATAAACAATAACAAAAAACGTGGTCTCAAATGGCTTGAGGTGCTCGACCACAAATGCAGTTGTGCATTTATACTGGGGGAGCAGATCCTGCCCTTTTAGTCCATTGCTAGGGGCAATCCCCAGCATAAAAATGCATAGAATGGAGGATGCCTGCAGAGGACTAAAAGTGCCACAATAGAATCCTACACCAGATAAACGGTGTGGATGTGTAACAATTAGAATAATACAATACAGAAATTTAGGTGCACTACTGTGGTAGATGTATACAATGACATTGGCTATCCCTCAACACTGATGTTAAAATTGAGACATTCGCCAGTGTATCCTTATATGAAGGACACACCAGAGCCCACACACCAACGCCAAGGTTTCTCAAATGGCATGGGACCTAACGCTAACCTACCTGTGCGTGAAAAGCAAAAACCAGGGGCCAGTGGGCAATTACCGCAGCAATAGGCCGACATGCAGCCTGCTCCCAGTTCCCTCCAGCATGACTGAGCACACATACAATGGAAGGAGGGAGAGAGGCTAGAAGCCCCACCCAAGTTGGCTGATATAGGTGCATGGCCTCACAGGTGCAACCTTAATGCTGCCTGGAAAATGTTCAAGGCACATTAACATATGGAGTTTACACACCTCCAAGTATACATTTATAAACAACAACAAAAAACGTGGTCTCAAATGGCTGGAGGTGCTCAACCCCAAATGCAGTTGTGCATTTATACTGGGGGAGCAGATCCTGCCCTTGTAGTCGGCTGCTAGGGGCGATCCCCAGCATAAAAATGCATACAATGGAGGATGCCTGCAGTGGACTACAAGTGCCACAATAGAAGCAGGCTGCATGTCGGCCTAGTGCTGCTGTAATTGCCCACTGGCCCCTGGTTTTTGCTTTTCACGCACAGGTAGGTTAGCGTTAGGTCCCGTGCCATTTGAGAAACCTTGGCGTTGGTGTGCGGGCTCTGGTGTGTCCTTCATATAAGGATACACTGGCGAATGTCTCAATTTTAACATCAGTGTTGAGGCATGTCGCATTTAGGAAGCCCCTGTGGTGTCAGAACAGCAAAAAAAAAAACACATGGCATACTATTTTGGAAACTACACCCCTTAAGGAATGTAACAAGGGGTACAGTGAGCCTTAACACCCCACAGGTGTTTGACGACTTTTTGTAAAATTTGGATGTGTAAATGAAAAAATGTTTTTCCCCAAATTTTACATTTTTACAAGGGGTAGTAGGAGAAAATGACCCCCAAAATTTGTAAACCCATTACTTCTGAGTATGGAAATACCTCATGTGTGGATGCCAAGTTCTCTGCTGGCGCACTACAATGCTTAGAAGAGAAGGAGCGCCATTGAGTTTTTGGAAAGAGAATTTGTTTGGAAAGTCAGGGGCCATGTGCGTTTACAAAGCCCCCTGTGGTGCCAGAAAAGTAAAACCCCCCACATGTGACCCCATTTTGGAAACTACACCCCTCACAGAATTTAATAAGGGTTGCAGTGAGCATTTACACCCCACTGGCGTTTGACAGTTCTTTGGAACAGGACACATTTTCTCTTCAAAATCTCATGGGCTCTCCTTCTCTTCTGAGCATTGTAGTTCGCTCGCAGAGCACTTTACATCCACATATGGGGTATGTTCTCACTCAGAAGAAATGGGGTTACAAATTTTGTGGGGCTTTTTTCCTATTTTCCCTTGTGAAAATGAAAAATTTAGGGTAACACTAGCATTTTAGTGAAAACATTATTTTTTTCATTTTCCCATCCAACTTTAATGAAAATTCTTCAAACACCTGTGGGGTGTTAAAGCTCACTATACCCCTTGTTACGTTCCGTGAGGGGTGTAGTTTGCAAAATGGGGTCACATGTGGGTATTTATTTTTTTGCGTTTATGTCAGAACTACTGTAAAATCAGCCACCCCTGTGCAAATCACCAATTTAGGCCTCAAATGTACATGGTGCACTCTCATTCCTGAGCCTTGTTGTGCGCCTGCAGAGCATTTTACGCCCACATATTGGGTATTTCCATACTCAAGAGAAATTGTGTTACAAATTTTGGGGGTCTTTTTTTCCTTTGACCGCTTGTGAAAAAAAAATGTATGGGGCAACACACTAACAGGCTGGTGTAGCCCCCAACTTTTCTTTTTCATAAGGGGTAAAAGGAGAAAAAGCCCCCCAAAATTTGTAGTGCAATTTCTCCCGAGTACGGAAATACTAAACTTCGGCCCTAAACTGTTTCCTTGAAATACGACAGGGCTCCAAAGTGAGAGAGCGCCATGCGCATTTGAGGACTGCATTAGGGATTTCATAGGGGTGGACAGAGGGGTATTCTATGCCAGTGATTCCCAAACAGGTTGCCTCCAGTCAGTGGCTGTCCCGAAATGCTGTGAGTTGTTGTTTTGCAACAGCTGGAGGCTCCGTTTTGGAAACACTGCCATACAATACGTTTTTCATTTTAATTGGGGGGGGGGGGGGGGGCAGTGTAAGGGGGTGTATATGTAGTGTTTTACCCTTTATTATGTGTTAGTGTAGTGTAGTGTTTTTAGGGTACATTCGCACTGGCGGGTTACGGTGAGTTTCCCGCAAGGAGTTTGCGCTGCGGCGAAAAATTTGCCGCCCAAACTTGAAGCAGAAAACTCACTGGAAACTCGCTCGTGTGAATGTGCCCTGTACATTCACATGGGGGGGCAAACCTCCAGCTGTTTCAAAACTACAACTCCCAGCATGTACTGACAGACCGTGCATGCTGGGAGTTGTACTTTTGCGACAGCTGGAGGCACACTGGTTGGAAAACCTTCAGTCTTCTATTGGTCGTCGCTTCTTGATGACCAATAGCAGGGATACGAGGGGTGGCACCCCTGCCACCTCACTCCTATCCCTTCAGGGAGATCTTGGATGTCTTACAAAACTGCGATCCCCCTTATATTCCGGGTCACCATAGATACGTTTTACCCGGAATCGGCGCAAATCCCCGGTGTGAATTCAATGGCAATTTGCGGTGATCGCCAACATAGGGGGTCTGATGTCCAAAATTCCTACGGGCGTACAGGTACGCCCTGGGGAGCGAAGGCATACCTGTACGCCCTGGGTCCCTATGTGGTTAAAATGCAAATTTAAAAAAGTTACATTTTATTCTGGGCATTAAGTCTGACAACAAACCAGATCATGAAAGAGTTAATGGATGATGTCTGTATCTAGAGATGGTGACTGTAGTGCGCCACAAGTTCCTTCAGTAAAGTCAAGCTACTTTGCTCGTGTTCTGTATGGCTTCCTATGTTTGATCTAAGGAAAATCCCTCTCCTCTGTGGCTTGGCTCAGTGTGTAGTAATCTGATAATACTAGCAGACGTGTATGCACAGGAGGGAGCTACAGTCCATTAATCATTAATTTACTGTCCGTGAATCCAGTCATTTACAATAGGGAGGTTTACGATGAAATATAAAACTTGATTTCCTTTAGTTAACTATATATATATAGTATTATGTCATTTTCTGGTTCTCTCTTCAGTTTTTTGTGTACAAGAGACTAGCCAGCTTCAGATTCTAAACATTTTTGTCTATATTAAAGGAATATCTATTAAGGTGGAGGTACATCATAGAGGGGTCCTCATTTTAGACCCCCTATATAAGTGAAAACATAGTGCTGTTTGATGACAGCAGCTCCCATTCTGGTGGACTAGAGCAGTCCTTGTATCCCATGTATGGCCATGAACAGTACAGACCAAAAGTTTGGACACACCTTCTCATTCAGAGTTTTCTTTATTTTCATGATTATGAAAATTGTAGATTCACATTGAAGGCATCAAAACTATGAATTAACACATGTGGAATTATATACATAACAAAAAAGTGTGAAACAACTGAAAATATGTCATATTCTAGGTTCTTCAAAGTAGCCACCTTTTGCTTTGATTACTGCTTTGCACACTCTTTGCATTCTCATGTGGAGCTTCAAGAGGTAGTCACCTGAAATGGTTTTCACTTCACAGGTGTGCTGGTGTGGAGGAGGAGGTGTGATGGTGTGGGGGTGCTTTGCTGGTGACACTGTTGGGGATTTATTCAAAATTGAAGGCATACTGAACCAGCATGTCTACCACAGCATGTTGCAGCGGCATGCTATTCCATCCGATTTGCGTTTAGTTGGACCATCATTTATTTTTCAACAGGACAATGACCCCAAACACTCCTCCAGGCTGTGTAAGGGGTATTTGACCAAGAAGGAGAGTGATGGGGTACTGCGCCAGATGACCTGGCCTCCACAGTCACCGGACCTGAACCCAATGAAAGCAAAAGGGCCAACAAGTGCTAAGCATCTCTGGGAACTCCTTCAAGGCTGTTGAAAGACCATTTCAGGTGACTACCTCTTGAAGCTCATCAAGAGAATGCCAAGAGTGCGCAAAGCAGTAATCAAAGCAAAAGGTGGCTAGAACCTAGAATATGACAGATTTTCACATTTTTTTGTTATGTCTATAATTCCACATGTGTTAATTTATAGTTTTGATGCCTTCAGTGTGAATCTACAATTTTCATATTCATGAAAATAAAGAAAACTCTGAATGAGAAGGTGTGTCCAAACTTTTGGTCTGTACTGTATCTCTGTCATACTACATGTTCCCTGCAGGAGAAATGCCTGGCTGGCCTCAGCCGGCCCTGGAATATTCAGCAGGGCCCAGTTCATTTAGCTGGGTTTACATTTCGCACAACTGAATGATCCGGTGGGTGCTAGGACCACTCAGGAATGTGCCTTCTTCATAGACAGCAATGCATTGCCGAGCGGAATCTGCAGAAAGAATAGACAAGTCTATTCTTTCTGCAGATGCCGGAATTAGGAATCAGGATTTTGCTGCAGAAACAGCTGCTGCGGAAATTCAGCCGTTTGCACAATAAAGCAGACTCTGCTGCAGTGGAACATTTCTGTGGAATTCCACTCGGACATTCCACCTTGTTAACAACATGCTGATAGGGTTGGGTCAATTGCCTCAAGTGCCCACAGGGTGGGGCTGATTGCCTCTAGTGCACACAGGGCAGGGATGATTGCCTCAAGTGCACACAGGGTGGGGCCAATCACCTTGAATGTCCCAGGGTAAGGATGATTGCATCAAGTGCCCACAGTGTGGGGCCAATCACCTCAAATGGCCACAGGGGGGAGCCAATCACCTCGAGGGTCCCAGCTGGGCCGATTGCCTCAGATGCCCACAGTGCAGGGACGTTCACTTCTAATACACAGCATTTCCATTCCGTACAGCGCACAGAGACTGCAAATCAGATGCAGGAGGAAGAGGAAGGAGCAATGGGGTATAGTAATGCTTGGCACTAGAAGCAATCGGCTTTAACATGTGGGGCACTCAAACCGATCACCCCCAGCCTGTTGGCTCATAAGTATAAATTGACAAATCTAAAGGTAGGACTGTGAATTGAACTTTTATCCCCTACCTGGTGCTGTGATTAGTTACACTATATCAAACCATCTGACAGGTTTCCTTTAGGCTAAGTTTCCACTTGGTTTTTTTCTGGCAGTTTTTGGACATCTGCCACTGCAGTTCTAGAGCCAAAGCCAGAAGTGGATCCATAAGAAATAGGACATATAAGAGAAGGACTTACACTTCTACTCCCTAAGGCTAGGTTTCCACTTGGTTTCTTTTCTGGCTGTTTTTGGAAAACTGCCACTGCAGTTTTTGAGCCAAAGCCAGAAGTGTATTCAAAAGGAATAGGACATATAAAGGAAGGATTTGAACTTCTCCTCCCTTATTGATCCATTTCTGACTTTGTCTCAAAAACTGCAGTTGCAATTTTCAGAAAACTTTCAGAAACTGCCAGTGGAAACTTAGCCTTAAGCATTTTCTACATAGATATATGTATAAGGGATGAATATTAGTAGTAAACCACTCCCTAAAGCATCATATCTAAAAGCCAATAACATTTTACTAGTATTTAAAGGGGTACTCCCTTTGAAAACTTTTTTTTTTTTTTATCAACTGTTGCCAGAAAGTTAAACAGATTTGTAAATTACTTCTATTAAAAAAAAATCTTAATCCTTCCAGTAATTTTTAGTGGCTATATAATACAGAGAAAATACTTTTCTTTTTAAATTTCTCTGATGTCATGACCACAGTGCTCTCTGCTGACCTCTGCTGTCCATTTTAGGAACTGTCCAGAGCAGCATATGTTTGCTATGGGGATTTTCTCCTGTTCTGGACAGTTCCTAAAATGGACAGCAGAGGTCAACAGAGAGCACTGTGGTCATGACATCAGAGGAAATGCATTTCTTTTTTGGATTTCGCTTTAGTATACAGCCCCTAAAAAGTACTGGAAGGATTAAGATTTTTTTTAATAGAAGTAATTTACAAATCTGTTTAACTTTCTGGCACCAGTTGATTTAAAAAAAAATAAGTTTTCCAAGGGAGTACCCCTTTAACACTTCCCCTATCTACAGGATAGGGAAAAAGTGTCTGATCATGAGGAAGGGGTGCCTCTAGCTATTGCAAAACTACAACTCCCAGCATGCCTGGACAGCTGTCTGAGAATGCTGGGAGTTGTAGTTTTAAAGGAACTGAAGGCTCCCTGGTTGGGAAACACTAATCTAATGTGTATGGTCAACCTAGGTGTGGACTTATTCTAACAGTGATAATGCCTGTATAAAGACTGGGCTCCCAAACTGTAGAATGAAAACTTCTGCTCTTGCCCCACAATGCATCATTTCCCACTGCCATTGTTTTTTATTCTGTCCTACTATAAGTGGAGCTTAAATGGGTACGCCACTGGCCAGCGTTCAGAACATTTAGTTCCGAACGGCCGTCACGCCCCCTCCCATAGACTTGCATTGAGGGGACGGGGCGTGATGTCACACCGGAGCGGAGCCGTGACGTCACAGACTTCCGTTCCCATGGTTGGGACCCAGACCCTCCAGCGCTTCCGGACAAGAAACAGGTGGGTGCCGCATGGTATATATTGGGGGGGTCCCCAGTGGCGGGACCCCCGCTATCAGACATCTTATCCCCTTTCCTTTGTATAGGGGTGGAGTACCCCTTTAAACCTCAGCTTATTGCTCCTCACGTTTTGTAGCATTATACTCATGCTAAAGCAAAATGTCCAGCGCGAATATCAAGTAACTGGATGTTTATTCCAATGAAAGCCAAAAAGACAAGGAGAACATGACAAGGTGACGCGTTTCGGTCCTAAGACTGGACCTTAGTCATACCTTTAAACCTCAGCTTATTGCTCCTCACGTTTTGCAGCATTATACTCATGCTGTATTTCCTGATTTCTAGTTAGAAACTTTGTCCCGGGCCTTCGCTCCTTTCTGAGGATTTATGCCAAGTACCTTCCGACAGGAATCTTTGATATTGACCTTAGCTTCTGGCTTTGTTTTCCCTGGTACTTCTGCCTAGTTCTGAATGACTTTTATTAACCCATTTTGATTCTGACCTACGCATTGCCACAAAATTTCCTGACATCTTCAGCAGGACACCTGCCACCAATAAAAAAACAACTCCCAGGGGCCAAGACCTAGGAATTTAGCAGGAAAATCCTTAGAACCTGCCCCTGGTTAAAGGGGTATTCCAGGATTTTTTTTTTTGCTATGATACAGGGGCTGTAAAGTTAGTGTAGTTCATAATATAGTGTCTGTACCTGTGTTTCATGGATGTCTCACAATTCTTCTGTGATTTATGACCCTACATTTATTTTTAACAACATACAAAATTAATCAGGTCTCAGGTTTTCCCAGGTTGCAGTGCGGCCGAGACATTATATCACTAGTTAGGTTTCAGAGGGAGCCTGTCTTTACTTCAATCGGAGGAGCGACCTCTGGGTGGGAGGAAGATTATTCTGTTTTTGCAACAGTTGGAGGCACCTTAGTCAAAAAATACTGGTCTATTGCAACTGAAGGGAGCACAGGTGTGTTTCAATGGGTGGGAGAAAGAGAAATGACCTCACACTTACAAACAAGGAACTATGGGATTTGTAGTTTGAGAGAACGTACTCCAACAGGAAATAGCCAGTTCACAAAAAGATAGCCACAGTGTTATAGTAATCTCACAACATTTAACAGCCATTTATCCCCAAGACAAGCGCACATCCTTCCTAAACATGTCCATTACTGTCTGGCAGGTATGTACTAAAATCACCTTATGGTGGATAACCCCTTTAAGGCTATGTACACACGGCAGGGTGGGAATATTCCACTTGGAAATTCTGCTGCTGCAGCAGAGTTCCATTGATTTCAATAGGATTCTGCTGCACTGTGCTCACAGCGGAATTTCCGGGGGGGAGATGCCTATTCTTTTTGCAGAATCCACTCGGAAATGCATTGCATTTTAGAATGGTCCTAATGCCGGCATGTTCTGCCACCGCCCGATGTCGCCTGGAATTTTTTTTGTGTTGACATTCCGCCGCGTGAACATAGCCTTAGACAGTACAAAAGAGACTGCAGCCCTAGAGATTCTGCTTTTAGTGATCATTGTATGGCTATGTTTAGACGATGGAATTTCCAAGAATTCAGTCAAATTGTTCTGTATTATTCAGATTAATAATAGTTCAGCAGGAAAAGTGAATGTCACCCAATAACAAATTCGCATGGGATGGGTTTGCTGCAAATTTTCCTGCAGCAGAATATAAAAGTAATGGAAGAGATTATAATGAATGGAAATAAGGATACAAATGGTTGAATCTGTAGCAACTGCATATTAATAAATAGTGTAAATGTTATTAGTTAATAATCACAATAGAGAGGTAAGTTCAGTATTATCTGTACCCTTGTTCATGATATTTAGAGATTCTCTGGTGTCTGGTATTGTGCCAAGGGACTGGCGCAAGGCGAATGTGGTACCAATCTTAAAAAAGGCTCTAGGTCTTCCCCAGGCAATTATAGACAGGTAAGTTTAACGTGCATTGTGGGTAAATTGTTTGAAGGACTTATAAGGGATTACATACAGGAATACACAGGGGATAATTGCATTATAAGTGATAGCCAGCATGGGTTTACTAAGGATAGAAGTTGTCAAACCAATCTAATTTGCTTTTATGAAGAGGTGAGTAGAAGCCTTGACAGAGGAATGGCTGTGGATATAGTGTTTCTGGATTTTGCTAAAGCGTTTGATACTGTCCCTCATAGACGTCTGACAGGTAAGTTAAGGTCTTTGGGTTTGGAAACTTTAGTTTGTAACTGGATTGAACACTGGCTCATGGATCGTACCCAGAGAGTGGTGGTCAATGATTCGTACTCTGATTGGTCCCTTGTTATTAGTGGTGTACCCCAAGGTTCTGTACTGGGCCCGCTGTTGTTTAATTTATTTATTAATGATATAGAGGATGGTATTAACAGCTCTGTTTCTATCTTTGCAGATGACACCAAGCTTTGTAGCACGGTACAGTCTATAGAGGATGTGCATAAGTTACAAGATGACTTGGATAGACTAAGTGTCTGGGCATCCACTTGGCAAATGAGGTTCAATGTGGATAAATGTAAAGTTATGCATCTGGGTACTAATAACCTGCATGCATCGTATGTCTTAGGGGGGATTAAACTGGCAGAGTCACTGGTAGAGAAGGATCTGGGTGTACTTGTAGATCTACAGAATAGCATGCAATGTCAGGCTGCTGCTTCCAAAGCCGGCAGGATATTGTCATGTATCAAAAGAGGCATGGACTCAAGGGACAGGGACATAATATTCCCCCTTTATAAATCATTGGTACGGCCTCACCTGGAATATGCTGTTCAGTTTTGGTCGCCTGTCCATAAAAAGGGCACTGCAGAGTTGGAAAGGGTGCAGAGACGCGCGACTAAACTAATATGGGGCATGGAACATCTTAGCTATGAGGAGCGATTAAAGGAGTTACAATTGTTTAGTCTTGAGAAGAGACGTTTAAGGGGGGATATGATAAATGTATATAAGTATATTAATGGCCCATACAAAAAATATAGAGAAAAACTGTTCCAGGTTAACCCCTCCCAAAGGACGAGGGGGCACTCCCTCCGTCTGGAGAAGAAAAGGTTTAGTCTAAAGGGGCGACACGCCTTCTTTACCATAAGAACTGTGAACTTATGGAACAGTCTACCTCAGGAACTGGTCACAGCAGGAACAATGAACAGCTTTAAAACAGGGTTAGATACATTCCTGGAACAAAATAACATTAATGCTTATGCAGAATTATAAAACAACATCCCTTCCCCTTATCCCTTTACACCCTTCCCTTCAATTCCCTGATTGAACTTGATGGACGTATGTCTTTTTTCAACCATACTAACTATGTAACAATGTAAAAATATACATATGTACCGTAATAGTAGCAGCCCTCCTGTAGGTAGAAGCCTCTCTGTATGTAATATCAGCCCCCCACCCCTGTAGGTAGCAGTCCCTTGTAGGTAGTAGCAGCCCCCTGTACATTGTAGCAGCCCACTGTAGGTAGTAGCAACCCCCCTGTACATTGTAGCAGCCCACTGTAGGTAGTAGCAGCCCCCCTGTACATTGTATCAGCCCACTGTAGGTAGTAGCAGCCGCCCTGTACATTGTAGCAGCCCCCTGTAGGTAGTAGCAGCCCCCCTGTACATTGTAGCAGCCCACTGTAGATAGTAGCAGCCCACCTGTATATTGTAGCAGCCCACTGTAGGTAGTAGCAGCCCCCCTGTACATTGTAGCAGCCCACTGTAGGTAGTAGCAGCCCCCCTGTACATTGTATCATCCCACTGTAGGTAGTAGCAGCCCCCCTGTACATTGTAGCAGCCCCCCCTATACATTGTAGCAGCCCCCCACTGTACATTGTAGCAGCCCACTGTAGGTAGTAGCAGCCCCCTTTTTGTTGTAACATCCCCTTTAAGTAGTAGAAACTCCCTTTATGTTGTAACAGCCCCCTCTTAGTAGTAGCAGCTCACTTGTATAGCTCCCCCAAGTTACCTAACTTTTGCTCCTGCTCCTTTTCAGTGAATGGAAAGACATTGCCGTCAGCTGACATCACGGGTCATTGTCTTCAGTAGTTGTGCCTGTCTCTGGCACATCTGATACCAGCAGTCCATGTTTTATTGAAGTTGCATAGCAGGGGGCTGCTACTTTCAAGTGGCAGCGTAGGATGGAAGTGAGCCATAAGCCACAAGTCACCTAACAAAGTGCCACACGTGGGTCGTGAGTAGTGTTGCTCGCGAATATTCGCAATGCAAATTTTATTCGCGAATATCGCATATTCACGAATTCGCGAATATTCGCAAATATAGCACTATATATTCGGAATTACAAATATTCGTTTTTGTTTTTTTTTTTATAATTTTTATTTTTTCACAGTACACATCACAGTGATCATCCCTCAATGCTTCCAGCTTGTGTGGTGTAAAGAAGGCTGTAATACTACTGTGTGAGACTGGTGTGCGAATTTTCGCATACGCGAAAATCATATGCAAATTTTCGCATATGCAAATTTTCACTTATACTAATTTTGTATATACTAATTTTCACATATGGTAATTTTCGCATTTGCGAAATTTTGCATATGCGAAAATAAAACAAGAATATTACGAATATGCGAATATTCGCGAATATATGACGAATATTCGTCCATATATTCGCGAATATTCGCGAATTCGAATATGGCCTATGCCGCTCAACACTAGTCGTGAGCCACAGTCTGGCTTCCCGTGTTATGTCATTTCATAATACACTTTCTTTACCAGTCCATCACCTTTCAATTCTACAGTTTGAAAGATCTCTCATTCAATGAGAGCTTTCATCCTTTACTTCCATTAGGATATGTTCACACTCCATAAAAAATACAGCCGTATTTTAAGCTATTTTTTTTAAATTGCAGACAAAAATACTCCTGGGATAGAAATGTGTCCTATCATGAGATGAACGAGACATGTAGCAAAGTGTCCATAACATGACCGGACAGATTGTTTTACCATGGAAGTAAACAATCAGAGCTCCGACTGAATAACAGCAAGCAGAGATCTTATATTGAAAATTTGAAAAAAAAAAACTTTTCATTACACAGAGAACAACCTTTATTTATTGAGACAGTAATGTCCCTCTAGGTAACACTATTGAAGCCTGCATGTGGTGGCGGCTGGTTTTACAACCAGCTATAAATGTGCGCACTTTCCAGTTGACTATAATTAATATGAGTTATTTTGGCAAGAAATATAGCAGCATATTGTGGCCCTTTCCCTGGTGTTTTGTTACATTTGCTTGCTTCAAGCCTAAACCCCCTTTCTGGTCTTGCTTCATCATTTGGCCATTATGTATTCTGTATAAACCTGCAAATGTACCATTTCTGACCCCAAATACATGATCGCCAATCGTATTAATAGCCCAATATCAGATCGCATAACAAGCTTGTGATTTGGCTTGTCTGTCCGCAGAATTAATAGGGCCAGATGGGAAATTCAGCATCTATAATGTGTTTGCTATGAAAATAAAGGATTTTTGTATAATCCATCATTGCTGCTTAACATTTGGTCAATATGTCTCATTTTCACAGCAAAATATTTCAGCTGAAGGCGGACTCTAGAGAAGAACAAAATGTCATAATGATTGTTAGTGCAAATGAGGCTGCTTCTTAAAGGGGTACTCCACCTACATTGCATTTTAAAGAAACCAGGCTCGGATGGTGAAAAACCTGTTTGTGGCTGTTTCACCTAAGGAGTTAAAAAAAAAATAAAAATAAAAAGCCATGTAAAACAGCATGGGCAGAAATTATTTTTTTTTTAAATGCCATTTTTTTTCCTTTTGAGTGGTGTTTTTTGGGTAAATTTTTTTCAGCTACCGGCGTATAAGACGCACCCAATTTTTAGGGGCAAAATCTAAAAAAATTAAGATTTTGAACCCAATAGTGGTCTTCAACCTGCGGACCTCCAGATGTTGCAAAACTACAACTCCCAGCATGCCCGGACAGCCGTTGGCTGTCCGGGCATGCTGGGAGTTGTAGTTTTGCAACATCTGGAGGTCCGAAGATTGAAGACCACTGCATAGGAGGTGATACGCACATGTCCCCGCCGCTCCGGACCCGTCACCGCTGCCCTGGATGTTGCTCCATCGCTGTCGCCGTGTCCCCGTCGCTCTGGAACGTCTCTGCTGCCAGCCGGGTATCCTCGCTCTCCGTCGCCGCCATCATGTCGTTACGCACGCCGACGCACGTACGCGACTACGGGGAAGGAGAGCGCCGGCATACAGGGGATCCCTGAACGGAGGAGACACCGAGGAGGCAGGTAAAGTCCCTCCCGGTGTCCTGTAAGCACTAACCCGGCTATTCAGTCGGGCTGTTCGGGACCGCGGCGGTCCCGAACAGCCCGACTGAACAGCCGGGTTAGTGTCACTTTCCCTTCAGACGCGGCGGTCAGCTTTGATCGCCGCGTCTGAAGGGTTAATACAGGGCATCACCTCGATCGGTGATGTCCTGTATTAGCCGCGGGTCCCGGCCGTTGATGGCCGCAGGGACCGACCCGATAGGGGTGTATTCGCCGTATAAGACGCACCGACTTTTCCCCCCCAGTTTTGGGGAAGAAAAAGTGCGTCTTATACGGCGAAAAATAAAGTAGTTTGTGGTGTTTTTCTCCCATAGAACTTTATAGGTTGAAAATAACTGTATGTATGCGCATTTTTTCAGCTGTGTTTTTTTTCTCACCTAGAATCACATGAACAAAAAAAAAAAATCACATGATATGGTATGATAAAAGCACAGGTGGGTAAAAAGGCACAAAAAGGCACACATTGGGCCTCATTTACTAAGAGTGTGGGGTTTTTCCCAGTGTGAAATGTTGTTTCAGACTTGCAGGATTCCTTTCTATTTACTATGGGGAATCTCAGATTTACAAGTCGGGAACATTTTCAGACAGCTTTTTCTAGAAAATTCCAGCCATTTTTTCACAGGATTTTCTGTGAATTCAATAGTAACTTGGTTGGGTTGTGAAACCACGCCCCTTTGGGGACGGCCACACCCCATTTGTGACAGGCCACCCCCCTTTATGGCTTTTCCCAATGCAATGTCGGGTTAGTTGGATTTTCCTGGTGCACACAGTCTTAGAAATGTCTCCGACACTATGCACCTAAATAACTTGGAAAAACCCAACAAAAAATTGTGGGTTGTAGATTAGTAAATGAGGGCAAAATTTGGGGAAATTTTTCATACCCTTTCACCCTTTTTTTTCCCCTCCATCATTCTGCCCTCAATACCTCACAATGTGAAAACCAAATTACAAGAAATCTTTGCTAATTTACTGTAAAAGAAAAAATGAATATATTGCGCTGACATAATTACTCAGGACTTGGTTGAAGCCCCTTTGACAGTGATTCCAGCCTCCAGTCTTCTTGGGGATGATACCAGAAGGTTTATACACCTGGACTTGGGGATTTTCTGCTGTTCTTCTCTGCAGATCGTCTCAAGCTCTGCCAGGTTGGATGGGAACCATCGGTGGAAGCCATTTTCTGGTCTCTTCAGAGATGTTCAACTGGATTTAAGTCAGGGCTCCAGTCAGGCCACAATTCAGCTTTCCCTCAACCCTGATCAGCCTTCCTGTCTCAGCTGCTGGAAAACAACCCCACAACATGATGCTGCCACCCTCATCCCTCACAGTAGGGATGGTATAGGACAGGTGCTGAGCAGGGCCTGGTTTCCTTCAGATAAGATGTTTTGAATTAAAGGGGTACTCTGCCCATGGACATCTTATCCCTGCCGCTGGGGACCCCCGCAATCTCGGCTGTGGAACCCCAGACATCTGGTGCACAGAGCAAATTTCGCTCCGTGCCTGATGACTGGCGATGCTGGGTGGAGGCTCGTGATGTCAAGGCCATGCCCCCTCAATGCAAGTCTGTGGGTGGGGCGTGACATCCGTCGCGCCCCCTCCCATAGACTTGCATTGAGGGGGCGTGGCCGGGACATTATGAACGGGCATGGCCATGACATCACGAACCTCTGGTGCTGCACCCGATGCTCTAACCGACCACCAGGTGCAGCAGGGAGATCGTTGGCGTCCCCAGTGGTGGGAACCCTGTGATCAGACATCTTATCCCCTATCCTTTGGATAAGGGATAAGTTGTCTAGGAGCGGAGTACCATTTAAGGCCAAAAAGTTCAATATTGGTTCTATCAGACCAAAGAATCTTGTTTCTCACAGTCTGAGAGTCCTTGAGATGTTTTTTTTTTTGGCAAACTCCAAGTGAGCCTTCATGAGTCTTTTACTGAGGAGAGGCTTCTTTCTGGCCACTCTGATTGTACTTATTTGTGATGAGCTGGGGTGTTGCTATAGTGTAGCAGGGTCTGGTGGTATTAAGCCTAGGGGGACAAGATGTTGTTATCACCTTAAAGTTCCTGATGCCAGGATGTGATTATTCCGGTATGGTAACCGCCGTCAACCAACCCAAAATGGTTTTCAATAAAGGAATGTCCACAGCCAGAATAATGCAAGAACTGGAACATTTACTTGTAATTCTTAAGAAACAGTCTTTACAGTTATGCAGTTGCTCTAGAGGCAACCGGGATACAGGATACCTCGTAGGCTTGCTGGGACTTGTAGTATTGAGAATATCTATGCAGGCCACTGTGCTACTAATATTTTTCTTGAGTTGAGTAGTAGTCACTAGAATTGTAGACAGAGCTTGATAACTCACGATTTGAAGTGGCTGCAGGTTCTTTAGGCTTTGGCCTAGATGAGATGAATTTAGATAGTACAGGTATTGTGCTTGGCTGAAATCCAGGAGATAAGAGAGAGAGAGTTTAGAGACTACAGCCCCTTATATACTAAGGAGGCTGGACTAAAGCCCATTGGTTGCAAAGCCTGTGGGTCCTGTACCAAAGGAACTCTGGGAATGTCACATGACAGTGCTTCATATGACTAACACTTCTGTACACATTTGTACAAACGTTATACATATTGACAATGCATACACAATATATACAATGCATTTAAATAGAACAATAAGAAGGTGAGCAAGGGGGGAACCCCGCAGGAGAGCCCTATGGACTGGAGGGACTCTCGCTGAGGTGACTTAAAGGGTACTGTCACGATTCGGCTGGCAGGTGGTGGATCCTCTGTGCCAGAGAGGGATTGACGTGGACCGTGCTGGTGGACCGGTTCTAAGTTGCTACTGGTATTCACCAGAGCCCGCCGCAAAGCGGGATGGTCTTGCAGCGGCGGTAGCAACCAGGTCGTATCCACCAGCAACGGCTCAACCTCTCTGACTGCTGAAGATAGGCGCGGTACAAGGGAGTAGACAAGAGCAAGGTCGGACGTAGCAGAAGGTCGGGGCAGGCAGCAAGGATCGTAGTCAGGGGCAACGGCAGGAGGTCTGGAACACAAGCTAGGAACACACAAGGAAACGCTTTCACTGGCACAATGGCAACAAGATCCGGCGAGGGAGTGCAGGGGAAGTGAGGTATAAATAGGGAGTGCACAGGTGAACACACTAATTAAACTAACTGCGCCAATCAGTGGCGCAGTGGCCCTTTAAATTGCAGAGACCCGGCGCGCGCGCGCCCTAGGGAGCGGGGCCGCGCGCGCTGGGACAAGACCGACGGAGAGCGAGTCAGGTACGGGGGCCGGGAAGCGCATCGCGAGCGGGCGCCTGCCGCATCGCGAATCGCATCCCGGCTGGGAGAGGTATCGCAGCGCACCCGGTCAGCAGGTCTGACCGGGGCGCTGCAATTGCGAGGATGTTGCGAGCGCTCCGGGGAGGAGCGGGGACCCGGAGTGCTCGGCGTAACAGTACCCCCCCCCCCCTTGGGTCTCCCCCTCTTCTTGGGGCCTGAGAACCTGAGGACCAGACTTTTGTCTAGGATGTTGTCCTCAGGTTCCCAGGATCTCTCTTCTGGACCACAGCCTTCCCAATCCACCAAGAAGAATTTTTTTCCTCTGACCGTCTTGGAGGCCAGAATCTCCTTCACGGAGAAGATGTCAGAAGAGCCGGAAACAGGAGTGGGAGAAACAAGTTTGGGAGAGAAGCGGTTAATGATGAGTGGTTTAAGGAGAGAGACATGGAAGGCATTGGGAATACGGAGAGAAGGAGGAAGAAGGAGTTTATAAGAGACAGGATTAATCTGGCACAAGACTTTGAAAGGACCAAGATAGCGTGGTCCCAGTTTGTAACTGGGGACACGAAAGCGGACATATTTAGCGGAGAGCCATACCTTGTCTCCGGGTGCAAAAATGGGGGGAGTTCTTCTTTTCTTATCGGCAAACTTTTTCATGCAGGATGAAGCCTGTAAAAGAGAATTTTGGGTCTCTTTCCATATGGTGGAAAGATCACGAGTCACTTCATCCACAGCGGGCAAACCAGAGGGCAAGGGAGTAGGGAGGGGGGAAGAGGGTGACGGCCGTACACCACGAAAAATGGGGACTTAGCAGAAGATTCTGAGACTCTGAAGTTGTATGAGAATTCGGCCCATGGTAGAAGATCTGCCCAGTCATCCTGGCGGGAGGAAACAAAATGCCGTAAATAGTCACCCAGGACCTGGTTAATTCTTTCTACTTGCCCATTGGATTGGGGATGATAAGAAGAAGAGAAGTTTAATTTAATCTTGAGCTGTTTACAGAGGGCCCTCCAGAATTTAGACACGAATTGGACGCCTCTATCCGAGACGATCTGCGTGGGCAAACCGTGAAGACGAAAAATGTGTACAAAAAATTGTTTTGCCAACTGAGGCGCTGAAGGAAGACCAGGAAGAGGAATAAAATGTGCCATCTTGGAAAATCGATCAACGACCACCCAAACAACGGTGTTGCCACGGGATGGGGGTAAGTCTGTAATAAAGTCCATACCAATCAGTGACCAAGGCTGTTCGGGGACAGGCAGAGGATGAAGGAGACCAGCAGGTTTCTGGCGAGGAGTCTTATCCCGGGCACAGACAGTACAGGCCCGCACAAAATCAACAACATCCGTCTCCAGAGTCGGCCACCAATAGAAGCGAGAGATGAGTTGCAAGGATTTTTTGATGCCCGCATGGCCTGCGAGGTGGGAGGAGTGTCCCCATTTGAGAATCCCGAGACGTTGGCGTGGAGAAACGAAGGTCTTCCCTGGAGGAGTTTGCCTGATGGAGGCTGGAGAAGTGGAGATCAGACAGTCAGGAGGAATGATGTGTTGCGGAGAGACCTCTACTTCCGAGGCATCCGAGGAACGAGAGAGGGCATCGGCCCTAATGTTCTTGTCGGCAGGGCGAAAGTGAATTTCAAAGTTAAAACGGGCAAAGAACAACGACCACCTGGCCTGGCGAGGGTTCAGCCGTTGGGCAGACTGGAGATAGGAGAGATTCTTGTGATCGGTGTATATGATAACGGGAAATTTTGATCCCTCCAGCAGATGCCTCCATTCCTCAAGCGCCAATTTAATGGCCAGTAACTCTCGATCCCCGATGGAGTAGTTCCTCTCCGCCGGAGAGAAGGTCCTAGAAAAAAAAACACAAGTAACAGCATGCCCGGAAGAATTTTTTTGTAGAAGGACAGCTCCAGCTCCCACTGAGGAGGCATCTACCTCCAATAGGAAGGGTTTAGATGGGTCAGGTCTGGAGAGCATGGGAGCAGAAGAAAAGGCAGACTTGAGACGTTTAAATGCGTCTTCCGCTTGGGGCGACCAGGACTTGGGATTGGCATTTTTCTTGGTTAAAGCCACGATAGGAGCCACAATAGTGGAAAAGTGTGGAATAAATTGTCTGTAATAATTGGCGAACCCCAAAAAACGTTGGATAGCACGGAGTCCGGAGGGGCGTGGCCAATCTAAGACGGCAGAGAGTTTGTCAGGGTCCATTTGTAATCCCTGGCCAGAGACCAAGTATCCTAGGAAAGGAAGAGATTGGCATCCAAACAGACATTTCTCCATTTTGGCATAAAGTTGATTGTCTCGAAGTCTCTGAAGAACCATGCGGACATGTTGGCGGTGTTCTTCTAAGTTGGCAGAAAAAATCAGAATATCGTCCAGATAAACCACAACACAGGAATATAAGAGATCACGAAAAATTTCATTAACAAAGTCTTGGAAGACAGCAGGGGCGTTGCACAGGCCAAAGGGCATGACCAGATACTCAAAGTGTCCATCTCTGGTGTTAAATGCAGTCTTCCATTCGTCCCCCTTCCTGATGCGGATGAGATTATAAGCACCTCTTAAGTCCAGTTTGGTAAAGATGTGGGCACCTTGAAGGCGATCAAAGAGTTCTGAGATAAGAGGTAGGGGGTAGCGGTTCTTTACCGTGATTTTATTATGCAAGGACGTAGGGAGCCATCTTTTTTGGACACAAAGAAAAATCCAGCTCCGGCAGGAGAGGAGGATTTGCGGATAAACCCCTTTTTTAAATTTTCCGGGATGTATTCAGACATAGCAAGAGTCTCTGGAGCAGACAGAGGATAAATTCTGCCCCGGGGTGGAGTAGTACCCGGGAGGAGGTCAATAGGACAGTCATAAGGTCTGTGAGGAGGTAAAGTCTCAGCTTGCTTTTTGCAAAACACGTCAGCAAAGTCCATATAAGCCTTAGGAAGACCGGTTACAGGGGGAACCACAGGGTCACGGCAGGGAGTACAGGGAACCGGTTTAAGACAGTCCTTGAAACAAGAGGTACCCCAGCTCTTGATCTCTCCTGTGGACCAATCAAGGGTTGGGGAATGGCGTTGAAGCCACGGTAATCCAAGAAGAATTTCGGAAGTGCAGTTGGAGAGGACCAAAAACTCAATTTTTTCGTGATGAGGTCCGATGCACATTAGGAGAGGTTCCGTGCGGTAACGCACGGTACAGTCCAATCTTTCATTGTTAACACAATTGATGTAGAGGGGTCTGGCGAGACTGGTCACTGGGATGTTGAACCTGTTGATGAGCGAGGCCAAAATAAAATTTCCTGCAGATCCGGAATCCAAGAAGGCCATAGCAGAGAAGGAGAAGGTAGAGGAAGATATTCGCACAGGCACAGTAAGGCGTGGAGAAGCAGAGTTGACATCAAGAACTGCCTCACCTTTGTGCGGAGTCAGCGTACGTCTTTCCAGGCGGGGAGGACGGATAGGACAATCCTTCAGGAAGTGTTCGGTACCGGCACAGTACAGGCACAGATTCTCCATGCGGCGTCGTGTCCTCTCTTGAGGTGTCAAGCGAGAACGGTCAACTTGCATAGCCTCCACGGCGGGAGGCACAGGAACGGATTGCAGAGGACCAGAGGAGAGAGGAGCCGGGGAGAAAAAACGCCTTGAGCGAACAAAGTCCATATCCTGGCGGAGCTCCTGACGCCTTTCGGAAAAACGCATGTCAATGCGGGTGGCCAGATGAATAAGTTCATGCAGGTTAGCAGGAATTTCTCGTGCGGCCAGAACATCTTTAATGTTGCTGGATAGGCCTTTTTTAAAGGTCGCGCAGAGGGCCTCATTATTCCAGGATAATTCGGAGGCAAGAGTACGGAATTGGATGGCGTACTCGCCAACAGAAGAATTACCCTGGACCAGGTTCAGCAGGGCAGTCTCAGCAGAAGAGGCTCGGGCAGGTTCCTCAAAGACACTTCGAATCTCCGTGAAGAAGGAGTGTACAGAGGCAGTGACGGGGTCATTGCGGTCCCAGAGCGGTGTGGCCCATGACAGAGCTTTCCCAGACAGAAGGCTGACTACGAAAGCCACCTTAGACCTTTCAGTAGGAAACTGGTCCGACATCATCTCCAAGTGCAGGGAACATTGCGAAAGAAAGCCACGGCAAAACTTAGAGTCCCCATCAAATTTATCCGGCAAGAATAATCGTAGGCCGGAAGCGGCCACTCGCTGCGGAGGAGGTGCAGGAGCTGGCGGAGGAGATGATTGCTGAAGCTGTGGTAGTAGCTGCTGTAGCATCACGGTCAGTTGAGACAGCTGGTGGCCTTGTTGCGCTATCTGTTGCGACTGCTGGGCGACCACCGTGGTGAAGTCGGCGACAACTGGCAGTGGGACTTCAGCGGGATCCATGGCCGGATCTACTGTCACGATTCGGCTGGCAGGTGGTGGATCTTCTGTGCCAGAGAGGGATTGACGTGGACCGTGCTGGTGGACCGGTTCTAAGTTGCTACTGGTATTCACCAGAGCCCGCCGCAAAGCGGGATGGTCTTGCAGCGGCGGTAGCAACCAGGTCGTATCCACCAGCAACGGCTCAACCTCTCTGACTGCTGAAGATAGGCGCGGTACAAGGGAGTAGACAAGAGCAAGGTCGGACGTAGCAGAAGGTCGGGGCAGGCAGCAAGGATCGTAGTCAGGGGCAATGGCAGGAGGTCTGGAACACAGGCTAGGGACACACAAGGAAACGCTTTCACTGGCACAATGGCAACAAGATCCGGCGAGGGAGTGCAGGGGAAGTGAGGTATAAATAGGGAGTGCACAGGTGAACACACTAATTAAACTAACTGCGCCAATCAGTGGCGCAGTGGCCCTTTAAATTGCAGAGACCCGGCGCGCGCGCGCCCTAGGGAGCGGGGCCGCGCGCGCCGGGACAAGACCGACGGAGAGCGAGTCAGGTACGGGGGCCGGGAAGCGCATCGCGAGCGGGCGCCTGCCGCATCGCGAATCGCATCCCGGCTGGGAGAGGTATCGCAGCGCACCCGGTCAGCAGGTCTGACCGGGGCGCTGCAATTGCGAGGATCTTGCGAGTGCTCCGGGGAGGAGCGGGGACCCGGAGCGCTCGGCGTAACAGGTACTCCAGTGAAAACCTTTTTTTCTTTTAAATGAACTGGTGCCAGAAAGTTAAACATATTTGTAAACTACTTCTATTAAAAAAATCTTAATCCTTCCAGTACTTATTAGCTGCTGAATGCTACAGAGGAAATTCCTTTCTTTTTGGAACACTGATGACATCACGAGCACAGTGCTCTCTGCTGACATCTCTGTCCATTTTAGCAACTGTGCATAGCAGATGTATGAAAAGGGCAGCATGGTGGCTTAGTGGTTAGCACTGCTGTCTTGCAGTGCTGGGGTCTTGGGTTCAAATCCCACTAAGGACAACAATAAATAAATAAAGACATTATTATTATAATAACGTCAGCAGAGAGAACTGTGCTCGTGATGTCATCAGAGAGCATTCCAAAAAGAAAAGAATTTCCTCTGTAGTATTCAGCAGCTAATAAGTACAGGAAGTAATGTAAAAATCTGTTTAACTTTCCGGAGCCAGTTGATTTAAAGGTTTTCACCGGAGTACCCCTTTAAGGATGGTACAGGACCATGTCCTGTACTGGGATACCACATATTTTTATCACAAGGCCTCACCGTAACAAAATGCAAAAAAATGTAAAAGGATTTGAAAACTTTCTGAATGCATTCTATATTGATACACACTACTTTGTGGGGAAAAGTCACCAACATCCTGCACAATAACCGCAGATACCAAACCTCACCTGGCATTAAAGTCCATAAACCGTGAGACGGGAATTGCATGGCAAGCCATCACAAAGCACTATTCCAAGCACCAGATGGAGTGGTGTAAGACACTGAAAGGGACATGTTCTATGGAGTAATAAAGCAGGCTTTTCTATCTGGCAGCCTGACAGACATGAGTTGTGGTGTGGGGCTGGGGTGAGTCCTGTCTCCTTTGCACAAGCCTCTCATTTATAATATCTGCTGCTATTTTCAAGGTACCGTATTTTTCGCCGTATAAGACGCACTTTTTCTTTCGGTGCGTCTTATACGGCGAATACACCCCTATCGCTGCGGTCCCTGCGGCCAATACGGACCTGCGGCTAATACAGGACATCACCGATCGCGGTGATGCCCTGTATTAACCCTTCAGACGCGGCGATCAAAGCTGACCGCCGCGTCTGAAGGGAAAGTGACACTAACCCGGCTGTTCAGTCGGACTGTTCGGGACCGCCGTGATTTCACTGAATAGCCGGGTTAGTGCTTACAGGACACCGGGAGGGACCTTACCTGCCTCCTCGGTGTCTTCTCCATTCAGGGATCCCCTGTATGCCGGCGCTCTCCTTCCTCGTCATCACGTCGTTGCGTACGTGCGTCGGCGTGCGTAACGATGTGATGGCGGCGACGGAGAGCGAGGATACCCGGCCGGCAGCAGAGATGTTCCAGAGCGACGGGGACACGGCGACAGCGATGGAGCGACATCCAGGGCAGCGGTGACGGGTCCGGAGCGGCAGGGACACGTGAGTATTACCTCCTCCTGCAGTGGTCTTCAATCTGCGGACCTCCAGATGTTGCAAAACTACAACTCCCAGCATGCCCGGACAGCCAACGGCTGTCCGGGCATGCTGGGAGTTGTAGTTTTGCAACATCTGGAGGTCCGCAGGTTGAAGACCACTATTGGGCTCAAAATCTTTATATTTTTAGATTTTGCCCCTAAAAATTGATTGTGTCTTATATGCCGGTGCGTCCTATAGGGCGAAAAATACGGTATTTGCTGATATTTACAGTCACTTTTTCTATCTTATGCATTGTTTTATTATTACTTTTCACTCACCACATTAGTGATTATTGTTCATGCACTATTTGTAGCACTGATCATTGCACCTTTTTTGCATTGCTGTTTGTATTGCACTTTGTGAGCACTAGCACCTTATGCAGTGAAGTCAGGCCCTATGCTATATACCTATTTATTTATTTCGTTAACTATACAGGACTTTTCACCCCAGTAACCCCTCTCTTTTAGCATATATTTATATGTACTATTTTATTGATTGATTTTGTATGCATACCCTTTATGTAATAAAATATTTTTAACCATACACTGCAGTTGTTCTTATTCCGTGTGGTTTCACATGTTGGTGTGGCTCACACAGCTTTAGGTGTTATGTTTAGTTGTTGGTGTGGTGGCCCAGTATGGGAGGTGTTACCCCGTACCTTCACTGTCCTGTCAGGCAGCATCCTTCAGTGTCCCCAGGGCCCCCTGCATTAGTTTCCCCATTGTAAACATGTCGTACTTTATAAAATGTGTTCTCACTTTAAGAGTTGTACCATGTGATATGTCATGTGATTATTACCCAGGAGGTATCAGTGACCAGGTGATCCCAAGAGTGACCTATGGGCTCCCTGCTAGTCTCTCCCATATAAATCTGAGAGAAGAAAACTTCTCTTCTCTTTTACACCAAGTCTTTGCTGAGGTCAGTTGTGCCTAGTGTGTGTGTGTCCATAATATTGTATCAAGTCAAGTCCTGCAACCACAGTCAAGTGCAAGTAAGCTAAACCTGCAGCTTTGTCCGTCAAATTGTCAAGCAATGTGACCTGCACTAAATTGCCTAGTCCTACTACAAGTCCCAGCAAGCCCTAAAGGTCTCTGAGTCGCTGATCATCTCCTTGGGCCTTGGCTGAACTGTATAGACTTTACCATCTGTCTACCCTCAGTAAAGCTACCGTTGTCTGTAACTTCGCGTTGGAGTCATTATTGCCCGCGTGCCTAGCCCAGGATTCAGCAGTATACCTTGGGGTGGTTGTAGGCTTAACCACGCCCTGGCGTCACAAATACATCTGCCCCTAGGGTAACCTGCTCTGCACCACACACCCCGTCACCACAACTTTTGGCATCCTACGAACAGGATATGGGTGTTTGCCTTATGCCACATGTCCTCCCGCAGTCTGAACTGTTTCCAGTATTGTCAGAAAATCGCATGCCAATGCGAAATAAAGTTTGCGCCAGAAAGTGTATGGGACTTTGTCAGTGCAAAGTGTTTTACTTGCGGCGCTTGTGAAATAGAGAGGGAGGTGAAGAAAAGACAGTTATTTGCCATCGTGGATAGTAGAGCGTCGGTACCTGAAAGGGTTAATTGGGTCCGGTGTTTCCCGCACACGCGAGTGGTCACAGTTCCGCCCCGTCAGTCCCCGGTGGTGATGCCTCTACAGCACAGCGAGAGCGAGGAGGAATCAAAGAGTCGCCCTGTGTTGCACCGAGGAAGACTTTGTCGGCCGGACCAAAACAGGAAGTTCCCTGGGCGCAGCCATATTGGAGGTTTCGGCAGCTGTGTTCGGCTCCACTGTCTTCTATCAAGCACCCACTGCAGCGCAGACTCTGCAAACACCAATGATCACCAGTATCAAGTCTCCGGTGTCGGTAACAATCAGCATTAACCCACTAGTGTCCGCAAGTCTGGTCGCAAGACAAATTACTACTGGGTACCTGCAAAATAAAGGAGGAGAATTAATTATAGTACTCCCACTAACCAAGTATAAGCTGCTGCAGCACTTCAGCGATTATCTTAAAGGGGAAAGCACCTTATTCTCCTTAAAACGACAGCGCACAAAAAATTCTGCAAAATGTCAGAACCTAGCTCTTCATTTCAACCGGGCAGCAGTGCCCCTCAATCTCCAGCAGCGGGATCATCACATGCCCCAGTGGCTAGAATGCTGCCAGTCCTGCCTGCAGTCCACATGAACAACCCTGGTGTATTCATGGGGAACCCTGTCCTCCCTACCTACAATGGAGACCCCTTCACCCTGAGGGATTTCAAAGAGAGGATCCAGAGTTTGTTTATCTTTTATTCTTTCCCTCCTAATCAACAGGTGGAATTGCTCACAGGACAACTACAGGGACCAGTGTTAGAGGAAGTCCGCACCTGGCCAGCCTCCGAGAATGTGACTGTAGAGCAGATCTTTGAAGGACTGTACCAGGTATTTGAGTCACATTCTCCATCAGAGGTAGGGTCTCCAGATGTATGAAAGGCAACAGAAGCCAGGTGAGACCTTGAAAGCATATACCGTAGCTCTACAGAATGCCCTAGAGACTGTTCATAAATTAGATGGTATAACTCCCGAGCAGGGCAACTGGCTGTTATTGGACAGATTCATTGATGGGGCTCATAATAAGTGGGAAAAAGCCCAGCTGAGAATGTGAGCGGTCCAAAGCCCCAACTTGTCATTCCCCGCTTTCAAGAGACTGGCTATTCAAGTGATTGAGTCTGGGACTGAGTTAGAGGGAGTTTGTCCACCTGTCCGAGAGCCATTAGGGGCAATAGCCAGACCTATACCACCACATCACCAGCCCCAGGCCCAGTGTCACCTGTTTAGTCAGTCACTGCAGCCTCAGATTTACAGAGTATTAGACAGGACATTGAACAACTGACTAAGGCTGTGAAGGAACTTGTCACCCTGTCCGCTCCACCTGACCATGAACCGACCCTACCTAGGAAACCTACCCCTGCTTCTGCTCCCCGCAATTTCGACCCCCACAACCCTCCGCCTAGTAGACCTCCAGGGACTCAAAGACCCTTTTGTACCTATTGTAATAAACCAGGACATTGGAAAACACAGTGTTGGGATTTAAATGGATTTCCCCTGAGGCAGCGGACCGGCCCTCAGGAAAACAGTCATCAGGTCCAATCCCAGAACGACCTAAGTCAGGACTCTCACTTTATGTCGCCTCCTGCCCCTATGTAAAAATTATTGCAGAAGGTGTATTGTTGGAGTCATTGATAGATGCAGGGTCACAAGTGTCTACTATACCTAAAAATGTTTTCTATCAGCATTGGGATACTAGTTTATTGTGTGAGCCTGATGACGTTAACTTCCGAGTAGTTGTAATGGGCAACCAGTCCCCAGACATGGATACTGGGAGCCAACCATTCAGTTGGGAGAGCCATTATTTAGCAGGCAGGGAGTGATTGTACATAATGTGAAAGATAAGGGGTCTGCTGAATTTATACTGGGGATGAACATTGGGAACATGTATCATTGCTTTTAGACTACTTTTCATGTCTACAGATTTTGTGCAATTGCGCTTTTTTTGCATTTGAGCTGCGTTTTTTTGGTGAATGATTTTCTAAAGTTGTCACCTGCTTGGTGTACTGTAGACAACTTAATCCAGTGGACTGGAATGTATCATTTGCGGAAAAAAAAAACTTAGATGTTTTTTTTTTGCGCAATTGCGCTTTTTTTGGGCAAAAATCAACCAAATATCTACGAGTGATAGCAAGGACACGTGGAAAAGTGTCGGACGCTGGACGATGCAGGAGCCAGCCTCTGCACTGCAATACTATAACTACTCCCATCATGGGACAGAATCTGTCCCATGATGGGAGCAGTTGTAGTACCGCAGCGCTGAGGGGCGGCTCTTGCACATCCTCTGGCTGCGGGACTCTAGTGGGACTGTTAGGACTACTACTCCCATCATGGACAGACTCCGTCCATGATGGAAGTTGTACTCATGGGGCTTAGGTGCAGATCGCAGCAGGTCATTCTGCAGAGACCCGCTGCCATCCGCATTTATTAACTTAATAAGCCAGCGGTAAATGCAGCTCCACTACGCTGCCGCTGGCTCCTGTATACACTGTCATAATACATAATCCCCGCCGCCGGGACACGGGAGCTCTGATTGGCCAATAGCTATCCACCAATCAGAGCTCCTGTGTTCCGGCGGGGATTATAAATTATGACAGCTGTATACAGGAGCCAGCGGCAGCGTAGTGGAGGGACAGTAGAGATCCCTGAGTGGGGAGGCCTGGCCCTTAAAAAAAACAGGGCAGGCAGTAACAGATAGACCAGGGGCTGTTGGGAACAGACGAGCGCAGCGCAGGCATGCATATCTGCTTCAAGCCCCTGTCCCTGCCTGCGTCCAGGCTATATTCAGTGGTGCAGTTGCCTATAGCAACCAATCAGATCACTTCTTTCATTTTTAAAATGGCCTCTGAAAAATGAAAGTAGCGGTATAATTGGTCACTATGGGTAACTGCACTACTCTTTCTCTACACAGGTTTTGATAAATCTCCCCCAGAGCCTTTCTGGCAGTGTGTTCCCAAACAGGGAGACTCCAGCTATTGTTTAACTACAGCCCCCCATGATGGGAGTTGTAGTTAAGGAACACACTGCATTATGTGCGCTCTCCCCAGGGGAGAGCGGGAAAAAAAATACTAAACCATTTTTCATGTTTTTCTTTTTTTCTCATTTCAGATACGTGAATGCAGAGGACTATGTCAGATTCGGTGGATTGTGACGATGATCAGCGTTTTTTTAATGTCATTAAAATGGTTAATGAGGGCTGTGGGGGAGTGTTTTTTTAAGTAAAATTTTCTTTATGCTGTACCTTCATTGTCCTGTCAGGCAGCATCCTTCAGTGTCCGCAGGGCCCCCTGCATTAGTTTCTCCATTGTAAATATATTTTACTATATAAAATGTGTTATCACTTTAACCTCTTAAGGACCTATGACGTACGCGTACGTCATGAGTCCGCTCCCGATCTATAACGCGGGGCCACAGCGTGTCGGACCTGGCCTCTAACAATGGCCGGGACCCGTGGCTAGTAGCGCATGGCATTGATCGCGCTATTAACCCTTTAGACGTGGCGTTCAAAGTTGAACGCTGCATCTAAAGTGAAAGTAAAACTATGCTGGTTAGCTCAGGGAGCTGTTCGGGATCGCCGCGGCGAAATCGCGGCATCCTGAACAGCTTATATGACAGCCGGAGGATCCCTACGTGCCTCCTTGCTGTCCGATCGCCAAATGACTGCTCAGTGCCTGAGATCCAGGCATGAGCAGTCAAGCGGCAGAATCATCGATCAGTGGTTTCTTATGAGAAACCAGTGATCAATGTAAAAGATCAGTGTGTGCAGTGTTATAGGTCCATATGGGAGCTATAACACAGCAAAAAAAAGTGAAAAAAAAAGTGAATAAAGATCATTTAACACCTCCCCTAATAAAAGTTTGAATCACCCCCCTTTTCCCATAAAGAAAAAAACTGTGTAAATAAAAATAAACATATGTGGTATCGCCGCATGCGTAAATGTACGAGTTATAAAAATATATTGTTAGTCAAACCGCACGGTCAATGGCGTACGCACAAAAAAATTCCAAAGTCCAAAATAGCGCATTTTTGGTCACTTTTTATATCATGAAAAAATGAATAAATCAATAAGTCCTATAAATGCAAAAATGGTACCACTAAAAACTTCAGATCACGGCGCAAAAAATTGAGCCCTCATACCGCCCCATACGCAGAAAAATTATTTTATACGTATACATTTTCCTACATGTAGTTATGATTTTTTCCAGAAGTACGACAAAATCAAACCTATATAAGTAGGGTATCATTTTAATCGTATGGACCTACAGAATAAAGATAAGGTGTCATTTTTACCGAAAAATTTAATGTGTTTTCCAATTTTGTCTCACAATGATTTTTTTTTTCCGTTTCGCCGTAGAATTTTGGGTAAAATGACTGATGTAATTATAAAGTAGAATTGGTGGTGCAAAAAATAAGCCATCATATGGATTTTTAGGTGCAAAATTGAAAGCGTTATGATTTTTTAAAGGTAAGGAGGAAAAAACGAAAATGCAAAAATGGAAAAACCCCGGGTCCTTAATGGGTTAAGAGTTATACCATGTGATATACCATGTGATTGTAACCCAGGAGGTACAAGTGACCAGGTGATCCCAAGAATGACCTATGGGCTTTCTACTAGTCTCCCCCCATAAAAGCCTGGGAGGAGCTAGCTTCTCTTCACTTTTACACCAAGTCTTTGCTGAGGTCAGTCGTGCCTAGTGTGTGTGTCCAGAGTATTGGAGGCCTCAAGTAAAGTCCTGCAACCACAGTCAAGTGCAAGTAAGCTAAACCTGCGCCATTGTCCGTCATCAGTCAAGTCAGTCACTTTCAAATTGTCAAGCAACGTGGCCTGAACTAAATTTCCTAGTCCTACTACAAGTCCCAGCAAGCCCTAAAGGTCTCTGAGTCGCTGATTTTTTTTGCTTTTGCAGTGGCTTTTTCTGCTCCATATACTGGAGTAAATTAAGTAGTTTTTTTTAATGCAATGCGACTTTTTTGCAACCTTCGCACTTGATAAATCTCTGACCACTGCAAGTCTTGCTTTGGTAAGCAAGATTTTTATTTTTTGCTTAGGACACTGCACAATCAAAAAGTCGCAGAGTAGTTGCCTTTTTTGCAACAATTGTGAAAACCGTACGGAACCATTTTGAAAACCGTATGCATTGACCCACATTAGGTAGTAGCAGTTTCCCCACATTAGGTAGAAGCAGGTTCCCCACATTAGGTAGAAGCAGGTTCCCCACATTAGGTAGAAGCAGGTTCCCCACATTTGGTAGAAGCAGGTTCCCCACATTAGGTAGAAGAAGGTTCCCCACATTAGGTAGAAGCAGGTTCCCCACATTAGGTAGAAGCAGGTTCCCCACATTTGGTAGAAGCAGGTTCCCCACATTAGGTAGTAGCAGGTTCCCCACATTAGGTAGAAGCAGGTTCCCCACATTAGGCAGTAGCAGGTTCCCCACATTAGGTAGTAGCAGGTTCCCTACATTAGGTAGTAGAAGGTTCTCCACATTATTTAGTAGCAGGTTCCCCACATTAGGTAGAAGCAGGTTCCCCACATTAGGTAGTAGCAGGTTCCCCACATTAGGTAGCATTGTCATTTCACCCCACCCCCACCCCCCGACTCTCACACACACACACAGACACCCACACAGACACCCACACAGAGAGACACGCACACATGTACACACGGACAGACAGACTCCCACACATACACACACAGACAGGCACTCACACATGCACACCCACACACAGACAGACACTCACACATGCACACACGCAGACAGACACCCACATATGCACAACCACACACAGACAGACACATGCACACACACAAAGACACCCACACATGCACACACACACAGACACCCACACATGCACACACACACAGACACCCACACATGCACACACACACAGACACCCACACATGCACACACACAAACACCCACACATGCACACACACACAGACACCCACACATGCACACACACACAGACACCCACACATGCACACACACAAACACCCACACATGCACACACACACAGACACCCACACATGCACACACACAGACACCCACACATGCACACACACACACACAGATACCCACACATGCGCACACACACACACACACACACACACAGATACCCACACATGCGCACACACACACACACACAGACACCCACACATGCAAACACACAGACAGACACCCACATATGCACACACACAGACAGACACCCACATATGCACACACAGACAGACACCCACATATGCACACAGACAGACACCCACACATGCACACACACATAGACACACTTACCTGTCCTGAACTGCGCTTCTCTCCGGCGGCGGCCTGACGAGTGACGTCACTGACGTCCTCCTGTGCAGGTCTGCGGAGGAATGTCACATGCGCGACTTCCCTCATCAGACTCGGGTCAGCCAGCCAACCGAAGATGGGGAGGAGGAGGGCGGGGTAAGTGAAGCCTTCTGGCATTTAGCACTGCTTGCCTGAAGCAGGGCTAAATGCCTGTAGAAACCACCTGCCCGTCACCCGGAACTGCATGTCCCGGATGTCGGGCAATACAAATCACACATCCCTGGTGCGGGCCACAAACTTTTGTTCCGCGGGCCACAAACTTTTGTCCCGTGGGCTGGGAGTTTGAGACCCCTGCTGTAGAGGCATCCAGTATTAAACATATAGGCGGACATTTATCAATGTTTGTTTATGTATTCCTTTTTTTTCGTTCTTTTTTTCTTACTATTTTTTTTTGCTTATGTGCAACTTATTTATCAACTGGTTTCAGCCCATTGATAAATTTCTTTCATGTAAGCAACATTTTCATTTTTTTTTATTTTTTGCTTTTGTAGTGGCTTTTTTGCTCCATGTCTGAGCTGGAGTAAATTTTGTCGTTTTTTTTAATGCAATGCAACTTTTTTGCAACCTTCGCACTTGATAAATCTCTGACCACTGTAAGTCTTGCTTTGGTAAGCAAGATTTTTATTTTTTGCTTAGGACACTGCACAATCAAAAAGTCGCAGAGTAGTCGCCTTTTTTGCAACAATTGTGAAAACCGTACTGAACCGTTTTGATAACCGTATGCATTGACTCTCCATTGAAAACCGTATACCAAAAGATGCATCAGGTTGTATCTGTTTTGCGTCTTTTACGGTTTTGTCCATTTTTTTTCCCGTACTCAAAACCGTAGCCTACCGCGGTTATTGGTCCGGGTGAAAAAACGTATTAAACTGTATACGTTTTTTGTTTTTTTAACATGGGAGTCAATGGGACCGTACAGAACCATATACAGGTTAAAATTTGTACATACACTTTGATACAGTTTAATCTGGTATTGAGGAATCCATTTTTCAACAAAAACCTGATACGGGAACTGTTTTCCAAAAAAGTGGTGTAAATGCAGCCTGAGCAAGAAAATCTTATCACTGTCCCTGGAGACAGATCATGCATTCCTTATGGATGCTCGGAATGCATATTATCTGGACGGCAAAGGGTAACCTAAGCATGTTCCCTGATTTCCTTCCTTATTTCTTCTTATCATCCTCAATTTGGTGCTGTGTATTATATTATATATTTTTGTCTCCATTATCATTTGGGGTATTATCATTAGGATAGGCTAACAGTATCAGATTGTTGGAGTCCTAACTCCCAGCACTGATCAGTTAATTGAAGGGGTTTGTACCACATCCCCTTCATTGTTTACCAAGCCATTTAAAGGGGTACTCCGGTGGAAATTTTTTTTCATATACAGTCATTTACCCATACATGCACACAGTCAAACACAGTCATTTACCCATACATGCACACAGTCATATACAGTAATTTACCCATACATGCACACAGTAATATACAGTCATTTACCCATACATGCACACAGTTATATACACAGTCATGAGCCGCCATCAAATTGACATTGACAAATTGACAAGTCCTCACTGGAAAAAAAATGTAAAAAAAAAATCAATTTCAGTGAGGCTTGTGGGGTCAATTTGGATTCCTGGCAGGTCAACAAACCAGGAATCAGTGGCTCATAATCATCCAGAACTGGGGGTCCAGACAGGTCACCTATATGGGGGACAGGGAAAATTGTGCTTAGGACAAGGTCACTAATATGGGGACAGGAAAAATTATTGGATGACAAGGCTGCTAGTATGGGAACAGGAAAACTTAAGGGGGGGACAAGGTCACTAGAATAGCGGGACAGGTTCGCTAGTTTGGGGGACCTCTACTGCAGCGTCGCCTTCTAGGGGGCTCATTACTGCATGACGATGAGGGGGAGGAGGAAAAAGAAAAGTGAGGTCTTCCTTTTCTCCCTCACTACTCATCTTCTTCATAGGCAAGGAATGGCCATAAATCACCGATTTATCCACGCTGGTATATCCACTGCTGAGGTAGTCGGAGGGCTTACCTCTGCTTCTGTGCCGGCTCCTCCGCTCAGTTTGATAAAGCCTGGAAGGACCAGGCTTTATCAATCAAGCGCAGAGCACACAGATCAATGTGGTTTTATAGAAACACATTGATCTGTATGAGGAATCAAATGATTCCTTGTAAAAATCCCCTAAGGGGACTAAAAGTGTAAAAAGAAAACAAGAAGTTTAAAAAAAAGTTTAAAAACACACACATTAACCTCTTCCTTATTAAAAGTTTATATCAGCCCCCTTTTCCCAAATTCCATATAAAAAATATATAAACATAATAAAAATAAACATATGTGGTATCGGTGCGTGCATAAATGTCCAAACTATAAAAATATATTGTTAATTAAACCGCATGGTCAATGGCGTACATGCAAAAAAATTCCAAAGTCTAAAATAGCGTTTTTTTGGTCACTTTTAATACCATAAAAAAGGAATAAAAAGCGATTAAAAAGTCTGATAAAACAAAAATGGTACCAATTAAAACTTCAGATCACGGTGCAATAAATGAGCCCTCAAACTAACCTGTACACAGAAAAATAAAAAAGTTATAAGGGTCAGAAGAGGACAATTTTAAACGTATGAATTTCTGTCCATGTAGTTATGATTTTTTTCCAAAAGTACGACAAAATCAAACCTATATAAGTAGGGTATCATTTTAATCGTATGGACCTAGAGAATAAATATAAAGTTTCAGTTTTACAGAATAATGTACTGAGTAGAAACGGAAGCCCCCAAAATTTACAAAATGTGTTTTTTCTTCAATTTTGTTGCACAATGATTTATGGGTAAAATGACTGATGCCATTACAAAGTAGAATTGGTGGCGCAAAAAATAAGCCATCATATGGATTTTTAGGTGCAAAATTGAAAGGGTTATGATTTTTTAAAGGTAAGGAGGAAAAAAACGAAAGGGCAAAAACAGAAAAATGCTTGGTCCTTAAGGGGTTAAAGTTAATAGTTGTTAGTTATATAATTATAATAATTTTTCTATAATGAACATTAACATTAAATGGGTACTGTCATGAAATCAAAAAATTGATATGTTGTAGTACTTAAGTACTACAACATATCTCTAATATACTTTAATTAAAAAAAGTGATTTTAGACCAGTTTAAAATCACTTTTAAATTCGGCCACTAGGGGTCGCCCTCCTAGTGGCCGAATGCATTAGGCAGTGATGTCACTAATGAATTTCGACTCGTTGAAGCCTGGCAACGAGTCGAAATTCAATCACTGCGGTGCTCGCTCCCGCCTGTCAATCAGACAGGCGGGAGCGATCACTGAGAAGAAGAAGCGCGCATTGGCTCCCCTGCTCCCTGGCCTTGCACGCCGGCCCTGCCTCCCAGCATCCCGTCGCTGCTGTACTGCACCAGCTGATCGGGACACTGAACTTGTGAAGATACAGAATTGTTCATTACACTGGCCCCATCGCTGCACTGTCCTGGTATGTCTGGGAAGGGGGGGTTCGGGTAGCGGGGTTCAGGGGAGGGGGGGCGGTGTTCGGGTTGCGCCGCGGCCATGTATTGTTTTTAACACAGGGTGCCTCCAGTTTTTCCCCACTACAACTCCCAGCATGCCCTGACAGCCAATAGATGTCAGGGCAAGCTGGGAGTTGTAGTGGTGAAACAGCTGGAGGCACCCTGTGTAGATGAACTAAGGGCGGAAGTCCCCCCCCCAGCAGGCATCAGTGACGTGGTGCCTGCTAGGGAAGTCTGCCTGGTTGTGAGTACACTACCAGGTAGACAAAACTGCATTTTTTATATAGTAAAAAAAAAAAAAAGATAGGCAGGGAGGAGGTTAGGGATAGATGGGAAATAGGCAGGGACAGAGAGGGGAAAAAAAGGGATGGTGGGAGCTACCCTTTAATGTAGCTTTTGTTTCATGATGCAGAATAAGAACAGTTGTTAAAGTGGGTGTTAATTTTTTGAATAAGCAAAAATCTAAAAGTCGTTGCATGTATAGACAAGTTGCACGTGCGCAAGTACATCCAACTTTTTTTTTAAATCTACTACAGAGCTTGATAAATCTCCTTCATAAAGTCTGTATACATGTCATTATGCATTTACATGCCAGTAATTTCTATTTCATTAGGGGGCCATAGGGGGGTTGCACAGTCCAGACGTCACTATTAGGCTAAATTTACTTCTCTCAGGAAATCTGTTCTCCAACAAGTAGTGTTTTTAGATGACATTAAGGAAAAGATTGCGTCACAAGGAGGAGAGGAAAAAGTCCCTAAGTAATGCAATTATTCTTTAACGTGAAAAAGGTCTACAGGATAAAGGATATCCTGGATTTCATGTAAACCTTGCCAAAAGGGATGACATGACGAGTTGTAGAATTGTGGCCCTTTAAGATTTTTTTTCTACTTTAGCGTGATCTTGTTTTAAAGGGGTAATCCAGTGGAAAACATTTATTTCAATATCAACTAGCTCCAGAAAGTTAAACAGTTTTGTAAATTACTTATGTGTCAGGTACTGTCCAGAGTAGGAACAAATCCCCATAGCAAACCTCTCCTGCTCCGGACAGTTCCTGACATGGACAGAGATGGCAGCAGAGAGAACTGTGGTAAGACTGGAAAGAACTACACAACTTCCTGTGGAGTATACAGCAGCTGATAAGTACTGGAAGGAATAAGATTTTTTTTATAGAAGTAATTTACAAATCTGTTTAAGAGTCCCTATCATTAAACCATATTTTCTAAACTAACTCAGATTATATTCCCTAACTACTCCTAATACCCCTCCTGCCCTTTAAAAAGCTGTGAATCATACATTTCCCCTTGGTCACATTGTGTGAGCTCCCGGCAGGATAAAGTGGGCGATCCCCAGCAGGCGCAACGTCACTGAAGCCTGCGAGAGCTGTACCTCCCCATGCCCTGCATGTACATGCCGAGTTTGGTCTTCTGCCAGGCCGGGAGGAGACCAAACTAACTGTTTGACTTGCGCGGGGAACAGAACAGAGTCACCTAGTGGCCGTTTTTTCAGTCACATATAAAAGTTGAGAATTTTAACAGCAAGTAAATAGCAAAGTGTCTTATAATTACATAAGGAACAATATATCAAAAGTTTAGTTTGGTGACAGGTACTCTTTAACTTTCTGGCACCAATTGATTTGAAAAATAAATAAAAATAATAATTTCCACCCGAGTACCCCTTTAAGTTTCTCCATATGCCCTGGCGGGGCAAGGTTCTGTCAGAGGGGAAAAAAAATCTGAGTCAGTGCCTGATACTTTGCTCTGTTAAAGGGGTACTATCACTTTCAGTAGCTTACGACACGCCATATGTTTACACAGGTTGTTATACGGGTGCTGAGACCCCCCGCCAATCACTACAGAGAAGGGGCAGAAGCACTCAGCTGAGCACTGTACCCTGTGGTTTCCCCTCAGCACTGCCCAGTTCTCCTCAAAAAGTTAAACATGCGATGTACAGACTAACGGAAAGTGTCATAGACTTTCTACAAATCCATATAAGGCTGGGTTCACACTACGTTTTGTCCCATACGGGAGCGCATACGGCAGGGGGGAGCTAAAAGCTTGCGCTCCCGTATATGACCGTATGCGCTCCCGTATGCCATTCATTTCAATGAGCCGACCGGAGTGAAACGTTCGGTCCGGTCGGCTCATTTTTGCGCCGTATGCGCTTTTACAACCGGACCTAAAACTGTGGTCAACCACGGTTTTAGGTCCGGTTGTAAAAGCGCATACGGCGCAAAAATGAGCCGACCGGACCAAACGTTTCACTCCGGTCGGCTCATTGAAATGAATGGCATACGGGAGCGCATACGGTCACATACGGGAGCGCGAGCTTTTAGCTCCCCCCTGCCGTATGCGCTCCCGTATGGGACAAAACGTAGTGTGGACCCAGCCTAACACTTGCACAGCTTTCCAAGGAGAGATAAGTAGCACTAAGTGCAAATGAACACACACGGCTCTCAGCGGAGAGCTCTGACCCTTTGTTTTATAAAATTGGTGGGGATTTTAGTGCCTGGACCATAAGTTTACAATTCTGGAGTATTAGTACTCTGCATTTCATTGTTATTCCTCAAGAAAATGTATGACTAAACTGTGCAGTGACCTGCTCTTTGAGAAGGGGAATGGGAACAACTATTTATCTATAGATTGCCAGGATGAATTACATAGGAACTGCAAACTGCAGAGCTTTGGGTAATATTGCTCCAGAATTGTTCTTTTAGGAGCAATTCAAGCAAATTTGAAAACAGACAAGTTATGAAAGATGAAGGAAGCAATTTAGAGGATGAACTTGATATAGGAAGCGGTTGTTAAAAAAAAAACTTTTAATATAATGTAGATATGGGGAGTCCAAATACAGGAAGTGAGGGTGGGCAAGCAGGGCTCTGTACACTGATGACAAGCAGGGCTCTGTGCAGTGAGGACAAGCAGGGCTCTGTACACTGATGACAAGCAGGGCTCTGTACAGTGAGGACAAGCAGGGCTCTGTAAACTGAGGACAAGCAGGGCTCTGTGCAGTGAGGACAAGCAGGGTTCTGTACACTGAGGACAAGCAGTGCTCTGTGCACTGAGGACAAGCAGGGCTCTGTACACTGAGGACAAGCAGGGCTCTGTACACTGAGGACAAGCAGGGCTCTGTGCACTGAGGACAAGCAGGGCTCTGTACACTGAGGACAAGCAGGGCTCTGTACACTGAGGACAAGCAGGGCTCTGTACACTGAGGTCAAGCAGGGTTTTATACACTGAGGACAAGCAGGGCTCTATGCACTGAGGACAAGCAGGGTTCTTTACACTGAGGACAGCCAGGGCTCTGTGCACTGAGGACAATCAGGGCTCTGCACAGTGAGGACAAGCAGGGCTCTGTACACTGAGGTCAAGCAGGGCTCTGTGCACCGAGGACAAGCAGGGCTCTGTGCACCGAGGACAAGCAGGGCTCTGTACACCGAGGACAAGCAGGGCTCTGTGCACAGAGGACAAGCAGGGCTCTGTACACCGAGGACCAGCAGGGCTCTGTACACTGAGGACCAGCAGGGCTCTGTACACCGAGGACAAGCAGGGCTCTGTACACCGAGGACAAGCAGGGCTCTGTACACCGAGGACAAGCAGGGCTCTGTGCACAGAGGACAAGCAGGGCTCTGTACACCGAGGACCAGCAGGGCTCTGTACAACGAGGACAAGCAGGGCTCTGTACACCGAGGACAAGCAGGGCTCTGTACACCGAGGACAAGCAGGGCAGTGACCTGCTCTTTGAGAAGGGGAATGGGAACAACTATTTATCTATAGATTGCCAGGATGAATTACATAGGAGCTGCAAACTGCAGAGCTTTGGGTGATATTGCTCCACAATTGTTCTTTTAGGAGCAATTCAAGCAAATTTGAAAACAGACAAGTTATGAAAGATGAAGGAAGCAATTTAGCGGATGCACTTGAAATGGGAAGCAGTCGTTAAAAAAAACCTTTTAATATAATGTAGATATGGGGAGTCCAAATACAGGAAGTGAGGGTGGGAAAGCAGGGCTCTGTGCACTGAGGGCAGGCAGGGCTCTGTACACTGGGGACAAGCAGGGCTCTGTGCACTGAGGACAGGCAGGGCTCTGTGCACTGAGGACAGGCAGGGCTCTATACACTGAGGATAAGCTGTGCTCTGTGCACTGAGGACAAGCAGGGCTCTATACACTGAGGACAAACACGGTTCTGCACACTGAGGACAAGCAGGGCTCTGTACACTGAGGACAAACATGGTTCTGTACCCTGAGGACAAGCAGGGCTCTGTACACTGAGGACAAGCAGGGCTCTGTACACTAAGGACAAGCAGGGCTCTGTACACTAAGGACAAGCAGGGCTCTGTACACTAAGGACAAGCAGGGCTCTGTACACTAAGGACAAGCAGGGCTCTGTACACTAAGGACAAGCAGGGCTCTGTACACTGAGGACAAGCAGGGCTCTGTACACTGAGGACAAGCAGGGCTCTGTACACTGAGGCTCTGTGACTCCTGGTTCTCACAGCAGGATGATTGACAAGCAAGGAGCCTGCACAGAGCCCTGCTTGTCCTGCCCTCACTTCCTGGATTTGGACTCCTCACAGAGACACACAGACAATAGCTGCAGGGACAACATTTTTTTCACCCAAAAATATACACATTTTTTTTTTATCAATGTACATTACAAATATACATATAATAGTATTAACTATCAAAAGTGTTAACAAAAGGTACACTTTAAAGAGGTATGTCAGCTATAATTTTTTCCCATATGTATATTGCTGAGGCCACAGTAACAAACAAAAAAAAAATGAGGCTTGCCTCCAGCAGGGAGCTATAAATCAACACAGGTGGGGGGGGGGGGCACCAACAGAGAAAGGTAGGGGAGTAAACTTTTTTTTTTTCATCGCAGCTCCAGCATTATAAAAAATCATAGCATCCTGAATACCCTTTGGAGTTGCAGACATTGGCCCTGATTTACTGAGAGTGAGTGTTTATTGTGGAGTGTTTTCAATATCACTCATCTTTTTTTCAGGCTTATTTACTATTCTGTCGCACATGTCGATTATATTTCTGTCGCAAGTTTTTTTGTGTCGCACTAGTCAATTATGTCGCACAAACTCCGAGCTAAAGAAATTAGTTGTGTGAATCAAAATGGTTTAGAATTGTTTGTTTAAAAATGTTTCCATGAATCAAAAGTCTTCATGTGTTATAATTTTTCAAACATTACAACAATTCTCCTTGTTTATCAGCTTGGGGGTTAATTTGATTTAAACCTAATATTGCAAATGTGTTAAAAAGAAACAATAAATTAAACATAAACTATCACAAAAGCATTCAATATTTTATTCATAAAAGTGTTGAGCTGTACAAAATGTTTTCAGGTTAGAAAACAAGTTACTTTCACACAAAACACAATGGTAAACAGTCCCTTGTTAGAAATCACTCAATTTTTGGAATTTCACTCGGCCTCTTGGCTGTCGCTTATTGTGTGAGGCAAACTCCCACTTTTTCTCAAGTGATTTTGGAAGTACTCCGAGTATTTTTTGTTTTTTGTCGGTAAAACGTTTTAGAGTGGAAAAAAAACACTCCGAGTTTTGGCTAAAGTGTTGTTTGTGCGAGAAAAATTTGGTTGCATAAATAGTTGCTCAGACGTTGCGACAAAAATTTTGCCACAATAACCGAGAAAAAGAGTCGGTTGGACTTTAATAAATGAGGGCAATTGTTTGAAGACAATAATTAAAGGGGTACTCCAGACCAAAACTTTTTTTATATATATGAACTGGCTCCGGAAAGTGAAACAGATTTGTGAATTACTTCTATTAAAAAAATCTTAATCCTTCCAATAGTTATTAGCTTCTGAATTTGAGTTGTTGTTTTCTGTCTAACTGCTCTCTGATGACTCACGTCCCGGGAGCTGTGCAGTTCCTATGAGGATATTCTCCCATCATGCACAGCTCCCGGGACGTGACATCATCATTGAGCAGTTAGACAGAAAACTTCAGAAGCTAATAACTATTGGAAGGATTAAGATTTTTTAATAGAAGTAATTTACAAATCTGTTTAACTTTCCGGAGCCAGTTGATATATATATATATATATTTTTTAACCTATGAAAATTAAGCATTTTCACAGAAAAGGTTTGCAGTAACACATGTTTTGCTATACACATGTTTATTCCCTTTTATGGACATTTATCAACGGGTTTAGTCAGGTTTTCTTTACTATAATTGTCGCAAAATTGTCGCAACTGCGACTACACGATTTTTCGTGCGACATTTTGACTGGAAAGCGAGAAAAGCAAGTTTTCCTAAAATTTACTATGTAGTAATAATTTTAAAATGGACTACGGGTAGTCAGGTATTTATTAACTGCGAAAGTCGCAACTGCGCAAAAAAAAGTCGCAACAGCGTTAAAAATTGACTAAATTTACTCCAGCTCAAACATGGAGCAGAAAAAGCTACTACTAAAGTAAAAAAGGAAAAATTGCTTACGTGAAAGAAAATTATCAACAGGCTGAAACCAGTTGATAAATACGTCGCACATAAGCAAAAAAAAAGTAAGGAAAAAATTACTAAAAAAAAGACTACATAAGCAAACATTGATAAATGTCCCTCTTTGTGTGTATTGGAATTAAACCAAAAAAGGGAAGAAAAAAAGCAAATTGGACATAATGAGGGACATTTATCAATGTTTGCTTATATATTCTTTTTTTTAGTAATTTTTTCCTTACTTTCTTTTTGCTTATGTGCGACGTATTTATCAACTGGTTTCAGCCTGTTGATAATTTTCTTTCACGTAAGCAATTTTTCCTTTTTTACTTTGGTAGTAGCTTTTTCTGCTCCATGTTTGAGCTGGAGTAAATTTAGTCAATTTTTAACGCTGTTGCGACTTTTTTTTGCGCAGTTGCGACTGTCGCAGTTAATAAATACCTGACTACTCGTAGTCCATTTTAAAATTATTACTACATAGTAAATTTTAGGAAAACTTGCTTTTCTCGCTTTCCAGTCAAAATGTCGCACGAAAAATCGTGTAGTCGCAGTTGCGACAATTTTGCGACAATTATAGTAAAGAAAACCTGACTAAACCCGTTGATAAATGTCCATCATTGTCACCAAACTCCAAAAATGGGCTGGGCAAAATTATTGTCACCCTTTCAATATTGTGGAAAAATAAGATTGTTTCAAGCATGTGATGCTCCTTTAAACTCACCTGGGGCAAGTAACAGATGGGGGCAATATAAAAATCACACCTGAAAGAAGATAAAAAGGAGAGAAGGACAACAGAGAGAGGAGAAGAGAACTGTATGAGGACTTGAGAACCAAAATAGTGAAAACATTTCAACAATCTCAAGGTTACCAGTCCATCTCCAGAGATTTAGATTTGACTTTGTCCACAGTGCGCAACATAATCAAGACGTTTGCAACCCATGGCACTGTAGCTAATCTCCCTGGGCGTGAACAGAAGAGAAAATTTATGAAAGGTATCAAAGCAGGATAGTCCGGATGGTGGATAAGCAGCCCCAAACAAGTTCCAAAGATATTCAAGCTGTCCTGCAGGCTCAGGGAGCATCAGTGTCAGCGCAAACTATCCGTCAACATTTAAATGAAATTAAACGCTATGGCAGAAGACCCAGGAGGACCCCACTGCTGACACAGAGACATAAAAAGTAAGACTACATTTTGCCAAAATGAACTTGAGTAAGCCAAAATCCTTCTGGGAAAATGTCTTGTGGACAGATGAGACCAAGATAGAGCTTTTTGGTAAAGCAAATCATTCTACTGTTTACCGAAAATGGAATGAGGCATACAAAGAAAAGAACAAATATTAAGTTAAAGGGGTACTCCGGTGAAAAACTTTTTTTTTTTTAAATCAACTGATGCCAGAAAGTTAAACAGATTTGTAAATTGCTTCTATTAAAAAATCTTAATCCGTCCTGTACTTATTAGCTGCTGAATACTACAGTGGAAATTATTTTCCATTTGATACTACATGCCGCCCTAGGGTGTGATCAGGTTCAGCAGGTCCACCGGAGATTTATAGATGCCACCTAGGGTAAAAATCAATAGAATAATATACCCCAATGCATGATATCCTGATAACTGTATGTAATTCTTATATATGTCCACTCACAGTACTCTCCGTGGTTCCATTTACCTAGAGACAAGAATAATATACTCCTGTAAATAAAAAGATTCCGCTGTTCCTGCAAGAAAACTAGCTGATATGGCGCTAGTACGCTATTTACAGTTAGCTGAACAACGTGCCGATCACTGGATCCCGGAGGGTTCGCAACCTGCAATGGCGGGGAGCCGGAGTAAGTCAGACCGGCTTCTCTGCGCTCACCTTCCGGGTCCGACGACGTCTGGCGTCATATCGTGGCGCCCAAGCGTGAGGTCAGCACTCTCCGCCCCGCTCTGACACCCACAGGAGGCGGGTAAATTGCCAGACGTCACGTTGCAGTGTATGGCCAGGTAAGGTTGAAACATGATTATTGGCTGAGTTACTGATAATGTTAACTCCTTCGTGACTGGTCTAAACAGAAGGTGCAGTGATTCTCCTTCAAGACTAAAAAATTGCTAATGGGGAGAGTGTTAGGGATTAATGTAGATACTAGGGCTAGGTTACCAGAGAGTCAATCAACAATGGGGGGGGGGGGGGGGGGGGAGAGACAGTATTGCACAGATACGCTGCAGTGTGTAGGTGCCATTAATATTAAACAGGCACTGGGTCCCGCATTCTTAGGGAACACCACGCAGCATATATGTGCTTAACCCCCTTCACCTCTGATGTCCTATATTATGATTTCACAGGATATATACCTCGTCCCTATGTATATGTGTATACTACGTCCCTACCTCTTGATCTCAATCCCACAGAGGGATCATTAAGGACCACATGCTATACATTATCTGGATAGATGAATCTAACTATTTGTATAAAGCGTATTGTATTATTATTATTGTATTCCAGCACATAGATCCCTGGGCCAGCCACACAGAAATCAACATTGCTCCAGTTATTATGGAAACATACATGTGTAGAAACCAGGTACCCAAGTTCAGAATAAAGAGGACACTAGAGCAATATGGGGATGATCCCAAGGGGGGATTCTCAGTGTGGAGGGGGGTGTGACTAAAAATATAGCCGGGGCCTAGGGATCCTGATTTACCCTTTCACTCTCTCGAACCCTATCACCTAGGCGGTGTTATCGACCTAATAAGGGCGGCCCCGCTCGCGAACCTCCTACTTGGCCTGATGATTCCCTGTCCATCTATGGTGACACTAGCTGACAGATCCACTAGGATCTCCTCTGCCTACCTAACCATCACCACTATAGGGATCATCCCCCGACCACAATCAGTCTCAAAGAAAGGGGGCAAAGCTAAGTTGGTCATTAAGGCCCCTGGGGGTCATGGTGCCCATTTCAAATATCCACCTGATTTCTCTCTGTAACAGTAATCTATCAAAGTCACATCCCCCCCCCCCCCCCCCCCCGGGGGATGGACAAATTTTTTCCAATCCCACGAACTTCAGTTGTCTATAGCAACCTTCCTGTACAGAGTTCATGTGACGGGCTAGAAAGGTGTCCCTATTATGCTTCACATCGCCAAGATGTTCCAAAATGCGTTTTTTGAAAGCTCGGAAGGTCTTACCAATATATCTTAAATGACAAGGACAACTGGCTAAATAAATTATTCCACTGGTGTTACAGTTAATGAAATCTCGGATCTTATGCATTATGCATCCTGTTCTTTCATTCAATACTTCTTTGGTCTTCATTACATTGGGACAGGCCTTACACCGCCCGCATTGATAATTACCCGTCACATGACATAAACCCTGTCCAACCAGGTGTTACCACCTCGGGCTATAGGGGATAGATGAATGTGTGTAACCAGATCACCTATGTTGCGACCTCGACGATGGGTGATCTGTGGTCTTGCAGGTACAATGTCTCTTAGGTCCGGATCCATGCGTAGGATCCTCCAGTGTTTCTCTAGAATCCCACGCATGGTGGAAGCTGCATGATCATAGGTGGCAATGGCTCTAAGTGGCAGAGCCCCTGAATCGCTCTGCCTTGGAGTCAAAAAGTTCTCACGAGGAGTACGTAAGGCATGTTGGTAATCCTGTCTCAGAATGTGGTCCGGATATCCCCTACTTCTGAATCTTTGCCTCAAGTCACTTGCCTCCCTCAGGAAGTCCTGTTTGTCTGAACAGTTCCTTTGAGGGGGCCCAGGTGGCAGCTCTCCCACCTCAGGAGGCTGTTCATAGATGTTATTTTCTTATGTATAGTTGTTCTTAAGTTATCCTGTAGTTTTATGAATGGAGATATCCAGAAAAGGAATATGTCATGGCATTCATGTGTAAAAGCAAATCCCAATTCATTTTGATTTAACAGTCTTAGGAACTGCTGAATTTAGACCAGTCACGAAGGAGTTAACGTTATCAGTAACTCAGCAAAATAATCATGTTTCAACCTTACCTGGCCCTACACTGCAGCGTGACGTCTGGCAATTTACCCGCCTCCTGTGGGCGTCAGAGCGGGGCGGAGAGTGCTGACATCACGCTTGGGCGCCACGATATGACGCCAGACGTCGTCGGACCCGGAAGGTGAGCGCAGAGAAGCCGGTCTGACTTACTCCGGCTCCCGCCATTGCAGGTTGCGCACCCTCCGGGATCCAGTGATCGGCACGTTGTTCAGCTAACTGTAAATAGCGTACTAGCGCCATATCAGCTAGTTTTCTTGCAGGAACAGCGGAATCTTTTTATTTACAGGAGTATATTATTCTTGTCTCTAGGTAAATGGAACCACGGAGAGTACTGTGAGTGGACATATATAAGAATTACATACAGTTATCAGGATATCATGCATTGGGGTATATTATTCTATTGATTTTTCCCCTAGGTGGCATCTATAAATCTCCGGTGGACCTGCTGAACCTGATCACACCCTAGGGCGGCATGTAGTATCAACATGCCACCCATTTAAACAGATACATGATCTCCTACTGGAGATTTCTGCATGTGATATCTGCTCTTATTTATACTTGTACTATCTCTATATCTATAGTTTCTCCTGAAGACGCCCTTAACTGGGGCAGAAACGCGTAGAGAACGTTTGATATATGGGAATTTTTGATATATGAGTATTTCTTATGATAAATCTGCCGGATGGGTGGTGATCTCAATGGATCTTGTGTCACAGCAACTTTATTGGTGATGGAATCACTATTTGGGTGTATTTTTATCCTATCAATTAAAAAAGTTTTGTTTTAATAGCACTCGGGGGGTATTATTTTGAGGTTTTTCTTTACTGTTCATAAAATGGACAGAGATGTCAGCAGAGAGCACTGTGCTCATGATGTCAGCAGACAGTTCTTTATTTAAAAAATAAAAGAATTTCCGCTGTAGTATTCAGCAGCTAATAAGTACAGGAAGGATTAAGATCTTTTAATATAAGTAATTTACAAATCTGTTTAACTTTCTGGCACCCCCTTTAAGGGTGCCAATAATTTTGTCCAGACCATTTTTGGAGTTTGGTGTGACATTATGTCCAATTAGCTTTTTTCCTCCCTTTTTTGGTTTAGCTCCAATACACACAAAGGGAATAAACATGTGTTACTGCAATACTTTTCTGCGACATAACACACAGATCCTCCATATGGACATGATGACATCACACAGTTCCCCCATATGGACATGATGACATCACACAGTTCCCCCATATGGACATGATGACATCACACAGTTCCTCCATATAGACATGACGACATCACACAGTTCCCCCTATGGACATGATGACATCACACAGATCCTCCATATAGACATGATGACATCACACAGTTCCCCCATATAGACATGATGACATCACACAGTTCCCCCATATGGACATGATGACATCACACAGTTCCTTTATATGGACATGATAACATCACACAGTTTCCCCATATGGACATGATGACATCACACAGTTCCCCCATATGGACATGATGACATCACACAGTTCCCCCATATGGACATGACGACATCACACAGTTCCTCCATATGGACATGATGACATCACACAGCTCCCCCATATGGACCTGACGACATCACACAGTTCCTCCATATGGACCTGACGACATCACACAGTTCCCCCATATGGAGATGATGACATCACACAGTTCCCCCATATAGACATGATGACATCACACAGTTCCCCCTATGGACATCATGACATCACACAGATCCTCCATATAGACATGATGACATCACACAGTTCCCCCATATGGACATGATGACATCACACAGTTCCCCCATATGGACATGATGACATCACACAGTTCCTCCATATAGACATGATGACATCACACAGTTCCTCCATATAGACATGACGACATCACACAGTTCCCCCATATGGACATGATGACATCACACAGTTCCTTCATATGGACATGATGACATCACACAGTTCCCCCATATGGACATGACGACATCACACAGTTCCCCCATATGGACATGATGACATCACACAGTTCCTTCATATGGACATGATGACATCACACAGTTCCCCCATATAGACATGACGACATCACACAGTTACCCCATATATGGACATGATGACATCACACAGTTCCCCCATATATGGACATGATGACATCACACAGTTCCCCCATATAGACATGATGACATCACACAGTTCCCCCATATGGACATGATGACATCGCACAGTTCCCCCATATGGACATGATGACATCACACAGTTCCCCCATATGGACATGATGACATCACACAGATCCTCCATATGGACATGATGACATCACACAGTTCCCCCATATGGACATGATGACATCACACAGTTCCCCCATATGGACATGATGACATCACACAGTTCCCCCATATGGACATGATGACATCACACAGTTCCCCCATATAGACATGATGACATCACACAGTTCCCCCATATGGACATGATGACATCACACAGTTCCCCCATATGGACATGATGACATCACACAGTTCCTCCATATGGACATGATGACATCACACAGCTCCCCCATATGGACATGATGACATCACACAGTTCCCCCATATGGACATGATGACATCACACAGTTCCCCCATATGGACATGATGACATCACACAGTTCCTCCATATGGACATGATGACATCACACAGTTCCTCCATATGGACATGATGACATCACACAGCTCCCCCATATGGACCTGACGACATCACACAGTTCCTCCATATGGACCTGACGACATCACACAGCTCCCCCATATGGAGATGACGACATCACACAGTTCCCCCATATGGACATGACAACATCACACAGTTCCCCCATATAGACATGATGACATCACACAGTTCCCCCATATGGACATGATGACATCACACAGTTCCCCCATATGGACATGATGACATCACACAGTTCCTCCATATAGACATGACGACATCACACAGTTCCCCCATATGGACATGATGACATCACACAGTTCCCCCATATGGACATGATGACATCACACAGTTCCTCCATATAGACATGACGACATCACACAGTTCCCCCATATGGACATGATGACATCACACAGTTCCCCCATATGGACATGACGACATCACACAGTTCCCCCATATGGACATGATGACATCACACAGTTCCTCCATATAGACATGACGACATCACACAGTTCCCCCATATGGACATGATGACATCACACAGTTCCTCCATATGGACATGATGACATCACACAGTTCCCCCATATGGACATGATGACATCACACAGATCCTCCATATAGACATGATGACATCACACAGCTCCCCCATTTGGACATGATGACATCACACAGTTCCCCCATATGGACATGATGACATCACACAGTTCCCCCATATGGACATGATGACATCACACAGCTCCCCCATATGGACATGATGACATCACACAGTTCCCCCATATGGACATGATGACATCACACAGTTCCCCCATATGGACATGATGACATCACACAGTTCCCCCATATGGACATGATGACATCACACAGTTCCTTTATATGGACATGATAACATCACACAGTTTCCCCATATGGACATGATGACATCACACAGTTCCCCCATATGGACATGATGACATCACACAGTTCCCCCATATGGACATGATGACATCACACAGTTCCTCCATATGGACATGATGACATCACACAGCTCCCCCATATGGACCTGACGACATCACACAGTTCCTCCATATGGACCTGACGACATCACACAGTTCCCCCATATGGAGATGATGACATCACACAGTTCCCCCATATGGACATGATGACATCACACAGTTCCCCCATATAGACATGATGACATCACACAGTTCCCCCATATGGACATGATGACATCACACAGTTCCCCCATATGGACATGATGACATCACACAGTTCCTCCATATAGACATGACGACATCACACAGTTCCCCCATATGGACATGATGATATCACACAGTTCCCCCATATGGACATGATGACATCACACAGTTCCTCCATATAGACATGACGACATCACACAGTTCCCCCTATGGACATGATGACATCACACAGATCCTCCATATAGACATGATGACATCACACAGCTCCCCCATATGGACATGATGACATCACACAGTACCCCCATATGGACATGATGACATCACACAGTTCCTCCATATAGACATGACGACATCACACAGTTCCCCCATATGGACATGATGACATCACACAGTTCCTTCATATGGACATGATGACATCACACAGTTCCCCCATATAGACATGACAACATCACACAGTTCCCCCATATAGACATGATGACATCACACAGTTACCCCATATATGGACATGATGACATCACACAGTTCCCCCATATAGACATGATGACATCACACAGTTCCCCCATATGGACATGATGACATCGCACAGTTCCCCCATATGGACATGATGACATCACACAGTTCCCCCATATGGACATGATGACATCACACATCACATGGACAGTTCCTGACACGGACAGAGGTCAGCAGAGAGCACTGTGGACAAATTCCCTTTCTTCTCCATTCTGATGCTCGGTTTGAACTTTAGCAGGTTGTCTTGACCACGTCTACATGCCTAAATGTATTATGTTCCTGCCATGGGGTTTACTGTATAGCTATTTGTGTTAACAAGCAATTGTTGAACAGGTGTACCTAATAAAGTGGCCAGTTAGTGTATTAGACACATGTAATACCATGTTCCCATTGAGAATAGTAGTGCCAGACAGATCAACTAAAAGTGCTATTTAACTGTGCAGATGTTCACAAGATTGTTTTCCCAACCAGGGTTCCTCCAGCTGTTGCGAAACTACAACTCCCAGCATGCTGGGAGTTGTAGTTTCGCAACAGCTGGAGGAACCCTGGTTGGGAAAGCACTGCTCTAACTGATCGGTGACAACTCCAGCAGCTCCTAATAGGGTCACCTGACCGCACTTGCCTGACGTCATCCCGGGGCAGCGTTCCGAACACGTGAGCGTGTCTGCGCCGGAAGTAGCTTGTGGTGGTTGGCGTGGCGTTGTTAAAGTGTCGGATGGCAGCTTACTTCCGGTTTGTGGTTCCGGATACATTAATCTGTGAAGGTAGAATGAAGGAGGAGGACGACGATCTGGAGCGGTAGGTGTCTGCTGTAAATATATCTATGGTTGTGTGCGGATCAGTCTGCAGTGATGTGTCATGGTGTGCGTGTTGGTGTCAGCATCATAGCGCTGCAGGTAGACGTGGACACGTGGTGGTTTTGCCCTGGGTTTAGATGCCCTTTTGGCTGCCAGGTGTAACATGTTCTCCTATAGGTGGCAGTTCCAGCATGTCACAAACAGCTGTGTCACATTCACCTATAGACACCCACAGCTGTGTCACATTCACCTATAGACGCCCACAGCTGCGTCACATTCACCTATAGGCGCCCACAGCTGTGTCACGGTCACCCATAGGCGCCCACAGCTGTGTCACGGTCACCCATAGGCGCCCACAGCTGTGTCACGGTCACCCATAGGCGCCCACAGCTGTGTCACGGTCACCTATAGGCGCCCACAGCTGTGTCACGGTCACCTATAGGCGCCCACAGCTGTGTCACGGTCACCTATAGACGCCCACAGCTGTGTCACATTCACCTATAGACGCCCACAGCTGTGTCACATTCACCCATAGGCGCCCACAGCTGTGTCACATTCACCCATAGGCGCCCACAGCTGTCACGGTCACCTATAGGCGCCCACAGCTGTGTCACGGTCACCTATAGGCGCCCACAGCTGTGTCACGGTCACCTATAGACGCCCACAGCTGTGTCACGGTCACCTATAGGCGCCCACAGCGGTGTCACGGTCACCTATAGGCGCCCACAGCGGTGTGACGGTCACCTATAGGCGCCCCACAGCGGTGTGACGGTCACCTATAGGCGCCCCACAGCGGTGTGACGGTCACCTATAGGCGCCCCACAGCGGTGTGACGGTCACCTATAGGCGCCCCACAGCGGTGTGACGGTCACCTATAGGCGCCCCACACCTATAGGCGCCCCACCTATAGGCGCCCCACACCTATAGGCGCCCCACCTATAGGCGCCCCACACCTATAGGCGCCCCACCTATAGGCGCCCCACACCTATAGGCGCCCCACCTATAGGCGCCCCACAGCGGTGTGACGGTCACCTATAGGCGCCCCACAGCGGTGTGACGGTCACCTATAGGCGCCCCACAGCGGTGTGACGGTCACCTATAGGCGCCCCACAGCGGTGTGACGGTCACCTATAGGCGCCCCACAGCGGTGTGACGGTCACCTATAGGCGCCCCACAGCGGTGTGACGGTCACCTATAGGCGCCCCACAGCGGTGTGACGGTCACCTATAGGCGCCCCACAGCGGTGTGACGGTCACCTATAGGCGCCCCACAGCGGTGTGACGGTCACCTATAGGCGCCCCACAGCGGTGTGACGGTCACCTATAGGCGCCCCACAGCGGTGTGACGGTCACCTATAGGCGCCCCACAGCGGTGTGACGGTCACCTATAGGCGCCCCACAGCGGTGTGACGGTCACCTATAGGCGCCCCACAGCGGTGTGACGGTCACCTATAGGCGCCCCACAGCGGTGTGACGGTCACCTATAGGCGCCCCACAGCGGTGTGACGGTCACCTATAGGCGCCCCACAGCGGTGTGACGGTCACCTATAGGCGCCCCACAGCGGTGTGACGGTCACCTATAGGCGCCCCACAGCGGTGTGACGGTCACCTATAGGCGCCCCACAGCGGTGTGACGGTCACCTATAGGCGCCCCACAGCGGTGTGACGGTCACCTATAGGCGCCCCACAGCGGTGTGACGGTCACCTATAGGCGCCCCACAGCGGTGTGACGGTCACCTACAGGCGCCCATGTCAGGTGTGTCGCACTTGCCTCCATGTGCCAAATGCATTGCACTCACCGCCAGGTGCGTCCATAGTGCTGATACGGAGTTGTAGGTTTATACTTCAGGGCTGCGGTTAAAATTTTGCTGATTCTGTTGAGGAACTAAGACTTTATTAGATCCATCTGTTACTGTCATTAGAGATTACCTATCAGGATCTTGTTACATTCTATAATCCTCCCAGTTCACTGCCCTCATCATAATAAATCACCCCCTGCCTTTATTTTTATTATTGTTTAGTTTTCTACCTTGATATTGCTCTATATTTTCTGCTCCGATTCAGGTTCACAGACTGGGAAGGGGCGTTCCCCAGCAGGCTGTGACATCATCTGAAGCCATACAGGGGGGAAACTTCCTCCCTCACTCTGCTACACACAGCCCAGAGCAGTTTTGTGTGAGAAGAGCTTTGATTGGCTAAGGCTGCACACACCCCCATTAGCATTTCCTGATGTGTTTGGACTTCTGCCAGGCCAGCAGGAGTCCAAAGTCTGTACAAGAGATGGGGGGGAAATTTGCTCTGGACAAGTAGTGGCAGCTTTTTTAACCCCTTCAGGACCAAGCCCATTTTGGCCTTAAGGACCAGAGCGTTTTTTGCACATCTGACCACTGTCACTTTAAACATTAATAACTCTGGAATGCTTTTAGTTATCATTCTGATTCCGAGATTGTTTTTTCGTGACATATTCTACTTTAACATGGTGGTAAATTTTTGTGGTAACTTGCATCCTTTCCTTGTGAAAAATCCTAAAATTTGATGAAAAATTTGAAAATTTTGCATTTTTCTAACTTTGAAGCTCTCTGCTTGTAAGGAAAATGTATATTACAAATAAAAAAATTTTTTGATTCACATATACAATATGTCTACTTTATATTTGCATCATAAAATTGACGTGTTTTTACTTTTGGAAGACACCAGAGGGCTTCAAAGTTCAGCAGCAATTTTCCAATTTTTCACAAAATTTTCAAACTCACTATTTTTCAGGGACCAGTTCAGGTTTGAAGTGGATTTGAAGGGTCTTCATATTAGAAATACCCCATAAATGACCCCATTATAAAAACTGCACCCCCCAAAGTATTCAAAATGACATTCAGTCATCATTTTAACCCTTTAGGTGTTTCACAGGAATAGAAGCAAAGTGATGGAGAAAATTCACAATCTTCATTTTTTACACTCGCATGTTCTTGTAGACCCAATTTTTGAATTCTTACAAGGGGTAAAAGGAGAAAATGTTTACTTGTATTTGTAGCCCGATTTCTCTCGAGTAAGGACATACCTCATATGTCTATGTAAAGTGTTCGGCGGGCGCAGTAGAGGGCTCAGAAGAGAAAGAGCGATAAGGGAATTTTGGAGAGTACGTTTTTCTGAAATGGTTTTTGGGGGGCATATTGCATTTAGGAAGCCCCTATGGTGCCAGAACAGCAAAAAACCCTCACATGGCATACCATTTTGGAAACTAGACCCCTTGAGGAACATAACAAGGAATAAAGTGAGCCTTAATACCCCACAGGTGTTTCACGACTTTTGCATATGTAAAAAAATATATTTTTTTTCACTAAAATGTGTTTCCCCCCAAATTTCACATTTTTGCAAGGGTTAATAGCAGGAAATACCCCCCAATATTTGTAACCCCTTCTCTTCTGAGTATGGAGGTACCCCATAAGTTGACCTGAAGTGCACTATGGGCGAACTACAATGCTCAGAAGAGAAGGAGTCATATTTGGCTTTTTGAGAGCAAATTTTGCTCGGGGGGCATATCGCATTTAGGAAGCCCCTCTGGTGCCAGAACAGCAAAAAAAAACACATGGCATACCATTTTGGAAACGAGACCCCTTGAGGAACGTAACAAGGGGTACAGTGAGCATTTGCCCCCCACTGGTGTCTGACAGATCTTTGGAACAGTGGGCTGTACAAGTTTTCATTTTCACGGACCACTGTTCCAAAGATCCATCAGACACCTGTGGGGGGTAAATTCTCACTGCACCCCTCATTACATTCCGTGAGGGGTGTCGTTTCCGAAATGGGGTCACATGTGGGGTTTTGTTTTTTTTTGCGTTTGTCAAAACCGCTGTAACAATCAGCCACCCCTGTGCAAATCACCTCAAATGTACATGGCGCGCTCTCCCTTCTGGGCCTTGTTGTGCGCCCCCAGAGCACTTTGCGCTCACATATGGGGTATCTCTGTAGTCGGGAGAAATTGCGTTACAAATTTTGGGGGGCTTTTTTCCCTTTTACCTCTTGTGAAAATGTAAAGTATAGGGCAACATCAGCATGTTAGTGTAAAAAATTTAATTTTTTTACACTAACATTCTGGTGTAGACCCCAACATTTCCTTTTCATGAAGGGTTAAAGAAGAAAAAGCCCCCCCAAACCTTGTAACGCAATTTCTCCCGAGTACGGCGATACCCCATATGTCGCCCTAAACTGTTGCCTTGAAATACGACAGGGCTCCAAAGTGAGAGCGCCGTGCGCATTTGAGGCCTAAATTAGGGAATTGCATAGGGGTGGACATAGGGGTATTCTACGCCAGTGATTCCCAAACAGGGTGCCTCCAGCTGTTGCAAAACTCCCAGCATGCGTGGACAGTCAACGGCTGTCCGGCAATACTGGGAGTTGTTGTTTTTCAACAGCTGGAGGCTCTGCTTTGGAAACAGTGGTGTACCGGACGTTCTTATTGGGGGAGGGGGGCTGTGTAGGGGTATGTGTATATGTGGTGTTTTTAACTTTTTATTTTATTTTGTGTTAGTGTAGTGTTTTTAGGGTACAGTCACATGGGCGGGGGATTACAGCGAGTTTCCCGGCACAAAATTTGCTGCATCTCAAGATGCGAGAAACCCACTTTAAAAGCCTCGCCCATGTGAATGTACCCTGTACATTCACAGGGGGGGGGGGGGTTGCACCAGCTGTTGCAAAACCACAACTCCCAGCATGCATGGTCTGTTAGTGCATGCTGGGAGTTATAGTTTTGCAACAGCTGGAGGCACACAGGTTAGGAAACACTGAGTTAGAAACAATGTTTCCCAACCAGTGTGTCTCCAGTTGTTGCAAAACTACAACTCCCAGCATGCCCAGACAGCTGAAGGGCATGCTGGGAGTTGTAGTTCGGCAACATCTGAAGGGCCAGATGTTGCTGAACTAAAACTCCCAGCATGCCTGGACAGTCAGTGCATGCTGGGAGTTGTAGTTTTGCAACAGCTGGAAGAGCACAGATTGGAGACCATTATACAATGGTCTCCAAACTGGGGCCCTCCAGATGTTGCAAAACTACAACTCCCAGCATGCCCAGACAGCCAAAGGCTGTCTAGGCATGCTGGGAGTTGTAGTTTTCAGACTCCTAGAAGCAGCAGTGAAGATCTTCACTGCTGCTTCTGAGGACCATATACTTACCTGCCGGTCCCGTCGCTGCTCGTCCACGTGGCCGGTCCTCCCGCTGCTCCTCGGTCCCGCCAGGTAAGGCCGCCGGTCCCCTGATGTTCCCCCCCCTATGCCGCAGGTCCCCGCAGCCATCGTCCCCCGTTCTGCCCGACTTCCAGGGGCGGGCAGTGCGGGGGATCTGAACTTTCACCCCAGGTCACTGTGATTGGTCCACAGGGACCAATCACAGTGATCGCTGACCAGGACCATCAATGGATGGTCCTGGGGGTGAAGCAGAAGTTGTCCCCTGCTGGAAACAGCGGGACTTCTGCCAGTTAACCCGTGCGATGCTGCGCATCGCCGGGTTAACTGAATGTCATTTATAAACGCCGGGATGCGCGAACGCACTGCACAACCCGGCGTTTATATATGACATTCTGCGGGAAGGGGTTAAACACTTTTTAAACTTAATTTTTTTTTTTTTTTTTTAAACAAAGTACATTAGAAAGATTTTTTTTTATTTACCATAAGAAGTGCAATAGCAAAAAAAAAATTGAGTGCCCATTGAAACTTAGTATTTTAGCTAAATGTAAGAGTCTCATGGCTGACGGTAGTAGAACGAGCAGTAGAGTCTGCAGTTTGCTGCATTCTGGAACAATATGCTATGGCTGTTTTATTTATTTGATTGTCTTGCTTATTTTTCCTCTGTACAGGGAAGCAGTGGAAGAGCTGCTCAAGGAAGCCAAAAGGGGAAAAGATCGAGCTGAGACTATGGGTGCAATGGGCTGGTAAGTCATTCAGTGCATGTGTTTTATTTTATGGTGTTCCATTAACCCCTTAAGGACTCAGCCCATTTTATTTTTACGTTTTCTCCTCCTCGCCTTCAAAAAATCATAACTCATTTATATTTTCATCCACAGACTAGTATGAGGGCTTTTTTTTTTTTGCACGACCAGTTGTCCGTTGTAATGTCATCACTCATTTTACCATAAAATGTATGGCGCAACCAAAAAAATACTATTTGTGTGAGGAAATTTAAAAGAAAACCGCAATTTTGCAGATTTTGGAAGGTTTCGTTTTCACGCCGTACAGTGTACGGTAAAAATGACATGTGTTCTTTATTCTTTGGGTCAATACGATTAAAATGATACCCATGATAACATACCGTATATACTCGAGTATAAGCAGAGACCCCTAATTTCAACCCAAAAACCCAGGAAAAGTTATTGACTCGACTATAAGCCTAGGGTGGGAAATACATCATCACCGCCTGTCAATCCCTTCATCAGCCATCGGCTGTCCGGGCATGCTGGGAGTTGTAGTTTTGAAACCTCTGGAGGTCCGGAGGTTGAAAACCACTGCGGCCTTCATCATCATCCAGACCCCCCTTTAGTTTTATACTCTCCTCCCCTCGGTGGGAAGGAAGGGTGAGCTGGTCCGGGACATCTATGCTGCAGGGACCATCCGGTGGAGAGGGTTAGTCGTTCCAGGCTGTCCATCTTCACCGGGATGCCCTCTTCTCCGCTCCGGGCCGGCCCCGGGACGTTAATGCGCAGGGACGTCACAGACCAGCTCACCCTTCCTTCCCTCCGAGGGGAGGTGAGTAGAAAACTAAAGGGGGGGGGTCTGGATGATGACGAAGACCGCAGTGGTCTTCAACCTGCGGACCTCCAGAGGTTTCAAAACTACCACTGATGAAGGGATTGACAGGCGGAGAGTTCACTCGAGTATAAGCCGAGGGGGGCGTTTTCAGCACGAAAAATCGTGCTGAAAAGCTAGGCTTATACTCGAGTATATATGGTACTTTTCTATTACTGTTGTGCTTAAAAAAAAAATCGCAAACTGTTTAACCAAATTAGTACGTTTAAAATCCCCCTATTTTGAAGACCTATAACTTTTTCATTTTTCCGTATAAGCGGTGGTATGAGGGCTCATTTTTTGCGCCGTGATCTGTACTTTTTATTGATACCATATTTGCTTATATAAAACTTTTAATACTTTTTTGTTTTTTTTTTGGAATAAAATGTTATAAAAAAAGCTATTTTGGACACCGTACGGTATAATTAACATTTTATTTTAATAGTTGGGATATTTACGCACGCTGCGATATATGTATATAAAATATATTTTTTACACTTTTTGGGGGTGAAATAGGGAAAATGGGACAATTTACGTTTTTATTGGGGGAGGGGGTTTTTCACAATTTTTATTTTTTACTTGTATTTTTACACTTTAATAGCACCCATAGGTGACTGTTTATAGCAATCATTCGATTGCTACTACTGTTCAGTGCTATGCATAAGACATAGCACTGATTTATTATCAGTCGCAGACCAGAGCAGAAGACCCCAGGAGACAACCGGAGCAAGGTGAGGGGACCTCCGGCCGCCATACTGGATGATCCGATCACCGCAGCAGCGCTGCGGGCGATCCCATCATCCATTTTAGTGACCGCAGCGCTGCAGATACCGTGATCTGTATTGATCACGGCATCTGAGGGTTAATGGCGGACATCCGCACGGGTCCCTGGCTGCTATCAGCAGCGGGGACCTGCTGCTCCGATGCTCATGGTTATGCATAGGATGTAAATGTACGTCCTGGTGCGTTAAGTACCAGCTCACCAGGACGTACATTTACGTCCTGCGTCGTTAAGGGGTTGAAGGGGTACTCCAGGAAAGTTAAGAAAAATAAAAATGCCCCAAAGCTACCACAATACCAGTTCTGTGTCCCCTGTAGTTATCCATGTGATTTTGGCAGCTCCTTTGGCCTCTGATGTCTCCTAAATACTTTTTCCTTGTTTGCAGCATAGACTAAAACTCCCAGAAGTCAGTGCAGCTCAGTGTAATGGCTGCTAGCCAACTGCTTTCACTATCTGTGTGCATGTTCACACTGCAACTCACACACTGTACAGTGTGTGAGCCTTCCCCCAGCAATAAATTATGCTGTGGTCTGAATGGCAGCAGTCAGTGATTAGATCTTCAGCAGAAAAACAGCAGCTATGTGCTCAGTTGTTATTGAGAATCTTCACTGCTCTTCTCTCACAGCTCACGAGCTCCTCACACAGGGAGGGGGATGTGTGGCTATGAAACCAGAGCTCTAGACCAGACAGAAATCATCAAGTGGTGTCCTGAAGGGTGGGGCTAGTTTCAGTGAGGGGTTTACGCCAAGACCAGGTGGATCTGAGTGACATATTTCTCTCACTCCCTGCATGTAAGTGATGGCTGAAAGAGGGAAACTGCTCTATATAGCCAATGAATATTTAGACAAATACATAAGTTGGTGAGAGGGAAAGGATGGGCTATGGGTTTAGTTCCCCCAGAGTACCCCTTTAAGATTCACAGATCAGTGTTCTTATATGCTTTTACTTGTCAAACATTATATTCCCATTCGGAGTGCTGCTAAAAGATGCCATATATGCAAGGTGTCATGTTTGCAAAGTGTGAATGGCTGAAACGTGGCTGAATCCATGGTACGTCTCATGCTGAATTGTCTTTGGCATGGCCAAGCGGTGTGACCAGTAAGCAGCACACTTTTATTCACACAGTCTATTCTGGTGACAAATCTTGTCATCAAACCATATTTTCTAAACTATCTCAGATTATATTCCCTAACTACCCCTAACATCCCGTAAATGTTTTTTCCAATCTTTAAAAATACCTTTCCCCTTGGTCACATTGTGTGAGCTCCCGGCATGAGAAAGTGGGAGTTCCCCAGCAGGCGCAATATCACTGAAGCCTGTGAGAGCCGTGCTTCCCCGTGCCCCGCACGCACTTCCTTAGTTTGGTCTCCTGCCAGGCCGGGAAGAGACCAAAATAACTGTTTGACTTGCCACAGGGAACAGACCAGAGCCACCTAGTGGCTGTCTTTTTTCAATCACATTAAAAACATATAAAGGTTGAGAATTTTTAGTACTGCAGTCTTAGGCCCTATTCACATGGCAGCATTTCCTCAAGCAGAATTGCGCTTGAGGAATTCCTCCTCAAATGATCTCCTGTATGGGTCCCCGACAGACCGCGCAAAGCGGGCGTGTCGACCACCGCAATCTCCGGCTCTGCCATAGAGATGTATTGAGGGGGCGTGTCGGCCGCCGCTTCGTGCCGTGGTCGACACCCGCTATCTGGCCGGAGAGCCGGGGCCCCGTAAATAGAGATCGCGGGGGGCCACAGCGGTCGGACCCCCGCGATCTCAAACTTATCCCCTATCCTTAGCATAGGGGATAAGTTTTTCACCACTGGACTACCCCTTTAACTGTGGATAGGGGATAAATAAATTAACCAGCCAAAAATAGCTTAAGGATCTTGTAATTAATAAATTGTAATAAGATGTAGAAAACAAAATGGGATTTTTTCTTTCAGTAGTCATAGCAAAAATAACATTTCTGAACACACCTGTTAGGGTTAGTTAAAGGGGTACTCCGCTGCTCAGCATTTGGAACAAACTGTTCCCGAAAAGCTGGTGTCGGGAGCTCGTGACCTTCATAGCCCCGCCCCCTCATGACTTCACCCCCACCCCCTCAATGCAAGTCTGCCACGCCCCCTCCTATACACTGGCATTGAGGGGGTGGGGCGTGATGTCATGAAGAGGCAGGCTGTCACAAGCTCCCGGCTCCAGCATTAAAGGGGTACTCCGGTGAATACTTTTTTTTTTCTTTTAAATCAACTGGTGGCAGAAAGTTAAACATATTTGTAAATTACTTCTATTAAAAAAATCTGACATCACGAGCACAGTGCTCTCTGCTGACATCTCTGTCCATTTTAGCAACCATGCATAGCAGATGTATGCTAAGGGCAGCATGGTGGCTCAGTGGTTAGCACTGCTGCCGTGCAGTGCTGGGGACTTGGGTTCAAATCCCACTAAGGACAACAATAAATAAAGCGTTATTATTATAATAATGTCAGCAGAGAGAACTGTGGTCGTGATGTCATCAGAGAGCATTCCAAAAAGAAAAGAATTTCCTCTGTAGTATTCAGCAGCTAATAAGTACAGGAAGGGTTAAGATTTTTTAATAGAAGTAATTTACAAATATTAAACTTTCTGCCACCAGTTGATTTAAGAGAAAAAAAAAAGTATTCACCGGAGTACCCCTTTAAGAACAGTTTGTTCCCAACGCTGAGCAGTGTACCCCTTTTGCGCTGTAAATGTACGGCACTGCTAAGTACTTAGTGCACTGCGCCGTACATTTGCGGCGCAGCTTTCCCGGATCACCACGTCTCCGGACGCAGTGACCGGAACGGGATGACTGCTCATATCTATCAGCAGCCATCCCAGATATCGCCCAGGGGGGGTCCTGAGACCCCCCATATTTGCGATCGCGGAAAATCGCGCGTCAATTCAGACCTGCGATTTTCTGCAATTCCAGGTCAATCGGGTTTCTAGTGACCCGGAAAAAAGGGTGAATGGGGCTGTCCGTGACAACCCCATTCACCCATACCCAGCAGGAGTGAGGTGGCACGGGTGCCGCCTCACGATCATGTGACTGATCAGACGGAACGGCCGACCAATCGCGGACCTGCTGGGCGGTGATCGGGACGGTGATCGGAGGTCGGCGCCGGTGGGGGTCTCCTACCTTGCCCTGGTCCGGCGGGGGGGGGGGGGGGTCCCCTCAGGATCGGTGGCGGCGACAGAAGCAGCAGGATCTGTCCCTGCGGCAGGATACAGCAGGAGGTGAGTCTTGTTCACCTCCTACTGTTGCTTAGCAACAACTCGCAGCATGCAAAGCCAAAGGGCATACTGGGAGTTGTAGTTTTGCAACATCTGGAGGCACATTTTTTTTTCCTATGAAAAAGTGTGCATTCACTGTTGCATAACTACAACTCCAAGCATGCACAGACTACCAAAGGGCATGCTGGGAGTTGTAGCAAAACTACAACTCTCAGCATGCCCTTCGACTGTGAATGCATGCTGATTGTTGCAGTTTTGCAGCAGCTGGAGACATTGGTTGTGAAACTGAGTTTGTTACTAGAGATGAGCGAATTTACAGTAAATTCGATTCGTCACTAACTTCTCGGCTCGGCAGTTGATGACTTTTCCTTCATAAATTAGTTCAGCTTTCAGGTGCTCCGGTGGGCTGGAAAAGGTGGATACAGTCCTAGGAGACTGGAGGGCTTTTTCTCTTTTTACCCCCTTATGAAAAGGTAAAGTTGGGGTCTACACCAGCATGTTGGTGTAAAAAAAAAAAAAAAAATAAATAAAAAATAAAAAATTTTACACTAACATACTGGTGAAAGGAAAAAATCTAATAAAATTTGTAATGCAATTTCTCCTGAATACGGAAATACCCCATATGTGGGCGTCAAATGCTCTGCGGGTGCACAACAAGGCTCAGGAATGAGGGCGTGCCATGTACATTTGAGGTCTAAATTGGTGATTTGCACAGGGGTGGCTGATTTTACAGCGGTACTGACATAAATGCAAAACAAATACACCCCTCACAGAATGTAACAAGGGGTATAGTGAGCCTTAACACCCCACAGGTATTTGACAAATTTTTGTTAAAGTTGGATGTGAAAATGAAGAACATTTTTTTTTTTTCCCACTAAAATGCTGGTGTTACCCTACATTTTTCATTTTCACAAGGGCGAATAGGAAAAGCCCCCCCCCCCCAATTTTTTTGCCCCATTTCTCGAGTAAGAACATACCCCATATGTGGATGTAAAGTGCTCTGCGGATGCACTACAATGCTTAAAGGGGAAGGAACACCATTGGGATTTTGGAGAGAGAATTTGTCCGAAATTGAAGGCCATGTGTGTTTAAAAAGCCACCATAGTGTCAGAATGGATTCCCCCCCCCACATGTGACCCCATTTTGGAAACCACACCCCTCATGTTATGTAATAAGGGGTACAGTGAGCATTTACACCCAACAGGTGTCTGACAGATTTTTGGAACAGTGGTCCGCGAAAATGAAAATTTTTATTTTTCATTTGCACATCCCACTGTTCCAAAGATCTGTCAAACACCAGTGGGGTGTAAATGTTCACTGCAACCCTTATTAAATTCTGTGAAGGGTGTAGTTTCCAAAATGGGGTTACATGTGGGGGGGGGTCCACTGTTGAGGCACCACGGGGGGCTTTGCAAACGCTCATAGCCCCCGACTTCTATTCCAACCAAATTCTCACCAAATGCTCAATGTCGCTCCTTCTCTTCTGAGCATTGTAGTTCGCCCGCAGAGCACTTTACATCCACATATGGGGTATTTCCATATTCAGATGGAATGGGGTTACACATTTTGGGAGGCTTTTTCTCCAATTACCCCTTGTGAAAAGGAAAAATTTTGGGTAACATCAGTATTTTAGTGAAAAAAAAATTTGAAAAAATGACTTTCCTGTCCAACTTTAGCGGAAATTTGTCAAACACCTGTGGGGTTTTAAGGTTCATTGTACCCCTTGTTACATTCCTTGAGGAGTGTAGTTTCCAAAATACTATGCCATGTTTTTTTCCTGCTGTTTTGGCACCATAGGGGCTTCCTAAATGCGACATGCCCCACCCCCCCCAAAAAAAAAAACATTTTCTTTCCAAAAGCCAAATGTGACTTCTCTTCTGAGCATTGTAGTTCGCCCACAGTGCACTTGACGTCCACACATGGAGTATTTCCATACTCAGAAGAGATGGGGTTACACATTTTGGGTGGCATTTTCTCCTATGACCCCTTGCAAAAATGTAAAATTTGGGGGGAAAACCAGCATTTTAGTGAGGGAAAAAATTAAAATTCATTTACACATGCGACTTTAACGAAAAGTCGTCAAACACCTGTGGGGGGGAAATTCAGCTGTATACATTAAAAGCAGTGGAAGGATACTGCAAGCGATATCTGTGCTGAATTGTGTAATGTCCAAAGTGTGAATGTATCCCAATGGCAAAGAACTTAAGGCGTTCATTCAGAAAACATAAAATAATACTAAAAATAAAAAATTTATAATAAACAATAACTTTGCATTATACAAAGGGGGATATTTACTTGGTGACTAGTAAAGCAAATGCCTTCCCTGTAACAATAAGTTACATATAAATCACATTTCTCTACATATATACATGAACACGGAAGGTGCACTAGTCTATTGATCCGTATTCGCAAGGTCTATATTGATTTACAAGCCTTAGATCAGTGTTTCCCAACCAGGGTGCCTCCAGCTGTTGCAAAACTACAACTTCCAGCATGGCCGGACAGCCTTTGGCTGTCCGGGCATGCTGGAAGTTGTAGTTTTGCAACAGCTGGAGGCACCCTGGTTGGGAAACACTGCTTCAGATCCACAGGGAGCCTGAAAAGTCATAATGCTGCCAAAACTCCCAACAAAAAACATACTTCTAATTATGATTATCATTAAGTTTTAAAAAATGTGTCTGTAGAAATGAAAGGTTTATTAGGATTGTGCTTCCATCAGACACTAGGTGGCGCACACGACAAGCTCATTGACTGCAGCCACTGTCTTTATTCTCTTACAGGATGAAATGTCCCCTTGCCAGCACCAACAAGCGCTTTCTGATCAATACCATTAAGACCACCCTGCCACCTGATAGAGAGAAGCACAGCAGAACGACAGAGGAGGAGGAAGAAGAGGAAGAGGATACTAAGGACCCTGACGGGAAGCAGAGGCATTCGGAAAAGCACGGTGCACATCCCTATAGGAGGAGGGAGGACTCCAGAAAAGAGAAGAGGAGATCTCCGTCTTTAAGCAGGAGCAGGAGGCATAGATAGTCCGGGAGTGACGGCAAGAAACGATAGATCCGCTGGGTTAAAGCCATACGCCTGAGACTGTTATCAGTTTGCAATATGCATTGTATTAATAGTCAGTCTGAACTGACTCTTCAGCTTGGCCAAGACTGTTATATGTTATTAATGCTTACACTACAAATATGACGTGCACCTAGTTGGGGGTATAAAAGGTATAAGCCACTTATCGCTAAGAGGTGTAAGTAGTGTATCACCCTCAGGATCTCTGGGTGAAGGGTTGTGTGTACTGAAAATGTTGGGCTGGCATTGTTGCCTAACCAGTGGCTCTCCTGCTGTTGCAATACTAAAACTCCCAGTATACCTAAAGTAGTACTCAGGTGGAAAACAATTATTATAATTTTTTTTATAAATTGGTGCCAGAAAGTTACAGATTTGTAAATTACTTCTATTAAAAAAAAAAAAATCTTAATCCTTCCAGTACTTATCAGCTGCTGTATGCTCCACAGGAAGTTCATTTCTTTTTGAATTTCTTTTCGGTCTGACCACAGTGCTCTCTGCAGACACCTCTGTCCATGTCGGGAACTGTCCGGAGCAGGAGCAAATCCCCATAGCAAACCTATCCTGCTCTGGACAGTTCCTGACATGGACAGAGGTGTCAGCAGAGAGCACTGTGGTTAGACTGAAAAGAACGATACAATTTCCTCTGTAGAATTCAGTAGCTGATAAGTACTGGAGGGTTTAAGATTTTTTAATAGAAGTCATTCACAAATCTGTTGTAACTTTCTGGCACCAGTTGATTTAAAAAAAAAAAAAAAAAAAAAAAATCCACTGGAGTACCCCTTTAAACATCTGCCAGGGCATACTGGGAGTTGTAGTTTTTATTTATCAGCAGCAAAGACTCAGGTTAGGAAACGATGACCCCGTGCTGACCAGGATAAAATGCTCAACGGAATAGTGGCCCCACGTGGTCTGTGTGTTTGGTAACCGAGCCATAAAGCACAAGACAACATTATGTAACAGGATCTGCAGCTCATGGTACAGTCTGATCTTTTTCTTTTCTTGTAATAGAATTGAAATGGTAAAAATTTCTTTGTGAAATTAATTCTAGAGTATTTTATTTTAAATGTATGGTCCAGGAATACGAAACAGGGTATTTGCTTTCCTTTTTTTTTTTTTTTTTTTTTTTTTTTTTTTTTTTTAAAGCACCACTTGTAGCTGTGGGCTATGTCTGGTATTGCAGTTATGTCCCATTTACTTGATTAGCTTTGAAGTCTATAAACCCCTACACACGCAGTTTATTATGATGGTTTTTAATTGTTTATTAATAACAACAATAATGATTATCATAATTATATCATGCTTTGTGCACATCATGGGGCAAAAAAACTTTTCTTTTCTATAGGTTTAAAAAAAAAAAAATTCTGTCTAGTTTTGTTTTTAATACCTCATTTTGAAAACCTGTGGAGTTATTTTAAAAAAAATTTTTTTTTTTTTTCACAATAATCAGAAGTAAGCAACAAAAGCATTCACAGCTGTAAGATCCATATAGAAGAAAGACTTGTGTGGCACTCACCGTAGGATCAGTACTTATTGCAATAAGTCACAAGAGAGAGATCCACAGCGGCTCAAAGCCACTCAGTCATAGCCCATGAAGTAGCATTGAACCGCGAAACACCCTCGCTATCTCTCCTGTGACTGGTTATTCACAATAAAAAGAATTTCGTGGTAAGTGCCAGGCATAATCCTTTTTCTATGTAGACCTTATGTGTTTTTAACCTTTTAGCACCACGATGGTGCACTTATTACAGCTGGCCATAGTATTTAAAGGTAATCTGTCATCTGCGTCACCCACACCAACCTTTTTTTTTATTATGTAGGCCCAGAATAAAAAAATAGAAGTAAAATCTGGTGTATTCACCTAGCCACATGACACTGATGACATATTCCTTTTAAGATGCAACAGCGGACTGTGCCCATGACATACAAGTGGTGGTGTTTCTAAGAGAGAAAAAGCAATCCCCCCCCCCCCCTTTTTTTATTTTTTATTAAAGATATATAAATCTCCTTGCACAACCTGTACTGTTACTCAAATAAAATATTTCTGAAAACTTAACTGATTTTGATTATTTTCCAGAGATTCATTTCATTAGTTAGCACATTAATCTTATCCATAAAGCTCCATTAGCTCAATGTGGGAAAAAAAAAAAAAATTTATCAGGTGGTTTACCTTAGGATATCACCAAAAGAGGCACGTAATATCCTATCTATATCCTGTGCCCCAATGCAAGTCATTACCATGCACCACAACTCATGAACAAGAGTGGTATATTGACCCTTTTTCCCCTTTCCTCCTTTTTTCCCCTTTCCTCCTTTTTTCCCCTTTCCTCCTTTTTTTCCCCTTTCCTCCTTTTTTTCCCCTTTCCTCCTTTTTTTCCCCTTTCCTCCTTTTTTTCCCCTTTCCTCCTTTTTTTCCCCTTTCCTCCTTTTTTTCCCCTTTCCTCCTTTTTTTCCCCTTTCCTCCTTTTTTTCCCCCTTTCCTCCTTTTTGTTCCCCCTTTCCTCCTTTTTGTTCCCCCTTTCCTCCTTTTTGTTCCCCCTTTCCTCCTTTTTTTCCCCCTTTCCTCCTTTTTTTTCCCCCTTTCCTCCTTTTTTTCCCCCCTTTTTTTTCCCCCCTTTCCTCCTTTTTTTCCCCCTTTCCTCTTTTTTCCCCTTTCCTCCTTTTTTTCCCCCTTTCCCTTCGCAGATAGTCATGTATCTGTTCAGACCAATCTCCAAAGCGTGGCTTTACCACTGTTGCAGAACTAAAACTCCCATTATGCTCTGACAACCGAAGGAGTTGTAGTTTTGAAATGTCTGGCGTGCCACAGATTGGAAAACACTGATTTAGGGTATGTTCACATTAAGGAAATTCAGTAAGGAATTTCCTCACTGAATTTCCATAGCAGACCGGCAACATTTACAATACTCTGGAATCGGAGCTTATGACTGGTGGAATTAGTCAGAGAAGTTCATGTCACAGAGGACAGAACATGTTCAATCTTCTGCCAGAATCCAATTCCACCACAAAGCTTCCATCATGTGAACTAAGCAGCAAAATCCCATTGCGATCCATGGGAGGCAGCAGCATGCATGATCCACGTGGAATTCTTAGTTGTGTGAACGAACCCTTAGGGCATGTGTGCACAATTAGGGTCATTGTTGTCTTGTATATACTTCTTAGGATGTATTCACACAGTATCCTACACATATTTGATGCGCAGGTTTTGAAGCTACAGAGTTAAATTTAAACTAATTTACTGAACACCGTTTCAAATCTGCAGCATCAAATATGCGCAGAATACTGTGTGAATAGACCCTTTGATACATAAACAAGCCCGCCCGCAGGAATCCCGGCCAGGACTACACAAAATTGTGATTGGACCTGAGGAAGGCGCGAGTGTGCACCAAAACGCGTTGTCCTGTTTTTACCTTTGACTTTTTTTCTAATAAAAGTTAGTGCTGGCTCATATCTCTCTCATTTGACTCCCATCAAAACACAGTAGTGCTCTCAAAAATAACCCATCTTTTTGTACACTCTACACTGCCTTGATCCATAAATATAAGGGTGTCATTCACGTGTATCTGAAAATATCCAAAAAAAGACACATGGCTCTACTTGCTCCCAAAGTTTCTCAGCAGGGCAGGTCTTTACCTCGCTGCAGCATAGCCTGAGCCAGCCATGACAATGAAGCGGTGTTGTCCAGCATAGTAAACGCTGCAGCTGTCACCAGCATCCCGCAACTAAAGCACCATAACTCAGACCTGTGGTTGCTATGGGCAACCATGACGCTTAGTCTTTGTCTCTGCTGACAATTCACCTGTCCACTGTAAAAAAAAAAAAAAAATATATATATATATATATATATATATATATATTTTTATATTTTATTGATATCACAATTTAGCTGCCATCCTAACCTTGGTAGCACGGAGGCAACATGCACTTTTGGACTGAATCCAGAAGTGTTGCTAGGCAACTGCCCAAATACATTTTGTCTTTTTCGAGCAAGCCTCATTCTTTTCATATATTCATTAATAGAGTCTGAAGACCAGGCAACTATTCTGTGAAATTAGCCATTATTTATGGGATCATTATTTGTCTGCTGTATGACCTAGGACAGTGTTTTCCAACCAGGGCGGCTCCAGCTGTTGCAAAACTACAACTCCCAGCATGCCCGGACAGCCAAAGGCTATCCGGGCATGCTGGGAGTTGTAGTTTTGCAACAGCTGGAGCTGCCCTGGTTGGAACACACTGACCTAGGGGCAGGCTGGACACTCAAAAGATCCGCCATGTTTACGTACCCTCATGTGGCAGCTTTGAGTTGGTGTAGATTTTATTCACGGACTCACGGGGCACCCGAAGATGTGCCGGATTTATTGAGATGTGTGCCTCTTGATAAATCCAGTGTGATTGTATACTGGCAGGGGGTTTGAAATATATTTTAATTCTTATATAGTGCAGCATAAGCTATTCTTGGAGAAAAATGTAGAGATTTTTGTGTATGCCTTGTGGTTACCTGTTGTAGCTGATGTGGCAGGCATGAGTTGGGCTCCAGTTTAGATGTAAATCCATCATATAAATAGTTCTGTAATGCTGCCTGCATTTCCCCACAATTTTTGGGCGTGGTGTTTGATCACTGCACCTGGTCAACTAGGTTGGTTCTGGAGTACACCCAGGTGAACTAATAAAGGGGTTGGTGACGGTTCACACTACATGCAGTTTAGATGCATGGTGGACATCAGCGATCACGCTGATGTCTGCCATTAACCCCTCAGATGCCATGATGAATACAGATCACGGCATCTGCGGCAGTGCGGCACTTAAAATGGCTGATCTGATCAGCCGCGGGGATCAGATCAGCCAAGATGGCAGATGGAGGTCCCCTCACCTGCCTCCGCCACTCTCCCTGGGTCTTCTGCACTGATCTGCCTTCCAGGAGACCAGAGCAGAAGATAGCCAATAACACTGATCAGTGCTATGCCCTATGCATAGCACTGAACAGTATTAGCAATCTGATGATTGCTACAAATAGTCCCCTATGGGAACTAAAAACATTAAAATAAATGTAAAAAAAAGTTTTTTAAAAAAGTGAAAACATTTGAAAAAGCCCCCCCCAATAAAGTTTTAAATTGCTCCTTTTCCCTATATTAATACAAAAAAGCATAAAAAAGTCTCACATATGCAAAAGTGGTACAAAAACAAACTACAGCTCATGGCTCAAAAAATGAGACCTCACACATCCCTGAATACGAAAAAGTAAGAAAATTAGAGGTGGTCAAAATGGGGCAATTTTAAATATACTGATTTAGTTAAAAAAAAAGTTTGAAACTTTTTTTTAAAGCGGTACAATAATAGAAATAACTCGGCAAGAGTGGATAGTCGGCACCTCTACCCCAAATGGAACTCCTCCCTTAGTACTTAGCAGCAAGATGTATGCAACCTGGTTCCAAGATATGTCTGAAACAGTTCCGTAAAGTGCTGGCAAGCACTGTACTCTGAGTGGTTCCAAGGTCTGAAGAAGCGTGATACGCACGCGCAACAGCTGTCACCCAGCTTTCCACTGATGAGCTAGTCCTACCTTCAAGCGTCCGTGCTCCATGTCTCTGCACCGTTGAAATAAAGAAAATTGCACCGTATCCTGGTGAGTGACGTCCCTCTTTGTCTTCTGTGCATACAATAATAGAAATGTATGTAATCATGGATATCATTTTAATTGTATTGGCCCAGAGAATAAATAAAACATGTAATGTAATTTTTTACCGTAAAGTGTGCAGCGTTAAAACAAAACCCCCCAAATTAGCAAAATTATGATTTTCGTTTAAATCTCCTTACACAGAAATGTTTTTTGGGGGGGGTTACCACACTTTTTAGGATAAAATGAGTGATGTCATTACAAAGTACAACTGGTTAAGCAAAAAAAATAAAAAATAGCCTTCATATGGGTCTGTGAATTAAAATATAAAAGAGTTATGAATTTTCGAGGAGGAAAAAACGAAAAGCCAAAAGTAAATTGGCTGTGTCCTTAAGGGGTTAAACATAAGGTCTTTTTTTAATGACACATTCCCTTCTAAAGGCACAAACCATGCACCAGAATACGTCACAGGAGGTATTTTAAATATATGTCCAGCAGAGGTGAGTGAAATGAGTGTTAGGCTCAGAATGTGTGTTAGGGTCCCATCCGAAATGAGGCCACCTCCATGTGTTGGATGGGGGACACGTTTTGATCAAAAAGTGCGCTAAGAGCCTACATTTTTGACCAAGAGTGCTGCCTAAACCTTCTTTTTTTTGTACTGCTAGTCCCTCCCTTACTTACTGGACTTTGTCCCAGTCTTTGCTTCAGCTGGGACAAAGATGATGCTGCAGCCGGACAGGATTATGTTTTGGTATGGGGACACCTAGTGGTCTTCTTTATTATTTTTTATTTTTATTTTTTTTTAAGCCATGATTTCTATAAAAAGGAGATACTTTTTAAATTAAGTATATCAGAAAAGTTATTGTTTTCCCAAGATGTACAACATATAAAAAGTTTGGATTTTAACAGTGCCCATTTAAAGGTTTCAGACCAGTAAAAAAACAATACTAAAACAAATATGCTTTATATAGAAATTAATTTGTTCCCGCTGCTCATGCATTGTGACCTGTGTAATGACTGCTCAGCCGTGATGTCCTGAAATGTAACTAAAGCATCCAATGTCACAGAGCATTGCTTATAATCACAACGTAATAAACATTAAAAAAAAGGTGTGCTGTCAAGAAGAATATTAGAAAGTTTATTTTATTTTTCAAGAACACCAAATTCTGGACTGGTTAGTCTTAACTACATATTATAGACATTGATGACAAACGCTTAACCCCCGATAGACCGTAAATACCGTAAATACTCGAGTATAAGCCGACCCCAATATAAGCCGAGGCCCCTAATTTCACCCCAAAAACCCAGGAAAAGCTATTGACTCAACTATAAGCCTAGGGTGGGACATACATCATCCCCCCTATGTCATCATCCCCCACTGTCATTAACACCCCCGTCATCATCATCATTTCATCCTGTCATTTTCACCCCGTCATCATCATCATCTCATCCTGTCATTTTCACCCCCGTCATCATCACCCTGTCATCACCCCCCCCCCTCATCATCACCGCCTGTCAATCCCTTTTAGTGGTCTTCAACCTGAGGACCTCCAGATGTTGCAAAACTCCAGCTCCCAGCATGCCCGGACAGCCCATTGGCTGTCCGGGCATGCTGGGAGTTGTCGTTTTGAAACATCTGGAGGTCTGCAGGTTGAAGACCACTGCGGCCTTCGTCATCATCCAGACCCCCCTTTAATTTTCTACTCACCTCCCCTCGGTGGGAAGGAAGGGTGAGCTGGTCCGGGCCATCTATGCTGCAGGGACCATCCGTTGGAGAGGGTTAGTCGTTCCGGGCTGTCCATCTTCACCGGGAGGCCCTCTTCTCCGCTTCGGGACGGCCCCGGACCAGTGATGCAACTTGACGATGGCGCACAGGGACGTTCATGCGCAGGTACATCTGCTACGCACGGACGTTCCTGTGCGTCATCGTCAAGGAAACGTCACTAGTCCGGGGCCGTCCCAGAGTGGAAAAGAGGGCCTCCCGGTGAAAATGGACAGCCTGGAACGACTAAGCCTCCCCACCAGACGGTCCCTGCAGCATAGATGGCCCGGACCAGCTCACCCTTCCTTCCCACTGAGGGGAGGTGAGTAGAAAACTAAAGGGGGTCTGGATGATGACGAAGGCCGCAGTGGTCTTCAACCTGCTGACCTCCAGATGTTTCAAAACTGCAACTCCCAGCATGCTGAGAGTTGTAGTTTTGCAACATCTGGAGGTCCGCAGGTTAAAGACCACTGAAAAGGGATTGACAGGCGGAGAGTTCACTCGAGTATAAGCCGAGGGGGGCGTTTTCAGCACGAAAAATCGTGCTGAAAAACTCGGCTTATATTCGAGTATATGCAGTACAGTGATATCTCTTTGAGAAGACCACACAAAATGTCATTGTAAAATGGTCTTCTATGGGGGTGGTCTTCTTAAAGGGGTGGTCTTATGGAGAGGTTTCACTGTACGTGATTTCCATTCTTTCTACCACAAGAATGTTAATGACAAACATTTGGACAGATGAGGCTTGATTTCGGAAGTGTCGTACACAATGGACTTGCAGCAATGTACAGTGCTTGAGTTTCTGTAACATCTATTGTTTCTTTCTTATTTACTCGTTGTGCAATGAATATAATGGACAATATTAACTGTTTTTTTGTCGTTTTGCAAGACACGTGTGAGGCAGATTTCCAGCCTTTTTATTTCATCATTAACATTCCTTTATAAGAGCACATTAACTCTGCGATTACCTTGCCCTTTTGATCACTGTCTTGGATGCCACTGGTGTCCTTGCTTACAGATATATTTAATCTAATGTTTATTGATGCTAAAAGCTTTTAATGTGTTTTACAGAGCTAGAAATAAAGGCATAATTGTCAGGGACACTGATATCAAGTGTAAAAGCAGAATGTTTCTTTACTTCCTCTCCTTAGAATGCTGCATGAAAGCCAAATATTTAATATATTGTCTGTATTCAATTGTTTTCAAATTCTGTTTATTGTTTTGCATAAATGTAACTGGAGTTGTCACATGACTTAGGGTCAGCCTTCACTAATCACAATGCACAGAAGAATTCAATGACAAATTCAGCACTGTATCAATTTTCTATAGAAGCTATGTATTTATATTCTACTGAAGTACTTGGGGGAAATTTATCATTGCTTTCTGTGGTAGACGTGTTTAACAGTCAATCATTTTTAGCTGTGAAAGTGCTGACGTATGTCAAATTTATGAAATGGCGCAGAGCATAAAATACATTTGAGCAATACACAACTAGTGGAAATTACCTCAGCACAGTCAATTTCAAACTGAAAGGAAAAGTGGCTGTGTTATGTGCTGCTTGTTGCTGTTTTACATTGCCGACCCTCTGCTGACCCCCTATAACTTTCTTATTTTTCCATATACGGGTGGTATGAGGGCTTGTTTTTTGCGCCATGATCTGTAGTTTTTAATGAAACCATTCTTATGTATATGTTTTGGTAATTTTTGGGATGAGATGTGACCAAAAATTTGCAATTTTTTTACATTTATTTTTAAAAGTTCGGCCATTTTCGCATGTGACAATGCCAAATATGTTTATTTAATTGTTTTACATTTTTTATTTGTAATATAGGAAAAGAGGGTAATTGATTTTTTCCCATTCTTATCATTATGTCACATCTCTCTCCCCGTGCCACATCTCTCTCCCCGTGCCACATCCCTCTCCCCGTGCCACATCTCTCTCCCCGTGCCATATCTCTCTCCCCGTGCCACATCTCTCTCCCTGTGCCACATCTCTCTCCCCGTGCCATATCTCTCTCCCCGTGCCACATCCCTCTCCCCGTGCCACATCTCTCTCCCCGTGCCACATCTCTCTCCCTGTGTCACATCTCTCCCCTGTGCCACATCTCTCTCCCTGTGCCACATCTCTCTCCCCTGTGCCACATCTCTCTCCCTGTGCCACATCTCTCTCCCTGTGTCACATCTCTCCCCTGTGCCACATCTCTCTCCCCTGTATCACATCTCTCTCCTGTGTCACATCTCTCTCCCCTGTATCACATCTCTCTCCCCTGTATCACATCTCTCTCCCCTGTGTCACATCTCTCTCCCCTGTGTCACATCTCTCTCTCCTGTGTCACATCTCTCTCTCCTGTGTCACATCTCTCTCTCCTGTGTCACATCTCTCTCCCCGTGCCATATCTCTCTCCCCGTGCCACATCTCTCTCCCCGTGCCACATCCCTCTCCCCGTGCCACATCTCTCTCCCCGTGCCACATCTCTCTCCCCGTGCCATATCTCTCTCCCCGTGCCACATCCCTCTCCCCGTGCCACATCTCTCTCCCCGTGCCACATCTCTCTCCCTGTGTCACATCTCTCTCCCTGTGTCACATCTCTCCCCTGTGCCACATCTCTCTCCCCGTGCCATATCTCTCTCCCCGTGCCACATCCCTCTCCCCGTGCCACATCTCTCTCCCCGTGCCACATCTCTCTCCCTGTGTCACATCTCTCCCCTGTGCCACATCTCTCTCCCCTGTGCCACATCTCTCTCCCCTGTGCCACATCTCTCTCCCTGTGCCACATCTCTCTCCCTGTGTCACATCTCTCCCCTGTGCCACATCTCTCTCCCCTCTATCACATCTCTCTCCTGTGTCACATCTCTCTCCCCTGTATCACATCTCTCTCCCCTGTATCACATCTCTCTCCCCTGTGTCACATCTCTCTCCCCTGTGTCACATCTCTCTCTCCTGTGTCACATCTCTCTCTCCTGTGTCACATCTCTCTCTCCTGTGTCACATCTCTCTCCCCGTGCCACATCTCTCTCCCCGTGCCACATCTCTCTCCCCATGCCACATCTCTCTCCCTGTGCCACATCTCTATCCCCCGAGCCACATCTCTCTCCCCTGTGCCACATCTCTCTCCCCGTGCCACATCTCTCTCCCCGTGCCACATCTCTCTCCCCCGTGCCACATCTCTCTCTCCTGTGTCACATCTCTCTCCCCGTGCCACATCTCTCTCCCCGTGCCACATCTCTCTCCCCGTGCCACATCTCTCTCCCCGTGCCACATCTCTCTCCCCGTGCCACATCTCTCTCCCTGTGCCACATCTCTATCCCCCGAGCCACATCTCTCTCCCCTGTGTCACATCTCTATCTCCTGTGTCACATCTCTCTCCCCGTGTCACATCTCTCTCCCCCGTGTCACATCTCTCTCCCCGTGCCACATCTCTTTCCCCCGTGCCACATCTCTCTCCCCTGTGTCACATCTCTATCCCCTGTGTCACATCTCTCTCTCCTGTGTCACATCTCTCTCTCCCGTGTCACATCTCTCTCCCGTGTGCCACATCTTTCTCCCCTGCCACATCTCTCTCCCCGTGCCACATCTCTATCCCCGTGCCACATCTCTATCCCCGTGCCACATCTCTATCCCCGTGCCACATCTCTATCCACCGAGCCACATCTCTCTCCCCCGTGCTACATCTCTCTCCCCGTGTCACATCTCTCTCCCCCGTGTCACATCTCTCTCCCCGTGCCACATCTCTTTCCCCCGTGCCACATCTCTCTCCCCTGTGTCACATCTCTCTCTCCTGTGTCACATCTCTCTCTCCTGTGTCACATCTCTCTCCCATGTGCCACATCTTTCTCCCCTGCCACATCTCTCTCCCCGTGCCACATCTCTCTCCCCGTGCCACATCTCTCTCCCCGTGCCACATCTCTCTCCCCGTGCCACATCTCTCTCCCCGTGCCACATCTCTCTCCCCGTGCCACATCTCTCTCCCTGTGCCACATCTCTATCCCCCGAGCCACATCTCTCTCCCCCGAGCCACATCTCTCTCTCCCGTGCCACATCTCTCTCCCTGTGCCACATCTCTCTCTCCTGTGTCACATCTCTCTCCCCGTGCCACATCTCTCTCCCCGTGCCACATCTCTCTCCCCGTGCCACATCTCTCTCCCCGTGCCACATCTCTCTCCCCGTGCCACATCTCTCTCCCCGTGCCACATCTCTATCCCCCGAGCCACATCTCTCTCCCCTGTGTCACATCTCTATCTCCTGTGTCACATCTCTCTCCCCGTGTCACATCTCTCTCCCCCGTGTCTCATCTCTCTCCCCCGTGTCTCATCTCTCTCCCCCGTGTCACATCTCTCCCCCGTGTCACATCTCTCCCCCGTGTCACATCTCTCCCCCGTGTCACATCTCTCCCCCGTGCCACATCTCTCTCCCCCGTGCCACATCTCTCTCCCCCGTGCCACATCTCTCTCCCCCGTGCCACATCTCTCTCCCCCGTGCCACATCTCTCTCCCCGTGCCACATCTCTCTCCCCGTGCCACATCTCTATCCCCGTGCCACATCTCTATCCCCGAGCCACATCTCTATCCACCGAGCCACATCTCTCTCCCCCGTGCTACATCTCTCTCCCCCGTGCTACATCTCTCTCCCCCGTGCCACATATCTCTCCCCGTGCCACATCTCTCTCCCCCATGCCACATCTCTCTCTCCCCATGCCACATCTCTCTCCCCGTGTCACATCTCTCTCCCCGTGCCACATCTCTCTCCCCGTGCCACATCTCTCTCCCCCGTGCCACATCTCTCTCCCCCGTGCCACATCTCTCTCCTCCGTGCCACATCTCTCTCCCCCGTGTCACATCTCTCTCCCCGTGCCACATCTCTCTCCCCGTGCCACATCTCTCTCCCATGTGCCACATCTCTCTCCCCCGTGTCACATCACTCTCCCCCGTGCCACATCTCTCTCCCCCGTGTCACATCTCTCTCCCCCGTGTCACATCTCTCTCCCCCGTGTCACATCTCTCTCCCCCGTGCCACATCTCTCTCCCCGTGCCACATCTCTCTCCCCGTGCCACATCTCTCTCCCCGTGCCACATCTCTCTCCCCCGTGCCACATCTCTCTCCCCCGTGTCACATCTCTCTCCCCGTGCCACATCTATCTCCCATGTGCCACATCTCTCTCCCCCGTGTCACATCTCTCTCCCATGTGCCACATCCCTCTCCCCGTGTCACATCTCTCTCCCCCGTGTCACATCTCTCTCCCCGTGCCACATCTCTCTCCCCGTGCCACATCTCTCTCCCCGTGCCACATCTCTCTCCCCGTGCCACATCTCTCTCCCCCGTGCCACATCTCTCTCCCCCGTGTCACATCTCTCTCCCCGTGCCACATCTATCTCCCATGTGCCACATCTCTCTCCCCCGTGTCACATCTCTCTCCCCGTGCCACATCTATCTCCCATGTGCCACATCTCTCTCCCCCGTGTCACATCTCTCTCCCCCGTGTCACATCTCTCTCCCCCGTGTCACATCTCTCTCCCCCGTGCCACATCTCTCTCCCCGTGCCACATCTCTCTCCCCGTGCCACATCTCTCTCCCCGTGCCACATCTCTCTCCCCGTGCCACATCTCTCTCCCCCGTGCCACATCTCTCTCCCCCGTGCCACATCTCTCTCCCCCGTGTCACATCTCTCTCCCCGTGCCACATCTATCTCCCATGTGCCACATCTCTCTCCCCCGTGTCACATCTCTCTCCCATGTGCCACATCCCTCTCCCCCGTGTCACATCTCTGTCCCCCGTGACACATCTCTCTCCCATGTTACATCTCTCCCTTATGTCACATCTCTCCCCCACAGTGGCACATCTCCCTTCCACCCCCATACAAATGCCACTTCTGGGACCTTACAGGCCAATCACTGGTCTGACACATGACACCGCTGCGGCCACTGATTGGCAGAGTTGGAAAGGTACTTAAACCAGCTGGAAACCCGGAGAAGGTACTGGGACCGCGCAGAGGAGAACATGATCTGCAGTAGACCTGCGGGGACTGGGACTAGGTGAACATCAAATTTTTTATGTTCCCCCCCCCCACCCCTATTTCTACTGAGCACAGTGTTTACCAACCAGGGTACCTCCTCTACGGCTGTCCGGTCATGCTGGGAGTTGTAGTTTTAAACAATTTGCCTGTGGCTAGTCATTTTTGTAAGTGTGGTCCCTGCTTGGTGGTGACTTGCCCCAAACCACTGCATTTTTACAGCATAGAAGACACAAAGTGCCAAAACAAAGATATGCAGTATACCAGTGATCGGCTCGTAGGCTGTGCTGATGGTTATAGACTTATTTTTATGCGACAGTTGCACTTTAACCCCTTCCCGCAGAATGTCATATATAAACGCGGGGTTGTGCAGTGCGTTCGCGCATCCCGGCATTTATAAATGACATTCAGTTAACCAGGCGATGCGCAGCATCGCACGGGTTAACTGGCAGAAGTCCCGCTGTTTCCAGCAGGGGACAACTTCTGCTTCACCCCCAGGACCATCCATTGATGGTCCTGGTCAGCGATCACTGTGATTGGTCCCTGTGGACCAATCACAGTGATCTGGGGTGAAAGTTCAGATCCCCGCACTGCCCGCCCCTGGAAGTCGGGCAGAACGGGGGACGATGGCTGCGGGGGCTCGCGGGGACCTGCAGCATAGGGGGGGAACACGAGGGGACCGGCGGCCTTACCTGGAGCAGCGCGGGACCGAGGAGAAGCGGGAGGACCGGCCACGTGGACGAGCAGCGACGGGACCCGCAGGTGAGTATATGGTCCTCAGAAGCAGCAGTGAAGATCTTCACTGCTGCTTCTAGGAGTCTGAAAACTACAACTCCCAGCATGCCTAGACAGCCTTTGGCTGTCTGGGCATGCTGGGAGTTGTAGTTTTGCAACATCTTGAGGGCCCCAGTTTGGAGACCATTGTATAATGGTCTCCAATCTGTGCTCTTCCAGCTGTTGCAAAACTACAACTCCCAGTATGCACTGACTGTCCAGGCATGCTGGGAGTTTTAGTTCAGCAACATCTGGCCCTTCAGATGTTGCCGAACTACAACTCCCAGCATGCCCTTCAGCTGTCTGGGCATGCTGGGAGTTGTAGTTTTGCAACAACTGGAGACACACTGGTTGGGAAACATTGTCTGTTTCTAACTCAGTGTTTCCTAACCTGTGTGCCTCCAGCTGTTGCAAAACTATAACTCCCAGCATGCACTAACAGACCATGCATGCTGGGAGTTGTGGTTTTGCAACAGCTGGTGCACCCCCCCCCCCCCCCCCTGTGAATGTACAGGGTACATTCACATGGGCGAGGCTTTTACAGTGGGTTTCTCGCATCTTGAGATGCAGCAAATTTTGCGCCGGGAAACTCGCTGTAATCCCCCGCCCATGTGACTGTACCCTAAAAACACTACACTACACTAACACAAAATAAAAGAAAAACCCTACACAGCCCCCCTCCCCCAATAAGAACGTCCAGTACACCACTGTTTCCAAAGCAGACCCTCCAGCTGTTGAAAAACAACAACTCCCAGTATTGCCGGACAGCCGTTGACTGTCCACGCATGCTGGGAGTTTTGCAACAGCTGGAGGCACCCTGTTTGGGAATCACTGGCGTAGAATACCCCTATGTCCACCCCTATGCAAATCCCTAATTTAGGCCTCAAATGCGCACGGCGCTCTCACTTTGGAGCCCTGTCGTATTTCAAGGCAACAGTTTAGGGCCACATATGGGGTATTGCCGTACTCGGGAGAAATTGTGTTACAAGGTTTGGGGGGCTTTTTCTTCTTTAACCCTTCATGAAAAGGAAACGTTGGGGTCTACACCAGAATGTTAGTGTAAAAAAATTAAATTTTTTACACTAACATGCTGATGTTGCCCTATACTTTACATTTTCACAAGAGGTAAAAGGGAAAAAAGCCCCCCAAAATTTGTAACACAATTTCTCCCGACTACAGAGATACCCCATATGTGAGCGCAAAGTGCTCTGGGGGCGCACAACAAGGCCCAGAAGGGAGAGTGCGCCATGTACATTTGAGGTGATTTGCACAGGGGTGGCTGATTGTTACAGCGGTTTTGACAAACGCAAAAAAAAAAAAAACCACATGTGACCCCATTTCGGAAACGACACCCCTCACGGAATGTAATGAGGGGTGCAGTGAGAATTTACCCCCCACAGGTGTCTGACGGATCTTTGGAACAGTGGTCCGTGAAAATGAAAACTTGTACAGCCCACTGTTCCAAAGATCTGTCAGACACCAGTGGGGGGCAAATGCTCACTGTACCCCTTGTTACGTTCCTCAAGGGGTCTCGTTTCCAAAATGGTATGCCATGTGTTTTTTTTTTTGCTGTTCTGGCACCATAGGGGCTTCCTAAATGCGATATGCCCCCTGAGCAAAATTTGCTCTCAAAAAGCCAAATATGACTCCTTCTCTTCTGAGCATTGTAGTTTGCCCATAGTGCACTTCAGGTCAACTTATGGGGTATCTCCATACTCAGAAGAGAAGGGGTTACAAATATTGGGGGGTATTTCCTGCTATTAACCCTTGGAAAAATGTGAAATTTGGGGGGGAAACACATTTTAGTGAAAAAAAATATTTTTTTTTTTACATATGCAAAAGTCGTGAAACACCTGTCGGGTATTAAGGCTCACTTTATCCCTTGTTACGTTCCTCATGGGGTCTGGTTTCCAAAATGGTATGCCATGTGAGGGTTTTTTGCTGTTCTGGCACCATAGGGGCTTCCTAAATGCAACATGCCCCCCAAAAACCATTTCAGAAAAACGTACTCTCCAAAATTCCCTTATCGCTCTTTCCCTTCTGAGCCCTCTACTGCGCCCGCCGAACACTTTACATAGACATATGAGGTATGTGCTTACTCGAGAGAAATTGGGCTACAAATATAAGTATACATTTTCTCCTTTTACCCCTTGTAAAAATTCAAAAATTGGGTCTACAAGAACATGCGAGTGTAAAAAATGAAGATTGTGAATTTTCTCCTTCACTTTGCTTCTATTCCTGTGAAACACCTAAAGGGTTAAAATGATGACTGAATGTCATTTTGAATACTTTGGGGGGTGCCGTTTTTTATAATGGGGTCTTTTGTGGGGTATTTCTAATATGAAGACCCTTCAAATCCACTTCAAACCCGAACTGGTCCCTGAAAAATAGTGAGTTTGAAAATGTTGTGAAAAATTGGAAAATTGCTGCTGAACTTTGAAGCCCTCTGGTGTCTTCCAAAAGTAAATACTCGTCACTTTTATGATGCAAACATAAAGTAGACATATTGTATATGTGAATAAAAATTTTTTTTATTTGTAATATACATTTTCCTTACAAGCAGAGAGCTTCAAAGTTAGAAAAATGCTAAATTTTCAAATTTTTCATCAAATTTTAGGATTTTTCACAAGGAAAGGATGCAAGTTACCACAAAAATTTACCACTATGTTAAAGTAGAATATGTCACGAAAAAACCTTCTCGGAATCAGAATGATAACTAAAAGCATTCCAGAGTTATTAATGTTTAAAGTGACAGTGGTCAGATGTGCAAAAAATGCTCTGGTCCTTAAGGCCAAAATGGGCTTGGTCCTGAAGGGGTGAAAGGGTACCTCTCAAAACTTTTGATATATTATAGATTAATGTATGCAGAATAACTTTACAATTGCATGTTATTAAAAAAATATGCTTCTTTCTTTTTAATTTTCCCCTTTGAAGAAATGACCACTAGGGGTCTCCCTACCAGTCCTGGCAGCAAGCATTTCAGACTCATGCTGGAGTCCTAAACACTACGAGCTGCCAGTCTGTTTTGTTCACAAAGGAGAACACTCAGAGCTGCCAGCCTGCTTTGTTCACAGCCTGTTTGGCTGTGAACAAAGCAGGCTGGCAGCTCTGAGTGTTTAGGACTCCAGCATGAGTCAGAAATGCTTGCTGACAGGACTGATCGGGAAAAATACAATAGAAAGAAGCATATTTTCCATTAACATGCTATTGGAAAGTTATTCAACATTCATTAATCTAAAATATATCAAAAGTTTATTTGATGAGAGGTACCCTTTAACCCCTTAAGGACTCAGCCCATTTTGGCCTTAAGGACTCAGACAATTTAATTTTTACGTTTTCATTTTTTCCTCCTCGCCTTCTAAAAATCATAACTCTTTTATATTTTCATCCACAGACTAGTATGAGGGCTTGTTTTTTGCGCGACCAGTTGTCCTTTGTAATGACATCACTCATTATATCATAAAATGTATGGCGCAACCAAAAAACACTATTTTTGTGGGGAAATTAAAACGAAAAACGCAATTTTGCTAATTTTGGAAGGTTTCGTTTTCACGCCGTACAATTTATGGTAAAAATGACATGTGTTCTTTATTCGGAGGGTCAATACGATTAAAATGATACCCATTATTATATACTTTTATATTATTGTTGCGCTTAAAAAAAATCACAAACTTTTCAACCAAATTAGTACGTTTATAATCCCTTTATTGTGATGACCTATAACTTTTTTATTTTTCCGTATAAGCGGCGGTATGGGGGCTCATTTTTTGCGGCATGATCTGTACTTTTTTTTTATACCACATTTGCATATAAAAAACTTTTAATACATTTTTTATAATTTTTTTTAAAATAAAATGTATTAAAAAAGTAGGAATTTTGGACTCTTTTATTTTTTTTCGTTCACGCCGTTAACCGTACGGGATCATTAACATTTTATTTTAATAGTTCGGAACTTTACACACGCGGCGATACCAAATATGTCTATAAAAAATGTTTTACGCTTTTTGGGGGTAAAATAGGAAAAAACGGACGTTTTACTTTTTTATTGGGGGAGGGGATTTTTCACTTTTTTTTTACTTTTACTTTTACATTTTTTTACATTTTTTTTTACACTTGAATAGTCCCCATAGGGGACTATTCATAGCAATACCATGATTGCTAATACTGATCTGTTCTATGTATAGGACATAGAACAGATCAGTATTATCGGTCATCTCCTGCTCTGGTCTGCTCGATCACAGACCAGAGCAGGAGATGCCGGGAGCCGCACGGAGGAAGGAGAGGGGACCTCCGTGCGGCGTTATGAATGATCGGATCCCCGCAGCAGCGCTGCGGGCGATCCGATCGTTCATTTAAATCGCGAACTGCCGCAGATGCCGGGATCTGTATTGATCCCGGCACCTGAGGGTTTAATGGCCATTGCCTGCGGGTCCCTGGCTGCGATCAGCAGCCGGGATCAGCCGCGCATGACACGGGCATCGCTCCGATGCCCGCGGTTATGCTTAGTACGTAAATGTACGTCCTGGTGCGTTAAGTACCATCGCACCAGGACGTACATTTACGTCCTGCGTCCTTAAGGGGTTAAATAAATTTTATTGTGTTCCTTGATTTAACAGTGGTAATAATAGTACTTTATATACTTTATCTATATACTATTGTTATTTTTGGTTGTTCACAAGCCAATAGGGTGGTGAGTGACTTTGGCAACAAATATTTCGGAAATATACTTATACAGGTCCTTCTAAAAAAATTAGCATATTGTGCTAAAGTTCATTATTTTCCATAATGTAATGATAAAAATTACACTTTCATATATTTTAGATTCATTGCACACCAACTGAAATATTTCAGGTCTTGTATTGTTTTAATGCTGATGATTTTGGCATACAGCTCATGAAAACCCCAAATTCCTATCTAAAAAAATTAGCATATTTCATCCGACCAATAAAAGAAAAGTGTTTTTAATACAAAAAAGTAAACCTTCAAATAATTATGTTCAGTTATGCACTCAATACTTGGTCGGGAATCCTTTTGCAGAAATGACTGCTTCAATGTGGCGTGGCATGAAGGCAATCAGCCTGTGGCACTGCTGAGGTGTTCTGGAGGCCCAGGATGCTTCGATAGCGGCCTTAAGCTCATCCAGAGTGTTGAGTCTTGCGTCTCTCAACTTTCTCTTCACAATATCCCACAGATTCTTTATGGGGTTCAGGTCAGGAGAGTTGGCAGGCCAATTGAGCCCAGTAATACCATGGTCAGTAAACCATTTACCAGTGGTTTTGGCACTGTGAGCAGGTGCCAGGCCGTGCTGAAAAATGAAATCTTCATCTTCATAAAACTTTTCAGCAGATGGAAGCATGAAGTGCTCCAAAATCTCCTGAGAGCTAGCTGCATTGACCCTGCCCTTGATAAAACACAGTGGACCAACATGGCACCCCAGACCATCACTGACTGTGGGTACTTGACACTGGACTTCAGGCATTTTGGCATTTCCTTCTCCCCAGTCTTCCTCCAGACTCTGGCACCTTGATTTCCGAATGACATGCAAAATTTGCTTTCATCCGAAAAAAGTACTTTGGACCACTGAGCAACAGTCCAGTGCTGCTTCTCTGTAGCCCAGGTCAGGCGCTTCTGCCGCTGTTTCTGATTCAAAAGTGGCTTGACCTGGGGAATGCGGCACCTGTAGCCCATTTCCTGCACACGCCTTTGCACGGTGGCTCTGGATGTTTCTACTCCAGACTCAGTCCACTGCTTCCGCAGGTCCCCCAAGGTCTGGAATCGGTCCTTCTCCACAATCTTCCTCAGGGTCCGGTCACCTCTTCTCGTTGTGGAGCGTTTTCTGCCAGATTTTTTCCTTCCCAAAGACTTCCCACTGAGGTGCCTTGATACAGCACTCTGGGAACAGCCTATTTGTTCAGAAATTTCTTTCTGTGTCTTACCCTCTTGCTTGAGGGTGTCAATGATGGCCTTCTGGACAGCAGTCAGGTCGGCAGTCTAAGGGTGCATGCACACTATGTTTCTTAAGATACGGGACCGTATACGGCTGGGGAGAGGGGGCGGAGAGTCGGGGGCGGGGCAACCGCACGCTGCCGTATGCGGTCCCGTGTCTAATGCATTTCAATGAGCGACCGGAGTGAAACGCTGCCTCCGGTCGGCTCCGTTTTGGCCCGTATACGGTTTCCCGACCGGACCTACGAACGTAGTCAACAGCATTTTTAGGTCCGGTCGGGAAACCGGATACGGGGCAAAACGGAGCCAACCGGAGGCAGTGTTTCACTCCGGTCGGTCATTGAAATACATTAGATACGGGACCGCATACGGCAGCCAGCGGTTGCTGCGCCCCCGACTCTCCGCCCCCCTCTCCCCAGCTGTATACTGTCCCGTATCTTAAGAAACGTAGTGTGCACGCACCCTTACCCATGATTGCGGTTTTGAGTAATGAAGCAGGCTGGGAGTTTTTAAAAGCCTCAGGAATCTTTTGCAGGTGTTTAGAGTTAATTAGTTGATTCAGGTGATTAGGCTAATAGCTCGTTTAGAGAACCTTTTCATGATGTGCTAATTTGTTTAGATAGGAATTTGGGGTTTTCATGAGCTGTATGCCAAAATCATCAGTATTAAAACAATAAAAGACCTGAAATATTTCAGTTGGTGTGCAATGAATCTAAAATATATGAAAGTTTAATTTTTATCATTACATTATGGAAAATAATGAACTTTAGCACAATATGCACATTTTTTGAGAAGGACCTATATACGCTTTCCATGCGCCTTCCTCACTCCCATTATATACCATGTAGCCATGGTTTTTCATTCTATATGCATGAAATAGCATTTGTGCCATTTTTATTCTTTATCCATTGATCAATAAAAAAATATATATTTTTTTTATATATGTTTTATAATTATTTTGATCTATGGATGTCATGTGAACTATTATATATGTTACCCCACACTGCATGGAGGTATTGAGCCCTTATATGAGGCTATGATACACCTGTGCAGTGTGGGAGGGGAATCCATCCCAAGATGGAGCTCCTGGATTGGGAGGTCTTTGGGGTGTACTCCCTATTGAAGGCTTGTACATGCACTTGTTAATTGTATGACTAAGGCCCGGTTGTAGGGCCAAAACGCGTCACTAGTGTCCTAAATGTCCTTGTACTGAAGTTGATTCCGCAATAAATAGTTCTGTTCCATAATAATCGGCTCTGGACAATTCTTCTTCTACTGTTCCTAATTTGCACTTTAACCATTAAAATAAATCAGACCCTAAAACACTCCTGTATTCTGGCCATGTTAGAGCAGCTCTCACCTGATCAGAATGTGATGTCCCAGCAGTGGCGTTGCGACCGGGGTGCGGGCCGCACCGGGTGACACCATCCTGATGGGGTGACACCAGGTACGCCGCCGGTCCTCAGTTGCGCTGCCTGTCTCCATACTAGCAGCCCCCCACGGCCCCCACTTGCGCTGCCTCTGTAAGAGCATCCCCCCCGGTCCTCACTTATTGCGTCTCCTTACTAGCACCACCCCCCCCCCCCGTCACCTGCACAGTGAACCGGCCTGCGCCCCCACGTCTTCTGTTGCACCGGTCCGACGTCCCTCCGCAGGGCCGGCGCAGGAGGACGTGACGTCACTTGCAGAGCGACCGGAGAGAAGGAGCGCTGCGCTGGATGGGTGAGTGAGTGTCTGTCTCTCTCTGTCTGTGTGTGACTGTGTGTGACTGTGTGTGTGTGTGTGTGTGTCTGTGAGTGTGTGTCTCTCTGTGTGTGTGACTGTGTGTGTCTGTCGCAATCTCTGTCTGTGTGTGACTCTGTGTGTGTGTGACTCTGCGTGTGTCTCTCTGTGAGTGTGTGTCTCTCTGACTGTGTGTGTGTCTCTCTCTCTATCTATCTGTGTGTGTGTCTCTGTGTTGTGTGTGTTTTTTTTTTTGTGTGGGGGGAGGGGGGGTTTGTTTGAACCCTCGATCTAATGTGGAGAGACTTTGACCTATTGTGGGGAACATGCAAGGGAACCTGCGGCCTAATGGGGGGGGAAACTACTACCAAATGTGCGGAATCTATGCTACCTAATGTGGGGAAACTGCTACCTAATGTTGGAAAATTGCTACCTAATGTGCGAAGGCTGCTACATAATGTGGGAAAACTGCTACCTAATGTGGGGATTCTGTGCTACCTAATGTGGGGAAACTTCTACCTAATGTGTGGAATCTGTGCTACCTAATGTGTGAAATTTGTGCTACCTAATGTGTTGAATCTGTGCTACTTAATGTGGGGAAATTACTACCTAATGTGGGGTAACTGGTACCAAATGTGGGGAATCTATGCTACCTAATGTGGGGGAACTGCTACCTACCTAATGTGGAGAACTGCTACCTACCTAATGTGGGGGAACGGCTACCTACCTTAAGTGGGGGAACTGCTGCCTACATAATGCTCCCCCCCCTGGCAGTAGCACCCTCATCATCCACCAGCAACCCCCCCCCCCCCAGCAGCAGCACCTCCATCAGCAGATCCTGATGGTGGATGATGGGGGTGCTCCTGCCAGGAGGATGATCCTGCCGATGGACGATGGGGGTGATACTGCAAGGGGGATGGCCAGTAGCACCCTCATCATCCTCCAGCAACACCTCCCCAGTACTAGCACCCTCATCATCAACTAGCAACACCACCAGATTTATATTCAGAGGGTACAGTATGTGGCAGATTTATATTCAGAGGGTACAGTGTGTGGCGGTATATTCAGAGGGTACAGTATGTGGCAGATTTATATTCAGAGGGTTCAGTATGTGTTGGTATTATATTCAGAATGTACAGTGTGTGGTAGTATTATATTCAGTGGGTATGGTGTATGGAAGGTTTATAATCAAAGAGTATAGTGTATAGTAGTATTATATTTAGAGGATACAGTGTCTGGCAGGTTTATAATAATTATTGTTTTCATATAGAGGATGAGAATGCGCTGACATAGTGAGGAGACCTCTGGGCGTCACATTCTACAGACAGAAGTTTTAGCTGGACCAGGCGGTATGTACCATCTGAATTAGATAAGGAAAGACTATAGAGAAGACGTCACTTGTAGTCACTGATATCATTGTGTATTCCCCTCACTATAGAGAAGACGTCACCTGTAATCACTGATATCATTGTGTATTCTCCTCACTATAGAGAAGACGTCACTTGTACTCACTGATATCATTGTGTATTCTCCTCACTATAGAGAAGACGTCACCTGTAGTCACTGATATCATTGTGTATTGTCCTCACTATAGAGAAGACGTTACCTGTAGTCACTGATATCATTGTACATTCTCCTCTCTATGTCCTATCAGAGCTGGAGTCACTTGTCAGTTCTACAGTTATGATGAGTGAAACTACAACTCCCAGCATAACCTCACCACTGCATAAAGGGCTACTCTACTGGAAAAAAAAAAAATTTTAATCAACTGGTGCTACAAAGTTAAACAGATTTATAAATTACTTCTACTTAAAAATCTTAATCCTTCCAGTACTTATTAGCTGCTGTATAAGTGATTCACAGGAAGTTCTTTTCTTTTTTAATTTATTTTCTGTCTGACCACAGTGCTCTGTGCTGACACCTCTGTCCATGTCAAGAACTGTCCATAGTAGGAGCAAATCCCCATTACAAACCTCTCCTGCTCTGGACAGTTCCTAACATGGACAGACAGAGCACTGTGGACAGACTGGAAAGAACTACACAACTTCCTGTGGAGAATACAACAGCTTATATAAGTACTGTAAGGATTAAGATTTTAAATAGAAGTAATTTAAAAATCTGTTTAACTTTCTGGCACCAGTTGATATAAAAGTAAATGTTTTCCAGTGGAGTACCCCTTTAAGTAATTCTGGGAGCTGTATATTTAAATGGTGAAAACTTCTTTAACACTTTCCCATTCTGTGGCAACTGGTATAAAAACTGGCGTTTTCTCTGATTGTATATGTTCTCTTCTCCTTCCAGCATAGGCAAATATGTTGATGTCTCCTGATGTCTGAAGACTATACCAAGACAGCTGTGGCCCCTTACTTCTGGAGTCTACCCTAAACTCTATAGTAACACAAACTCCATCCTTTACACTGCTGTGCTTGGTGCTGCACTATTACCATGCCTACAGCATATCCAGGGGACAGAGTAAAAATAAAATCTGCAGGATCTGACCACTGGAACCCCTGGGTGATTGGAGCAGCAGCACAAGATCCCATGTCACTCCATTAATTCTCCATACTTGTGAGTGCAGCGATCAGCAATGTTCATAAGTCCCATAGAGAACAAATGGAGCTACAGGTTATCGCATGCTGCTTGTTACGCCGAGCGCTCGGGGTCCCTGCTCCTCCCCGGAGCGCTCACGGTGTCTCTCTCTCTGCAGCGCCCCGGTCAGACCCGCTGACCGGGAGCGCTGCACTGACTTTGCCGGCAGGGATGCGATTCGCATAGCGGGACGCGCCCGCTCGCGAATCGCATCCCAAGTCACTTACCCGTCCCGGTCCCCGGCTGTCATGTGCTGACGCGCGCGGCTCCACTCTCTAGGGCGCACGCGCGCCAGCTCTCTAAGATTTAAAGGGCCAGTGCACCAATGATTGGTGCCTGGCCCAATCAGCTTAATTAGCTTCCACCTGCTCCCTGGCTATAATACCTCACTTCCCCTGCACTCCCTTGCTGGATCTTGTTGCCTTGTGCCAGTGAAAGCGTTTAGTGTTGTCCAAGCCTGTGTTTCCAGATCTTCTGCTATCCACATCGACTACGAACCTTGCCGCCTGCCCCGACCTTCTGCTACGTCTGACCTTGCCTCTGCCTAGTCCTTCTGTCCCACGCCTTCTCAGCAGTCAGCGAGGTTGAGCCGTTGCCGGTGGATACGACCTGGTTGCTACCGCCGCAGCAAGACCATCCCGCTTTGCGGCGGGCTCTGGTGAATACCAGTAGCATCTTAGAACCGGTCCACCGACACGGTCCACGCCAATCCCTCGCTGACACAGAGGATCCACATCCAGCTAGCCGAATCGTGACACTGCTGCTCCATTCATTTGGGGGACCTCTGTTCTCATGGTCGATTGTGGTCCCCGTAATCAGGTCTCACCAATCAGATATTCTGTTTATAGGTGATGCCCTTTGATGTACAGATCCCAGATTGGACCAAAAGACCCTCCCCCCTCCACACACACTACTCCCCATGGCCCTCTCTCTCCTATATACTTTTCTGTATGACCCCCTATCTCACATATACTGCTCCGTATTATCCCCTATCTCACATATACTGCTCCGTATTATCCCGTATCTCACATATACTGCTCCGTATTATCCACTATCTCACATATACTTCTCCGTATTACCCCTATGTCACATATACTGTTCCGTATGACCCCCTATCTCACATATACTGTTCTGTATGACCCCCTATGTCACATATACTGTTCCTCATGACCCCCTGTGGTGGCCCAGTATGGGAGATGTTACCCCGTACCCTTGCTGCCCGGTCAGGCAGCCTCCCTTCATTGTCCCCTGGACCCCCTTGCATCTGTCCCCCATGTAAATATGTTTATTTTGTATTATACTGTGTAATGTGTGAAGAAAGCGTTGTCACTTTAAGACTATTTACCATGTGAGTTGTCATGGGATTGTTACTAAGGAGATATCAGTGACCAGGTGACTTAAGGGTGACCAATGGGACCCCCCAGAGCCTCCCCATAAAAGCCCTGGGTGGAGCCTCTGATGTCTCTCTTGCTCCCTGCTGAGGTTCAGTCAAGTCGTTCCTAAGTGTTTGTCCAGAGTCATTGGAGGCCTCAAGTCAAGTCTGCAACCACAAGCTACCAACCTGCATGTAAGCCACAGTCTTGTCAGTCACAAGTCAGTCATGTCACAGTCATCTGTCTATTCAAAGTGGCCTGCACTAAATTGTCCACACCTACTCCGTGCGTCTGGCTGAACTGTATAGAGTTTTCCACTTGTCTAACTTCAGTAAAGCTATCGTTGTCGAGGGTGCATGATGGGAGGAGGGTGAAACGCTCCTTCCTCTCCCCCGCCCCCTGGAACACCTGTTGGTGATTGCCACACCTGCGGGAGATGTGGGTGTGTGATTGCCCCTGCTAGCCCAGGACTGACCGCTGCTGCCTTGGATGCCGGGGAGCTGAGTACTCCAGTGTATCCTGCACTGGAAAAGTGATAAGGGCCTGTCTTGATCCCTGCCTTGGTGAGAGTATTGGAGGCGAGTATGAAAGAGGGTCAGCTCCCCCTATCGATGAGAGAATCAATAATTGTATTAATATTAAAGGAGGAAAGCGAGATGGGATCTTATCGGCCCATCTCGCTTTTGAACACAGATGTAAAAATTTTTGCAAAGTTGATGGCAGTCAGGTTGCAACGGGTAGTGGGGGATTTGGTCCATCGGGATCAATGTGGGTTTATCCCTGGGAGAATGGCCTGTATGAATATTCAGAGGGTATTTGCCAACATAGAATTGGGGGGGGGGATGGGAGGGGGGGATTCCCACTCCATCCTGTCCCTAGATGCCTCAAAGGCCTTTAACAGGGTGGAGTGGGAGTTCCTATGAGGGTTCAGAATAGGGGAGAAATTTATAAAAATGGTACGACTGTTGTATTCGGCCCCCAGAGCCAGAGTGCTAGTAAATGGGGAGAAATCGGAAGAGTTCTCTCTAACAAGGGGGAGTAGACAGGGGTGTCCTCTCTCCCCATTGTTTTTTGCCCTTAGTGTGGAGCCTCTTGCAATTAGGATCAGAGCAGAGGAAGAGATTGTGGGGTTTGGGGCAAGGGGAGAGAGGACAAGCTATCCCTTTATGCGGATGACATCCTTTTATTTCTCAAGGGGGATGGGGACCTGTATAAGGTAATGGAAATGATAAAGGAGTTCGGAGGGTATTCAGGGCTAGAAATTAATTGGGAGAAATCAATATTGCTGCCACTGGGGAAAAGCACCCCAGTAACGAGAGGGGAGGTAAGAGTGTTGAATAAGGAAGAGAATTTCAGGTATTTGGGTATTAAAATTTCAAAAAATATCGAAGATTTCCACTCATTGAACTTGAAACCAGTGGTTAAGGAAGTGGAGAGGAAGGCTCAAATTTGGAATACATTTAGAATTTCAAAAATGGACCGAATTTGTCTAATTTAAACTATAATGCTTCCAAAATTGTTATTTATATTTGGAGCTGCCCCAGTTTGGTGTGAGGAGGGATTATTTAGGAAGATGAAATCAATTCTCAATTCTCTAATTTGGGGGAGACGTCGAACGAGAATTAAGATGGAGTACCTCTGCCTCCCCAAGGATAGGGGGGGTTGGAGTACCCAGATATTAGAGGGTACTTTTTGGCTTCACAGATCTATTTTATTAATAGATGGGGTGAAGTGAATTTTTTTAGACACATTATTAAATCTCAACAGGGAGCTTATGATGATATCTATCAATTTTTAGAGGCAGGGGAAAGGGCACGGGCACAAATACGGGATTAGAGAATAATAAACTTGTTATACAATTAAGGAAATCATGGAAAATATTAAAACAAACACTAGGGATTAAAGGTATTTTGGAAAATGCCACAATCTGGGATAATAAACACTTCACAATGGAACTAAGAAGTACAGAGTTTGAGAGGATGAGGAGTACCAGGATAAAAATTATTAAGGATGTTTGGAATAATGGGAAATTTGTATCATGGGGGGACAAACTAGAGTTGAGGGGGACAAACTAGACTGGGGGGTGGAGGATGGTTTGAATATCTGAAAGTTAGAGAAACATTTATGAAATCGATCAAGGAAGGGCTGGTGATCACAAAGGGAGACACTTTAATCAAAAAATTAATAGGCGGAGTGATAAAAAAAAAAAAGTACTTTCAGTGGTGTATGAAGAAATTAGAAATAAAGCCAAAAATGTACCAGAACATTTTAGTAGGAAGAAGTGGGAGAGGGAATTGGGGGTAATAACGGAGGAACAATGGAAAAGAATATACTTAAGAATGAACTCAATTACAAAAAATAATAACCATAAGATGATACAATATAATATCATATATAGATTATACTCCTTATTTCATGAAAAAAATCGGGAAGACTAGCTTTGTATGTTGCCCAAAATGTGGGGAGGATGGGGTTGGTTTTCTGCACATGATGTGGGAGTGTGGGGAAGTGCGAAAATTTTGGTCAATTATTAAGAATTATTAAGAATGGAAGGTTAGGGTGGAACCAGCTGCGATCTCAGGAATTTTGGGGGATGACCCTGTAAAAATTAGAGGGTACCAAATTAGAAAAAAGGTCGCTTTGGGCCTTTTCTATGGGAGATTAACTCTGGTTTGGAAATGGATTTCAACTGAGCCACTGCAAGTTCAAGAATGGTGGGCCGGACTAAAAAGGAATATCTGAGGGTATAAGTTCTTATTTTTTTTTTTTTTGCTCACGGGAGGTCGGGGGAAGGGGGGTGGGTGGGTCTACAGGGGTGAATTGTAAACTTTGTATTTTGATGGAATTTGCATCTGATGGAATTCATAAGACTTGTATGTTGTAGCATCTGTAAAAAAATTAAAAAGCTACCGTTGTCCGTAACTTGGCGTCGGAGTTATTTCCCCGTGCCTAGCCCAGAATCCAGCGGCATACCTTCGGGTGATATTGAGGATAAACCATGCCCTGGCGTCACGAATATAAGGGGTTAATGCCATCTTCCCCTTGGGTAATTCCATCTGCCCTTTGCGTCACACCCTCTAGCACAACTTATGGCATTCTACGAACAGGATACGGGTGTGTGTCTTATGCGACAAGTCCTCCCCCCCAGTCTGAACTGTGTCCAGTATTGAAGAGTAAAACACATGAGCTTGCGACAAAAATTGGGCCAGAAAGTGTACAGGACTTTGTCAGTGGAAAGTGTTTTACCTGAGGTGCTTATGAAATAGAGGAGGAGGTGAAGGAAAGACTGTTATCTGCTATTGTGAATGGTGTGAACCGTATAGAGGTGGCACCTGAAAGGGTTAATTTGGTCCCGTGTTTCCTGCGGTCGCAGCTCCGCCCCGCCAGTCCCCAGCGGTGATGCTTCTTCAGTGCAGCGAGGAGGAACCAAAGAGCTGCCCTGTGTTGCACAGAAGAAGATTTTGCCGGACCAAAACGGAAGTTCCCTGGGCGCAGCCATATTGGAAGCTCCGGCTGCTGCGCTCATCTCTGCTGTTATCTGTCAAGCACCTGCTGCAGTGCAAACAGCAAAGATTTTCAGTATCCAGTCTCCGGTGCCAGCAGCTATCAATATTAACCCGTTAGTGCCCGCAAATCTGGTCACAAGACGAATTACAACCAGGTGCCTGCAAAATAGAGGGGGAGCATCCATTACAGTACCCCCATCAGTCAAATCAAAGCCGCTGCCAAGTTACAGTAAGCATCTTAAAGGAGAACACACCTTATTTCCCTTAAAGTGACAGCGCACTCAAAATTCAACAGGGTGTCAGAACCGAGCTCTCCAGATTAACCAGGCAACAGCGCCCCTTCATCTCCAGCAGCGAGGTCATCACCTGCCCCAGCAGCCAGGATTTTGCCAGCCCTGCCTGCAGTCAGCATAAACAGTCCTGGTGTTCCAGCGTCTGCACCGGTATTCATGGGAAACCCTGTCCTCCCTAACCACAATGGAGACCCCATTCACTTTGAGGATCCAGAGTTTGTTTGTCTTTTACTCTTTCCCTCCTAACCAACAGGTGCAATTGCTCACAGGACAACTCCAGGGACCAGCATTAGAAGAAGTTTGCTCCTTGCCAGCCTCCACTGTAGAGCAGGTATTTGAGTCACATTCTCCATCAGAGGTACGTCTCCAGCCATATGAAAGGCCACAGAAGCCAGATGAGACCTTGAGAGCATATGCCGTAGCCCTACAGAATGCCCTAGAGACTGTCCAAAAATTAGATAGCATAACTCCCAAGCAGGGCAACAAGGTGTTAATGGACAGATTTATTGATGGGGCTCATAATAAGTGTGACAAAGCCCAGCTGAGAATGTTAGCAGTCCTAAACCCCAACATGTCATTCCCCGCTTTCAAAAGACTGGCTATCCAAGTGATTGAGCCTGGGACTGAGTTAGAGGAAGCTTGTGCGCCCCTTACAGCTATTCAAGAGCCACTAGGGGTGGTAGCCAGACCTATACCACCTCCATCACAAGCCCCGCCCCAGTGTCCTCTACTTTGCCTGACTAAGGCTGTGAAGGAGCTTGCCACCCTGGCTACTCCACATGACCGTGAATCGCCACTGCCTAGAAAACCTGCCCCTGCTCCTTCTCCCCGCAATTTCAATTACCGCAATCCTCCGCCCAATAGACCCTCGGGGACTCAAAGACCCTTTTGCATTTACTGTAATAAGTCAGGACATAGGAAAATGCAGTGCTGGGATTTAAATGGATTTCCCCTGAGGTCGCAGGCCAGCCCACAGGAAAAGAGTCATCAAGTCAGGACTCGCACTTTATGTCACCTCCTGCCCCTATGTAAAAGTTATTGTAGAAGGTGTACCATTGGATGCTTTGATAGATACAGGGTCACAAGTGTCTACCACACCTAAACGTGTTTTCTATCAGCATTGGGATGCTAGTTTATTGTGTGAGCCTGATGATGTTAACTTCCGAGTAGTTGCAGGTAATCGGCAACCAATCCCCAGACATGGATACTGGGAGCCAACCATTCAGTTGGGAGAGCATGTACTTAGTGGGCAGGGAGTGATTGTAACTAATGTGACAGATAAGGGGTCTGCTGAGTTTATATTGGGGATGAACATTATGAAGAATTGTTTCACTGAAGTGTTAGATGCCTAGCATGCCTCTCTTCCCCATATGTCCCCTTCAGGCCAGCAGGCTGCGCAGCACCACTTGAAAGTTCTACAGGCGGACCAGAAGTTTGCCAACAAACAAGGGGAAATTTTGGCATCAGGTCGGTGACCTTACAACCCAACACGGAGACCATCATCTGGTGTTGTGCACGTTCCGGATAGGGACTATCACGAATAGGAACTATCAAGCCCTGCTGGAACCTATGCAATTGGAAGATCATCCTCTTGTTCGAGCTGTGAGAAGCCTGTAGAACTTTCACCAATGGGAAAGTCCCAGTGCGGTTAGTAAACTTGTCTGATTCTGCTACTGTCTTACCTAAATACACTCCTGTAGCCCAGATGTACCTCCTAGAGTCGAAGGACATTGTGACGGAATGTCTGGTGGCCCGACAGCGTGCAGCTCAAGTGGCCGAAGGATCCGGTGTGAGCCCTCCAGAGCCCTGGTGGGTGCTACTCCGGGTTGGAGACAACACTACCCCAAGGGACCAAGACAGGGGAATCATTAATGTCGCCAAGAGGTACCATGAGGCTTTCAGCAAGCACCCCACAGACTTTGGGCAGACTTCAATGATCCAGCACATTGTTCGATTGTGGCAGGCATGCATCAGACTGTCAAGAAAATGCTGGCAGACGTGATCCAGGAAAGTCAGAGCCCCTGGGCGGCGCCACTTGTCCTGGTCAAGAAGAAAGACGGAACCATCTGCCTCTGTGTTGATTACAGGAAACTGAACAACATTACACATAAAGATGCTTATCCTTTGCCAAGGATCGAGGAGTCACTCACAATCCTCGGGTAAGCTGCTATCTTCTCCACCCTGGACTTAACCAGTGGATATTGGCAAGTGCCCATGGTCGTGGGGGATCGGGAGAAGACCGCCTTTGTGACACCCATGGGACTGTTCGAGTTTAAAAGTATGCTGTTTGGGCTGTGCAATGCCCCTGTTATGCCCCTGTATTCAAGCATCTGATGGAAAGGTGCCTGGGTCATCTGAATTTTCAAACTGTCCTATTGTACCTGGACGATGTCATTGTGTATTCCAAGTACTAAACAACAACAAAAAACGTGATCTCAAATGGCAGGAGGTGCTCAACCCCAAATTCAGTTGTGCATTTATATTGGGGGAGCAGATCCTGCCCTTGTAGTCCGTTGCCAGGGGCGATCCCCAGCATAAAAATGCATACAATGGAGGATGCCTGCAGTGGACTACAAGTGCCACAATAGAATCCTACACCAGATAAACGGTGTGGATGTGTAACAATTAGAATAATACAATACAGAAATTTAGGTGCACTACTGTGGTAGATGTATACAATGACATTGGCTATCCCTCAACACTGATGTTAAAATTGAGACATTCGCCAGTGTATCCTTATATGAAGGACACACCAGAGCCGGCACACCAATGCCAAGGTTTCTCAAATGGCAGTACTAGACCGACATGCAGCCTGCTCCCAGTTACCTCCAGCGTGACTGAGCACACATACAATGGGAGGAGGGAGAGAGGCTACAAGCCCCACCCAAGTTGGCTGATATAGGTGCATGGCCTCACAGGTGCAATCTTAATGCTGCCTGGAAAATGTTCAAGGTGCATTAACATATGCACTGCCAGGAACACCTCAGTCAACTGTCAGAAGTCTTCCAAGTCCTGATCAAGCAGTGTAACCTGCTCAAGCCTCAGGTCTATTATTTAGGTCATGTTGTCAGTCCAGCCCAATCCGGAAATTGTGGAAGATGTTAAGAACTGTCCTACTCCGTGCACAGTGAAAGATGTCAGAAGCTTCCTGGGATTTGCCAACTACTACCGCCGCTTCATTCCCCACTTTGCCCAGTTTCCAGAAGCCCTCACAGCTCTCTTACTGGGTATGGCGAAGGAGAACTACAATGTAAGATTACCTATTGAATGGGCCAAAGAGCAAGAGACAGCGTTCCGAGCTGCTGACGGAGCCACCCATCTTCGCGTATCCAGGCTACAGTCAGCCGTTCCGGCTATACACTGATGCCAGTTTTGAGGGTCTGGGAGAAGTCCTGTCCCTAGTCCAAGAAGGACAAGGGCGAGTAATTGCCTATGCCAGTCGCAACCTGCGAGGAGCAGAGAAGAACAATGCCAATTACAGCTCATTCAAGCTGGAACTTTTCGTCCTGGTGTGGACCGTGACCAAAAAGTTCCAAGACTATTTGGCTGCCACACCATTTACTGTCTACACGGACAATAACCCATTGGCCCATCTGAACACTGCCAAGTTGGGTGCCATTGAGCAGCGATGGGCTTCAAGACTAGCCAATTACAGTTTTACCATCAAGTACAGAAGCGGCAAGTCAAATGTAAATGCCAATGTACAGTCCCGGATGACCCCCAGTGAAGAACCACCTATCAAAGACGTGTGGGAAGACATGGAGATGACCCCATTTTATCCGTGGTTCGTGAACCAGAATGTTGTGACCGCCCTCATGGACGGTGAACCCAAGTCTGAAAAGGTTAAGGAAGACCTATATACCTGGAAGACTCTTCAAGACGAAAGTCTAGTTAGGGGGGATCTACCTTCTGGCAAAAAGGTACCAACCTGTCTACACCGGGCCCAATGTGACTACCAGTTGAAACATCTGTGGCGACAGAGGAAACAACTGTTTGTGCACAAGGGACTGTTGTACCGAAATTCTTCGGATCCGGTCTCTGGTGATCGACTTAATCAGATCCTGGTTCCCCGAAGAGACGTGGCGATGGTCCTCAATGCATATCATGATCAGTCAGGACACTTTGGAGTCCACAATACCTAAGCTACTGTCAGGCAAAGATTCTATTGGATTGGAATGCGGAGCGACATTGAGAAATGGTGCAATGAATGTGCTGTCTGTAACGTCATCAAAGAACGTGCGCAAGGACGCAAGAGCACCCCTCTATTCCATCCAGAGTGAAAGGCCTAACCAGTTGGTCCAGTTAGACCATGTCAAGTTGTCTCCTACCCAGTCCGGGCACACTTATGCTCTCACCATGGGGGATGGGTTGTCGTTGTACCTGTTAAAGACCTCACAGCCAAGACAGTGGCCCAGATGTTCTATTCCAGGGGAACAGGCTCTGTGAGAGCATCAATAAAGTCTTTATCCACATGTTGCAAGCAGCCTCTGTGTCAAGACAGGAAGAGTGGCCCCAACTGCTGCCCAAACTATTGGAGATCTATAATAACACAGTCCACTGTCCAATGGGGTACACCCCTCTCTATATGATGATAGGGCAACATGGGCAGCTGCCTAAAGAACGAACATTTGGGCTCCAAGGCCCGGTCAGCAACTCTCTGCAAGCCTCCCTGGAGTGGGTCTCTGACCACCAGAGAAGAATCCAACAAAGAAATTATCAGCAAGAAGATAGGCTGCAGAAGATTCCAAGGACCCACAAGATAGACTTTATTAGGGAGACAGAACCGTACACGGTGACGGCCGTACCCTATCCAATCTGATGTATACAAAGTACAAAAGCCTGGGTACAAACCGCAAGTTTTTCACCAAAACCAAATCAAGTTATGTCTGAAAGAAGATCTACCAGTGAGAGAGTACAATCCCAGGTGAGGGAATCCATTCATCCATCCATGGATTTCCACATGTTTTCTCCAACTAGCCTGCAATCTTCTGTGTCTCACCAGCGCTGGGATGGTTCAACCTACTCTAGTCTCTACACCATTTGTGCTGTCTTTGTGTTACATGGATGGCTATTCATCTAAATGCCTGTAATGTAATACCTCATTTCCCCTGCAATGACCACAGCTTCTGCACCAAAATCAGTAATTTTCTGAAGTGCTGGTAGCAGCTCCAAACCTGATCAGCTGAACAGGCAATGATTTCTGATGAGAAACACCTATCGTATCTCTTTATGTCTCCCCATTGCCTGACTCTGGGTAATATCTACAGCACTACCATTGGGGACCCAGTCTATATGAAAGACACATAATTCTCATATGCTTTATTAGGATTTATATGTGAGGGTTCATTGACAAGACCATATTTTCAGCTGGCTTTGAGAACCACAGGCGGTCATTGACAACAATGGCTACCAACTGATTTTACTATGGGACTTGTAATAGGTTGATAAAAGTAAACTACAGATCTCATTGTGGAGGATTTGATTCCAGCAACAATTCCCTCTTAAAGGGGTACTCCACTGGAAAACTTTTTTTTTTTAAAATAAACTGATGACAGAAAGTTAAACAGATTTGTAAATGACTTCTATGAGAAAATCTTAATCCTTCTAGTACTTATCAGCTGCCGTATGCTCCACAGGAAGCTCTTTTCTTTTTTAATTTCCTTTCTGTCTGACCACAGTGCTCTCTGCGGACACCTCTGTCCATGTCAGGAACTGTCCAGAGTAGGAGCAAATCCCCATAGCAAAAATATGCTGCTCTGGACAGTTCCTGACATGGACAGAGGAGTCAGCAGAGAGCACTGTGGTCAGATAGAAAGGAAATTAAAAAAGAAAAGCTTCCTGTGGGGCATACAGAAGCGTATAAGTACTTGAAGGATTAAGATTTTTTTATAGAAGTAATTTACAAATCTGTTTAACTTTCTGGCACCAGTTGAGTAAAAAAAAAAATTGTTTTCCAGCGGAATACCCCTTCAACAAGGCCAGGTCTAGAGGCTACAAAACTGGTCAAATAACCATGGCCCCTTTCACTAGAGCAGTGTTTCCCAACCAGGGTGCCTCCAGCTGTTGCAAAACTACAACTCCCTGCATGCCTGGACAGCCTTCAAGGGTCTTCAAGGACTGGACCTCCTGGAAGGAGAATGAAGCCATGTAGACCTCTTATTTTACCCATCAGTGCCCTAGAACCCCTTGTATGGGAGCAAATGGAGCGGAGGGGGCACCCTGTAGGGCAGTGGCGGCGTGACGGGGGCATTAGAGCCCCCCTTCAGGGTAATTGAAAGGTAGTGAAGGGGTTAAAGATAGTAGGTGAGCTGGCCCTTTAAGGGGTGGGGTGTACGTGGGGACATGGGGATAGAGGGGATAGAGGTCAGGCACAGTGCAGGGGGAGGAGCCAGTAGTGTGTACCTGGGCCGGAAGGTGAATAGAGCTCACTCCGGCTGGAAGATCCTGACTAGAAGAGGTCCCACCCACCCTCCCTTAGTTTTGGAGTTTAGGCCGGGTTCTGGGTTGGCAGGTTAAAGGGATCCTCGTTGGGAGTAATTGAGGACAATTACTGTGTTTGGTACACAGCAATGGTGGTGGCAGCTGTTGGGGAAACAGCTGAATGGGCCTCCTGGTGGTGTGTCGGGGCCCCAGGAGTTGTTGGGAGCAGGCACTAATGCTTGTGGGTGCCCCTGGGTCAGGTGAATGCGGCCAGGGGGCCATAGGCTGTCCGGGCATGCTGGGAGTTGTAGTTTTGAAACATCTGGAGGCCCGCAGGTTGAAGACCACTGCGGCCTTCTTCATCATCCAGACCCCGCTTTAGTTTTCTACTCACCTCCCCTCGGTGGGAAGGAAGGGTGAACTGGTCCGGGCCATCTATTCTGCAGGGACCGTCCGGTGGGGAGGGTTAGTCGTTCCGGGCTGTCCATTTTCACCGGGAGGCCCTCTTTTCTGCTCGCTAGTGACATTGCCTTGACGACAACTCACAGGGACTTTCATGCAGAGCGGAGAAGAGGGCCTCCCGGTAAAAATGTACAGCCCGGATCGGCTAAGCCTCCCCACCGGACGGTCCCTGCAGCATAGATGGCCCGGACCAGCTCCCCCTTCCTTACCACCGAGGGGAGCTGAGTCGAAAATTAAAGGGGGGGGGGTCTTGCTTGGAGTTGTAGTTTTGCAACATCTGGAGGTCCGCAGGTGATGACAGGCGGTGACAGGCGGTGATGATGAAAGGGGGGGGGTGATGTTGACGGGGGTGAAAATGACAGGGTGATGATGACACGGGAGTTAATGGTGGGGGTGTTAATGACGGGGATCTGGATGATGAAAGGGGGGGATGATGACAAGGGGGGATGATGACACGGGGGTATGATGACATGGGGGGATGATGTATTTCCCACCCTAGGCTTTTCCTGGGTTTTTGGGGTGAAATTAGGGGTCTCGGCTTATATTCGGGTCGGCTTATACTCGAGTATATACGGTACTTTGAATAATAATTATTAGGCTGTGCTCATGCAATGTATATTGTATTGTGTATTGTGTATTGCACACTATGAACTAAAATGCCGTTTTTTTTACCCTCCGCAACATGAAAAAGAAATAAGTTGCATATGTGATAGCCAGGATGCGGGCTAGCCATTCACATTGCAGCGAAATCTACAGCAACAGAGAGCGAAATAGGTGGCAAAAATGCAAGGGTGTTCCTTCTATTCCTGCTGCGTATTCCGCAGTAGATTGTTTTGAGATATCCTATATTTAACCCTTTAAGCAGAAGTACCCAATAAAGTTAGAGATGTTTTCATCTATAGCTACAATAAGACACCATGGCGTTTTGTTAAACTTCTAGCTAACGAATCTATCAAAGCTGTCTGCCCCGATATAATAGCATCGGGACTTTTTTTAAGCAGTTTGCAAACTTCATGGAAATTGCTGTCAGGTTGATATATGACTGTGGCATTTTTCCGGTTGTATACTCCTGCCATCCTCATTAAAAGCTACTTTTTTAACTGGGAAATAAATAGTATTTGTGTATAGAACAGCTTGAAGGGGTGCAGATGTAATAGATTTGCACAGCGATTATGAAATTTCCACTGAAAACTACTTAACAAAGAAGATTTAAATGTTTTTAGATCAATAGAATAATGTAGCCAGAGGGGGTTCCTTTTCTTAGCACAAACAGAGCATTTTTTTGTTGCACTTGGTCTGCTGGGCTCTGGGAAACTCACAGCGTTTTCCTCTCATTCACATTGCAGGCTAATAATGATGTGTCTTCTACCCCTGGAAACACACAATACAAAACAGGTCTTTCCCGAACAATTAGTAACAAAACTGTTACATCTACTATTCATAAATGCTGGGCGGTCCAAAAAATGGGAAAGACTGATAGAATTAGAATTAGAGCTACAGTATATGGTTTTATCATCTAATGCCCACAGTCATGTCGGATCCTGCTAAATAAAAAGACACCAGGAGAAAACCCAACAGACCCCATGAAAGTCAATGGGATACATTGGTGTCCTTTGTGCAATGGACCATCCGGCTTTATTTTCTCAGAAACTGTGACGAAGCCTCTGACGCAGAACATAGGTCAAGTTTGATGTGGTCTTAGCCGTCATAAATTAGTTTAAATGGACACTGTCATTTGCAGAAACTTTTTATAGAATGTAGATATCAACATTGTATGTATATTTGTAATATGAATTAATAAAAAAATCTGTATGTCTTTGGGTGAAAAGAAAAAGCTGTCATGTCAATGTGGCTTAGTGATGAGCGGCAGGGGCCATATTCGAATTCGCGAATGTATGGATGAATATTCGTCCTATGTTTGCAAAATCCGCATATTTGCTATGTTTGTTCTCTTTTTTTTTTCAGTGCGAAAACTCATAATTAAATTTGCATAGTGCGCATGCGCGATTATATCTTCCACCTAAAAGAAGGGATGGATCAGTGTCCTCTGACTGGAAGTGCCCATATTCACGAATATTTGCATATTCACATGTATTTGCATATTCGAAAAAAAATAGTAAAAGAAATATTAGTATTTTGAATATTCACGCTCAACACTAGTGCCTGTGTGTCTCTGTACAGCAGTGTTGGGAGTTGTGTTGGCTGACCGGGCATGCTGGGAGTTGTAGTTTTTGCAACACCTTGAGGCACCCTGGTTGGGAAACACTACTAAACAGCTACAAAATACAGGAAGTGAGGGCAGGAAAAGCAGGGCGCTGTGCAGGCTCCTGATTTGTCAATCAGCCTGCTGTGTGAGCCAGGGGCGTGTCATAGAGCCTCAAATGTGATTCTTTACTTTATTTAAGCTTTTAGAAATTACAGTGCCCATTCATCTGTGTCAAACCTGTGTTTGGGGGCTCAGTCGCAGAATCCGTTTTAAAAGTGTGACTTTAGCAGTCCCTTAGGTTCACCTGCTGCCTCACTGTTGTCACCTGGGACACTTGCTTATCAGTCATGATTGTAAGAGCCCTTGCCCACTCACTGGTCCCTTTTAGTTCTGAGAATTTCTCTCTCTCATAGACCAGCAGTCTATTTTCTTATGACTTCATGTGTCTGTACCTGTTTCATACATGGTGAGTGTTGGCTGCTATCAGCAGATGAAACTCAGTTCCTCTGTTTCCATAACTGCCATTGACAAATATGGGGTTTACATGAATAACATAGGCATTATTACTTTGTTATTGGTATAAGGACACCAGGGGCATTAGCAGGCATACTACTAGGTGAAGCAACAGAGTGGGGAAATGATAAGGAGGGTGCTAAAAATGAGGCGTCAAAGACACCGGGAGGCAAACCCTGCAGACACAATTGGGACTGAAAGAGTTGTGAGCATTGTCTGGGTCTAATAGAGTAAAAAAGGATAAGAGATCAAGACCTATCAGAAGAGACGCCACCTGTAGCTACACCCCTGAACAAGTATGTAACCGTGGACAATCTTGCAGCCATAACTTTGGCAAAGAGTTTGACATCTATGTCCAAAAAAGGCAACTAGACTTTAAAGGGGTACTCCCACCTGCCCCCTCCCATAGACTTGCATTGAGGGGACGGGCGTGACGTGACACGGGGCGGAGTCCTGACGTCACGGACTTCCGCTCCCGTAGTCGCGACTCAGACCCTCCAGCGCTTCCGGACAAAAAACAGGGGGGTGCCGCATGCAATACTGCGGGGGTCCCCAGCGGCGGGACCCCCGAGATCAGACATCTCCCATATCCTTTGGATAGGGGATAAGATGTCTAGGGTGGGAGTACCCCTTTAACGGAAGTTGTGTAAACAATGGAGCACCAAGGGCTATCTTGTGTAAGTAACTGCCGAAGTCAATCGGAGTTTAACAAACTGCATTAGAGAGCCACATCCAGCAACCACAAACAAACCTTAGGGGCTTAAAGAGCTAAAGGAAACCGACTGATGATGTCACAAATATCTTACCTAAAAGAACCCCTCTTGTGATATCACATAATCTCACTGAAAGGAAACCCAATTGTGATGTCGCAGTCTTACTGGACTGAAAAAGACTTTTCATTTTGTAAAATCTTACCCCAACAAAACAAAATCAAGAACTCAGGATAAACAACAATGGTGCACACCTTATATGTCATGATCCAAAAGTCCACTTGTAGTGGAAAGAATGAAAATCCAGGCGGCACGCCAAGTGAATGATCCTTTACTAATCCTCGTGCCAATCGAGAGCACCATGTATGTCTGTGACAAAGCAAACTGTATACAGGGTAGTCAGAAAAATACACGGATAAAGCAACAAAAATAGGACACACCTCCATAGCAAGATTGAAAAGAAGAATATACTCTATAGGGGGGGGGGGGGGGGCTTAGCGACTGATCAATACAGATGGGGTGCTATCCAGTGCCAGAGAAAACAATATAGCCCATAAACACAATCAGAACAAACACTGATATTATACAACCACAGTACGTAAAAATAGAAATAATCATAAAATCTTCATTGAAAGCAAACAACATGAGACACAAGGGTTGAAAAACACTTAAAACTATTCTAAAAGAGCAACACTACAACGATGGGGGACCAAGGTAACTGGTCACCACCAGGACATGTGACACATGCACAAGAAAATAAATAATGCTGAGACACTATACTGTAATAAGTCCATTAGTGCTACAACAATCCACCCAAGGCCCCTTTCACACTACAGTTATGTTCCTGCATTCTGACACCTGTTATTCAACAATAACGGGTCATAAAAAAGATGGATGAAATAACTGAATAGAACAATTGATAACTGATGACCAATGTTGACGGAGATTCTGTCAAAATAACGGCCGTGTGCCATCTGTTATCTCCAGTTCTAGTCCGTTATTTTATGTCTGTTATTTTACTTCCATGTGACTTACTGGTTGTGATGCTGTACTGAGCATGCTCAGTAGCAATACCGGATCATAACGGAACATTTCATTTTGTGAACATCCGTCACCCATAGACTTCAATGTTAAAATTTTAACGTTATTTTTGATGGGACACAAATTAGTGCATGCACCGTTATTTGCCCCATCAAAAATAACAAACATTACTCATAACGGGACATAACTGATGCTAAAGGATGGTCAAAAAATCCTATTGACATGAATGGTATTTTTTGACGGCTGTTTTATGGACTTTCTGATGGGAGTTCATGACGGAGGTTTTTACGGGAGGATAACGGTAGTGTGAAAGGGGCCTAACCTTTATACCTAAATAAGAGAAACAAAAAACAGTGGCAATCTCAGAATGTAAACAGGTCTTAAGTAACAAACCAATCTAGGAGCGGGAGGGGAATAGAGTGCAAGTCAGCACATGGCCGCCAAACGCCCCACGCGTTCCGTCACTCCATGTGACTTTCCTTGCGAAAAGAAGGTATACATTCTGCATGTATAACGACATTTTTCCTGTAAACCGGATGTTTGCTTTAGGGATGTAAAAGTAGCAGGCCATTGTTTGAAATAACAATACATACACATTAATAATATTTATGATAATTTATTAAAACAGTTTTTTTTTAAATAAATTTAGATTTCTATTATTATTATTATTATTATTATTCTATTATTATAAATTCCACCTTATAGCCTGTGCCATTTAAGGGTCATTTGTTATCCTTCTCTAAATCTACTGGGCTTTGTAAGTGCCCAAAACTCTAATTGGATGGTCTTTGTTTTAACCCACTATATAACTATGTAAATTATATTAAATTATAATAGAAGTTTGTATTCAAAATAATATTTTTTTTTTTTAGTAATAATATCTGAAAACAATCACCGTATAATTATATATTACTTTGAAGTAGTATATGTTGTTTTTGTTTTATTTAGGATTTTTTTTTAATCAATCCGTGTTAATTGTTTTCTTGCATTGAAGTGTTATTGTGTTATACAAATCTAATTGTTTTAATACTTACTATTTATGCAATTTTTTTTATTTTATCAAATTTTTTTTGCCTAAATTGCAAATTAATGTATTTAAAAGGTATTTATTGTGTGTCAATGATAAAAATGTAGCTGTTTTTTTCCCATGTAAAGGCTGCTTGGCAGGTGTCTGGCATCTACTGGGGGACTAATTTCTCTCTTCATGAACAATTTGGATAAGCAAAATAAAGGCAGCTTCTGTCCGTACAATGAATTGTCTAAACTTTCCTGAAGTTCAGCTGTCAAAGCAATAAAGTAAATGAGTTTTTGACTAAACTGTTTTTTCTTCTCTGCAAAAGTTTGATGTTCCTTTTGTAAAAATAGGGAACTGAACTATAACACCATTAAACGATTCCTTGGTAATGCACCAGTTTTTTGGGCTAACTGGGTGGTCTTAAGTCCATGGCCACATTGGATACATAGCCGATACCAATCAAAACCCCGCAGCTGAGACCCCGACTGACCTGTTCAGCAGCTTCTTTTTTTTTTCCGAGCCCTGCTGACTCATTTGTGTGTTGATGCTTTTCTCTTACCTTATTTATGGGATTACATAAACGGGCCATTAAAAATGTAAATCTTCAGAATAGTTGAATAATACAGATTTTAGACAATAAGCTTGCGGTGGTACAGTACAGAGGCAGCGCTAAACCATCAATATTGCAGCCTTGTGGCTATGGTAACAATAAACCGTAAAGAGACAAAAAAAATGTAACATCTCAGGGTTAGACTTGTCACAGGGACTAATAAAAGATTAGTCTCCCTCTCTTTTTATATCGGTATTAGAACAATAATGAAGATGTGCCTTTATAATCCACAAAAGACATTGTGCCATCTCTCACACAGTGCAGGTGCCAAAACAATCAGCTGGTCATAGAGGGGCATTTAACCACTTCATTGCATCTGACTTAGATGTCCGATGAACAGTCACTGTGGGATTTCTTTCTCTACTAAATGTGAATATTAACATTTTATTAGAGTTTCTGAATCGTATGTAATTTATTTTTTTTTGGTTATTATTTTCATCTATTTTTATTTTATTCTATTTTATAAAATAAATATATTATTTTTTAGGTTGCCCCCCCCCCCCCCCCATAAATAACTTTACGTTTCTTTCACAGGCTGAATTTAATGCATTTATTTACATGCATATTACAGATTGAGATCCTATATGAGCATCAACTGTTAGGCCGAGTTCACAAAGTGTAAAATAAAAACATAAATGCTGCAGTAAATTAGAAATAAAAAGCAGCAGTATTTTTTAACTCATAAATGTTCCATTGTGGTAAGGTCACACCTGCCGTATTTGGCTACGTAGTTTCTGCAGCTGATTTTGTTACCCATTCACTGCAATGGGTAGGAAAATACACAGCAGCAAAATACGGCACATGTGACCCTACCCATAAAGTTATGGAAAAGCGGCTGACATTGTAGACATATTAAACAAGTATTAAAAAAATAGTTATTCCATTAATTGTTTCCACACACTTTAAAGAAGCAGTATTTTTTTTTTAAATCTAATATATGATACTGCAGTATGTTTGTTTACATTTTGCAATGTGGGAATTTAGCCTTGTTTACACTCATTATTTTGGACCGGATTTTGCTCAGTATTTTTAACCAGAGAAAAACGAAAATCGTAATATTTGCACCTTCTTTTGTGTCTGTTCCACTGATTAAAAATCCTGAGAAAAATCCTGACTAAAATACTATGTGTGAACATAGCCTTGGGAGGGCAGTATTATATAGCACATTAAATATCTTGTTAAAATCAAAAGAAAAAATATAGTTAAAACAGTAGAATAATACCACAGGGGAATTATATAAAAAGAATACATGTAAGAACCATGCTGTATCACATGGCATATTTATATCACTTCGTAATAGGCTGGGTATAGGCTGATCAGTATTTTATGCCAAAAACAGAAGTGGGATCTAAAACACAGGAAAATGTACCGTTTTTTCCATTATTGTTTTCTCTGTGTTTATTCCACTCAGTATTTTTGGCTAAAAACCCTAACCGAAATGTTATGTGTGAACCCAGCCTTATGTTTAAGTATATCATAAATGTAAATATAATATACACAGTGAAAATAATGGACCAAGTGATTCTGCAGCTAGTTTTATTTGATATCACATGTTGCTATGTATTTTATTTAAGACCAGCTGAGTACCCGACGTTGCCCGGTTTTTCCTTCCTAATCCTTGTTGGGGAGGAAAATCAACAAAGGAGGAAGCTTTTGACTTCATATCCCGTCCTCATATATTGTTGTCATATCCCGACCTCCTATCCCGTCCTCATATCCCATCCTCACATCCCGTCCTCACATCCCGTCCTCACATCCCGTCTTCACATCACGTCCTCATATCCCATCCTCATGTCTCATCCTCAGGTGGGACTAAGTTGTGATGAAGATATTGTAAGCCGAAAATAGAAGGGGACATGGCTTTGTGGGAGTGGGCATGGTTTGCAAGCCAGGCCGATGCACAAAAAGGGTAAAAAATAGAAGGGGTGGGCCTTTAACAGTGGGCGTGTCTTTGTGAGATGGGGTGTGGCATGCATGGAGGGTGTGGGTTGCAAGCCGGACTGACACATTCACCAGGAGATGCAGAGCGAAGCTTGTGGAGTAAGGTACCGGAAGGCCCACATACTTGCATAGGACTTGAAACAAAAACCCATATTTTATATAAGGGTGTAGGTAAGGGTTAATTTAACTATAATATATTTTTATTTGACATATAAGTAATATGTGTACCAGGTATTATTAAAATATATCCAGCTGTACGGAAGTTATGACAGAACAAACATTTCCCATTGATTTGCATGGGACTTTAAACAAAAACCCCGACCTTCACAAATGAGGGTACTTAAGGGTTAAATTAACTATCCTTTATTTTTAGTGGACATATAAGTAACATGTGACCAAGTATTATCAAAATATCTCCAGCTATTTAGAAGTTATGCAGTAACATATATTTCCCATAGACTTGTATGGGACTTTAAACAAAAACCCCGACCCTCGCAAAATGGGGTGGGTAAGGGTTAATTTACCTACCTATGTTTGTTGTTGACATATTAGTAACATGTGCGCCAAGTTTCATGTTAATATCATTAGCGGTTTGGAAGTGATGCTGGAACATATACACATATGCACACACACACACATTGACCCTCATTTACTAATGTCAACCCGACTCTTTTTGTCGGGTCGTGCGACCAAATTTGTGTCGCATAGCCCAATAAAAGAGCTGCGGTGGGGAGAGATATGTAAAATCGCTGGGGGTTTTGTATATGTCCCCACAGCTTCTATATATCTTGTCACCCTCCGCAACGCATGTAGATATATATATATATGTCCCCTGCACAGCGCTATCATATACCCACCGCAGCGCATGTAGATATATATATATATGTCCCCTGCACAGCGCTATCATATGCCCCCAGCAGCGGATGTTATATATGTCCCCCGCACAGTGCAATCATATGCCCCCAGCAGTGTATGTTATATATGTCCCCCCACACAGCGCTATCATAAGCTCCCGGTAGCGCATGTTATATATGTCTCCCGCACAGCGCTATCATAAGCTCCCGGTAGCGCATGTTATATATGTCTCCCGCACAGCGCTATCATATGCCCTCAGCAGCGTATATTATATATGCCCCCCGCACAGCGCTATCATATGCCCCCAGTAGCGCATGTTATATATGCCCCCCGCACAGCGCTATCATATGCCCCCAGTAGCGCTATCATTGACAAGCATTTTATTAGCAGAGCAATATTCACAAGACTTCATCACAGAGATTGAAATGCTGGCACTGCTCTCCCTCTATGTACTCTCCCTTAAACAGTCTGTGTGCGTACTCTAGCAGCGTATCTTCGTGCGGTGGTGCTCATGTACTGCGATAGTAATAGGATGAATGCAACTCCAAACAATCAAGAAGAAAGTACAGGCAACTCACCACGTAGTAGAAACTTCGTGTTTATTTCTGGGACATGCAGGTAAAGCGGCTCCACGCCACACCGGGATGCCGAACACTAGTGCGTTAACCGATGACAGCTGTTTCTTTCCTTTCAGGAACTTCAACAAACGGATCTGTTGAAGTTCCTGAAAGGAAAGAAACAGCTGTCATCGGTTAACGCACTAGTGTTCGGCATCCCGGTGTGGCGTGGAGCCGCTTTACCTGCATGTCCCAGAAATAAACACGAAGTTTCTACTACGTGGTGAGTTGCCTGTACTTTCTTCTTGATTGTTTGGAGTTTTATTAGCAGAGCATCTCTCCGGGAAGCCGCTGACCGATGCTCTGCTAATGCTCTGCTTGTCAATGGTAGCGCTTCAGAGGCATATGTGCATAGAAGCGAAGTGGGGACCAGATATATAGCGTTATCTGGTCCCCACTTCGCTTCTATACACAGTCCTCCTCAGTCCAACCACCACAGCTGCGCCATCTCCTCCCCCCATCCCCGGTGTTATAATGACCTGTTCCCGAGGTCCGCGATCCTTCTGGCTCCGGCGCTGTTGCCGTGCGCTGTCACTATACGCACTGACGGTGACACAATTTTTTTCCCCATGCGACACATTAGTAAATCAGGGAGAAAAATACACGGAGTAAATGAAGAAACACTCCGAGATAAACCCGACACTTTTAGTAAATGAGGGCTATTGCGTTTTATATATATATATATATAGATAACAGTCTTAGTCTCTGAACATAAACATATTTTTCATAATTATTTCATGTTTATTTTTCTTATACAATATTATACAGTTTTCACATCACCAAAATACACCGGTATAGTTTTTTTGCTTTTTTATTTTGCCTTGACAAAATATTAACTCATTAACTATATATTAACTAATACATATATATATATATATATATATATATATATATATATATATATATATATATATATATATAATATTTGAAGTACCATAAATATGTTCCTTACATTTTCTTGTGTGAAGATAAAGTGATTTATTTAGTTCAATTAACAATATGGCTTCCCATACCTGAAATTACAATAAATAATGTATACAAAATAAAAAATTAAACATGAAAATAAAAGCATAAAATAAATGACCAGTGGTGATTATCGGAGATATTTTCTATTTATATCATATATTATTTATAATATTTTCGTTTTTTCATCATTGCATTTCAAGAGCTATTTTTGATTTTATTTCCATTGACATAGGCATATGATGGCTTAAATTTGCTAGTTTTCAGGGGTACCATTTATTGTACTTATAACTCATGAAATAATGTTTATTCATTTTATGGAGTAAAAATGTAACCTATTTTTAAAGCTGTTTATTGTAAGGTATAAATACCATTTAGGGCCCACGCACACTACAGAAAATCTGCTTGGAATTAATTCTAATTAATTCTCTCTTAATGGGATTCTGCTGTTCAGTGCACACTGCGGAAGTTCTGTAGTGGAACTTCCGACACAGATCTAGATTCCGCCAGAAGATGTTCATTCTTTCAACGGAATCCACTCGGAAAAGCCCATTAGTCAACATGACTTCGATTTCCAATGCTTACTCTCCAATGCATAAATTCAGCATAATATAAGCGCTGATTCCAGGTAGCGTGGATCTGCTGAGGAAAGTCCTTACTGAATTTCCCATGTTCATGGGCCCTTTATTCTACAGGTTTACACAAATACCAATGTATTAACGTTTTAATATCTTCTTCTTTTAATTTCTCTCCCCTCTACATAGACTTGTATAGGCAGATGTAACCTGATAATTTATGAGCGAATCTGTCTGGAGAAAGTCTTGAACTGTTTTTCAGAGCGAATGAGGTATATATAAGTTGTATATTGGCCATGGGCTGTTTTTGCAGTTGTTATAACATTATATAATGTTCATTTTTTTTTTCTGAAGTTCCATATCTATTTAACTATATCTATAGATATGTATGTATAACCATCAAAGATTTATTTACCCATAAAAAAATTATTTTCCTATAAATTCCATAAATGGGTTAAGCTACTGAACATATGTGGGTTGGTATATTGAGATAAAGGTTAAAAAGATTTCAGTAGCTAAGAGGAAAACAATATTAGTGCCTGGATTATTATTTTAGCAGTGTCCATGAGTTAAGGACAGACTGAGTTCTGTTATTGGAGAATAACATAGCAAAATATGCAGTGTATGCTCCACAGGAAGGTGTATAGTTATTTTCTGTCTGACCTCAGTGCTCTCTGCTGACACCTCTGTCCATGTCAGGAACTGTCCAGAGTAGGAGAAAATCCTCATTGCAAACTTCTCCTGCTCCAGACAGTTCCTGACATGGACAGAGGTGTCAGCAGAGAGCACTGTGGTCAGACAGAAAAGAACTACTCAACTTCCTGTGCAGCATACAGCAGCTGATAAGTACTGTAAGGATTAAGATTTTTTAATTTGTAAAGTAATTTACAAATCTGATAAAAAATTGTTTTCCACCGAAGTACCCCTTTAAACATGCACCATTATTTTCACCAGTATTTGGTGTACCTAGAGCCTGGCCCCCTTTTATCGAGGCTACGTCACTTTTTTGGGCCTTGTAGGAAAATGTCAAACAAGTGTCAAAAATGCATAGTAAACTTGGCAGAAGTCCTATATGACTGCATTTGTCTCAAATAGCACTTTTACGGTTTGGTCACCATTCGTTTTTCTGTATAGTGCAGTAGACAGTGGAAAAGAGCAGCACTGTTTTTCCTAATCTTACACAAATATAACTCAGTGTTTACTCTGGGAATTGTATACATCAATATTCTATGTACAAGAGGGCTTACCATATTTTTCGCCCTATAGGACGCACCCAATTTTTAGGGGCAAAATCTAAAAAAATAAAGATTTTGAACCCAATAGTGGTCTTCAACCTGCGGACCTCCAGATGTTGCAAAACTACAACTCCCAGCATGCCCGGACAGCCGTTGGCTGTCCGGGCATGCTGGGAGTTGTAGTTTTGCAACATCTGGAGGTCCGCAGATTGAAGACCAGTGCATAGGAGGTAATACTCACGTGTCCCCGCCGCTCCGGACCCATCACTGCTGCCCTGGATGTCGCTCCATCGCTGTCGCCGTGTCCCCGTCGCTCTGGAACGTCTCTGCTGCCGGCCGGGTATCCTCGCTCTCCGTCACCGCCATCATGTCGTTACGCACACCGATGCACGTATACGACGACGTGATGACGAGGAAGGAGAGCGCCGGCATACAGGGGATCCCTGAACGGAACAGACACCGAGGAGGCAGGTAAGGTCCCCCCCGGTGTCCTGTAAGCACTAACCCGGCTATTCAGTCGGGCTGTTCGGGACCGCCGCGATTTCACCGCGGCGGTCCCGAACAGCCTGACTGAACAGCCGGGTTAGTGTTACTTTCCCTTCAGACGCGGCGGTCAGCTTTGATCGCCGCGTCTGAAGGGTTAATACAGGGCATCACCGCAATCGGTGATGTCCTGTATTAGGCGCGGGTCTCGGCCGTTGATGGCCGCAGGGACCGCCGCGATAGGGGTGTATTCGCCGTATAAGAAAAAGTGCGTCTTATACGGCAAAAAAAAAGGTACTTCTTTATCATTATTTCTAAACCCTTGACTTTAAATATTTGGGGAGCAGATTAAAAGTATTCCTAAACTTCACGGGAATTATTGGCAACAAATAAACACATCTACTGCTTGGAGCACTGAACTTGCACTTCCTGCTATACTCCGCTTACTTTTTTGGTGCGTGTTTGGCACAAAATTTTAAAAAAAAGTCTCAATATTTTTGTGCTAAGCAATTTTAAAAGTATTACTACTATGGGGAATATGCATCATGTCTTTACCCTTTTTTCATGTTTGTTAAATTGTCCCTAAAAAAGTTGAAGTAAGCTGTTCTGCAGCTTATTTAGCTCTTTTTCACATAAAGCAATTTTTACACACCTCTGCATTTGTGTGTACCATTGGTCATTCATTTTTTTTTTTACAACTTTTGTAAAAAGTCGCTAATCTATGCGCAATGGACGACATGTATGCACTACAGGGTAAAAAGTGTCCATACCATGCAGTATTTCCAGTCATCATTATCGCTGATGCTTCTGCATTCAATTCATGAAAGGCTGTGTGACTTTTTGAAACATAAGTCCCAGTTACGTCAAATATACTGCAATTAAAACAGAGTAAAAAAAAACATATAAATCACATAGACCATGATTAATTCCCCACTATGTGTCCACTTAATTCACTGTTCTAGTCATTCTTTGGGCTCGTTCACACTGCCATTGTGCTCCACTAATATGCCAGCCTGTTGGAAGGACAGGAATTGAGCGGTCAAAAGAAATACTGCATGTCCTATATTTTTTTCCACTCATCTCCTGTAAAATACCAGTCACTTAAAGGACCCTATTCAAGTCAAGGGGATCTGTCAGGACTCGGCTGAGTCAGTTGTGCTCTGACCCATTCTGGGTCCATTCAACACCCAAAAAAAGGAGACAAATTGACCCAGAATGGGTCGTAGCAGAAAGAGAGTGTGAACTTAGCCTAGGTGCAATATCTATCTCCTATCTCTTTGTGTTGACCCAATAACCTAAAAGGTCTAAACTGAGACTTGTTGAGATGAATTATTTTAGAAACACTTAGGCTATGTTAACACAGCGGAATTTCCAAGCGGAATCCGCTCAGAAATGCATTGCCGTCTGTTAAGACCTAGCGCCGGTGGAACATTAAAATGTGCGGAATGTCCGCCAGTGTTTTCCGTGTTTAGCAGTGCCAGTCGTCTAATTGCATTAATTGATAGGGACTACTAGGACAATGTTACTGTTACTGAAAGTAGATTCTTTGGTCTTCAGACCGTAGGGTAGAAACATTTGCTATGTCAACCATAAACATATAACCTCTCACCAAAAACCAATGACATAAATACCCTCGGTTGGACTCCATCAGCCTCTAGACCCATATGTCTTGCCGTGGTTCTAGTTGTAATGCAGTTGAATTGAGGCACTTTAGCTCCAGTGGAGGAAATTATAACAGGGCCCTCACTCCATCTATCGAAGACATTAACACCCTTTCAATTTCATTGTAAACTTGGTTGTTATCATTGCACCCACAGCACATGTCATGTATGGTCTAATAGCTTATTTGTAAATTACTTCTATTAAAAAAAAACGTAATCCTTCCAGTATTTATCAGTTGCTGTATACTACAGAGGAAGTTGTATAGTTCTTTTCTGTCTGACCACAGTGCTCTCTGCTGACACCTCTGTCCAAGTCAGGAACTGTCCGGAGTAGGAGCAAATCCCCATAGCAAACCTCTCCTGCTCTGGACAGTTCCTGACATGGACATAGGTGTCAGCAGAGAGCACTGCAGTCTGACAGAAAAGAATTACACAACTTCCTCTGGAGCGTACAACAGCTGATTAGTAGTGGAAGGATTAAGATTTTTTAATAAGATTTTACAAATCTGTATAACTTTCTGGAAACGGTTGATATGAAAAAAATTGTTTCCCACCTGAATTCCGCAAGCAGTGGTTCCGCTTGGCGGCTGCCACCGGAGGTGCTTCGGCACTTGGGCCAAGGGGCACTGAGCCGTCACCATTGACGGCTATGCAGTGCTCGCGGAATCCGCGCAAAGAATGAACATGTTCTTTCTTTGTGCAGAACAATTTCAGCGGCAGTCCGCCGCTGAAATTCCGCAGTGTGAACGGGTCTCGCGGAGACCCATTCACACTAATGTTAAGTTCACACCGCGGAATTCCGTACTGTGAACGCACACTTAAAGAGGAACTCCGGTGCTTAACAACTTAGGCCCACAGGATAGGGGATAAGTGTCTGATTGAGGGGGTCCCAGCTGTCGGACCCCCCTGCGGTCTGACACATATCCCCTATCCTATGGATAAGGGGTGAGTTGTTAAGAGTTCCCCTTTGTTGTTAAGTACCAGAGCCATTAGAGCTGTTGATAGTAGCATCATTTTGTCAGTGTGTATATACGGTCCAAAATTCTTCCTTAGGCCATGTTCACACACTGTTAAAAATGCAGCCATGACTCACTTACGGCTGTCCATTTAACCGATTTAGGGAAACAAAAAATGGCCGTTTACCCAAAGCCCCCCCCCGCCCCCCCCCCCCCCCCCCGCAATCGAAAAAATCTCTTTCTGTATATAAATTATGGCCGTATTTTTTTTGGTGTGTGAACAAAGCCTTAATCTTGTGGAAAACCTATTTACAACTTACGTATGGTGGGGGTGACTGCTACTAAAGGGGGATTTACAAGTTATAACATTCAAGGGTTAACTTCCTTTTCTCCCTGCACTGTGGATGTTTTCTCAATGAGCCCTCAATATAAGGCACAAGCAGTATAACTATTTGCTAGTAAAGCAGTACAGACTTAAGTTTTAATATCCAAAATCTGGTCAAACACATGGAAAGTAGAGTAGTGTTTTCCAAACAGTTTGTCCCCAGCCGTTGCAAAACTACAACTCCCAGCATGCCCGGACAGCCAAAGGCTGTCCGGGCATGCTGGGAATTGTAGTTTTGCAACAGCTACAGAAACACTGTTTGAAAAACGCTACAGTAGAGTATGTAATAGGGTGTTATCTAACCCCAATAGAGACTCAAGACTATAATACATCACTAATAATAATATTTATTTCAATGATAATGTTATAAAAAAAAGTTATAAAATACCCAACAATAGTCATTAAAGCAGAGCTGGAAATGTCATTACTATAATTTTTTTTTTTTAAATAGACTGCCATAAGTATATAGTATTAAAGTATCTAAAAAAGAATAATCACTGACCAGCAACAGATCTCAGCATTGAGAATGTAGAACTTCATATAATACGGATAACGCTAATGTTGTCTAAAGCTCCAAGTAAACGCTCCAACTATTCATTAAATGAATATATTTTCCACGAAGATCAGGCCAATGGGATAAAAACAGGTAACCGATGACTGCAGATTATTTTGGCACTAGCCCGAGGAGCTATGCCTTGGGGTCATCCATTTCTTCCCAGCCACAGTAAATAAAATGGCTCTATTGTTTTCGGTTTCTATAGCATAAATATGGACTGCAACATGAACTTTCAACTTCAAATCTAGAAAAGAATATATTTTCAATTGTAAGTTATGCAAATTCCCCCAACCAGTCGGCTTTACAAGTTTAATCACATTACGGACACTGCATTTATGGGGTGTTCTTAAGGGGTTTAGACTGCACACTCCACTCTGACTTATGCTTCTTAGCGGAATGGATACAATGCAGGCAGAATTAATGCATCCATTATTCTCCGAATAAAGAAAACAGCTTGTTTTGACATATTTATTATTGGCTGTATAGGTTTAAATATCTATCTATCTCATATCTATCTATCAATCTATCTATCTATCCATCTATCTCATATCTATCTAGCTATCTATCTCATATATATCAATCTCATATCTAGCATCTATCTATCTCATATCTATCTATCTAATATCTATCTATCTATCTCATATCTATCTGTCTCATATCTATCTATCTATCAATCTCATATCTATCATCTATCTCATATCTATCTATCTCATATCTATCATCTATCTCATATCTATCTATCTCATATCTATCTATCTCATATCTATCTATCTATCAATCAATCAATCTCATATCTATCATCTATCTCATATCTATCTATCTCATATCAATCTATCTATCTATCTCATATCTATCTATCTATCAATCAATCAATCTCATATCTATCATCTATCTCATATCTATCTATCTATCTATCTATCTCATATCTATCTATCTATCTCATATCTATCTATTTATCTATCTAGAGCTGGCATTTTTGGAAGCAGAAACAAGGTATTTCTTTTTAACAGATCCTGATAGACAATTCGGAACAACTACAGTGAGGCAAACAAGTATTTAGTCAGCCACCAATTGTGCAAGTTCTCTCACTTAAAAAAGATGAGAGAGGCCTGTAATTTTCCTCATAGGTACACCTCAACTATGAGAGACATAATGAGAAAAAAAATCCATAAAATCACATTGTCTGATTTTTAAAGAATTTATTTCCAAATTATGGTGGAAAATAAGTGTAACACTCACGTTTCAGAAGACTGGAACACTGATGGTAGTGGATCCGCTGGACCTGTGTGGCAGATGACTCGGATCATACCAGGGAGCGGGTCTAAGGTGCCAATGGTTTTCACCAGAGCCTGCCGCACAGCGGGATGGACTTGCTGCGGCAGGTGGCACCCAGGTCGCTAACCCTGGCATGGCTCGACCACACAGGCGGCTGAGGAGATACGAGGCACAGGAGGGATAAGGCAGCTCGTAGTCAGGATAGCAGAAGGTCAGGGCAGGCAGCACAGTTGCATAGTTAGGACGTAGCAGGAGATCAGTAGGCAGGCGGCAGAGGAGCAAGGAGCAAAAGGATAAAATACACGACAAGGCAATAAAAGGAATGCTTTCTCTCAGGCTCAAGACAACAAAGAAATGGCAGGGAAGTGAGGAGGGTGGAGGAATTTATCAATGAGCCACAGGTGAATTACGCTAATGAGCGCACTGACCCTTTAAATTATAATGCTCCCCCTAGGGGACGGGGACACGTGTGCCAGAGCAGAGAGGCAGAGGCTGGGGCAGGAGAAGCACAAGGTGAGTGACGGACTGGGGCTCGACGGGGCTGCGAGTCCCAGCCCCCTGGCAGCAGCAGGTAACGTGACCATGCGCTTACGGCCAGCGTGTGCGGCCAGAGCGCATAATGTAACGGTACCCCCCCCTTTAGTAACGGTACCCCCCTCCTTTTACGAGTCAGAAAACTCCTGAGAAGGTCACGGTCCAGGATATTCTCCACAGGCTCCCAAGATATCTCCTCCGGACCATAACCCTCCCAGTCCACCAAAAAAATTGTTTACCTCTCACAGGTTTTTGTAGCAAGAATCTCTTTAACCTTGAAGATGTCAGAAGAGCCAGAGACAGGTGTGGGGACAAGATTCTTCTGAGAAAACTGGTTTATGACAAGAGGCTTGAGGAGAGAGACGTGGAAGGAATTGGGAATACGTAATGTAGCAGGTAGACAGAGTTTGTAGGAGACAGGGTTGATTTTTTTTAGAATCTGGAAGGGACCAAAGTAGCGAGGACCGAGCTCATAACAGGGGATCTTGAAGCGGATGTACTTGGATGAAAGCCCCACAATGTTACCAGGAGAGAAGGACGGAGGAGGTCTTCTATTTTTATCTGCTTGCGCCTTCATGCATGAAGAAGCCTGAGATAACGATTGTTGGGTCTGTTGCCGGATGGTAGAGATGTCATAGACCAGCTCATCAACAGCAGGCACAACGGAGGACACTGGGAAGAGGAGGACAGAGATGGAGTCCGTAGACAACAGAAGAGGGAGAATACCTTGTGGACTCGGAATCCTTATGATTATATGAGAATTCAGCCCAGGGAAGAAGGTCGACCCAATCGTCTTGGCGAGCTGAAATAAAATGCCGAAGAAAAGTCTCTAGGATTTGATTAACCCTTTCCACCTGACCTGTGGACTGACTGTGGTAGGCTGAGGAGAAGTCTAGATTGATGTCCAGATGGTTAAAAAGGGCTCACCAGAACTTAGAGACAAACTGCACACCTTGATCCCAAATGATATGCTGAGGAGGACCATGTAAACGAAAGACATGCAACAAGAAATACTTCGCCAGCTGTGGTGCAGAAGGAAGACCTGGTAGAGGAATTAAATGAGCCGTCTAAGAAAGCCAATCTTCAATGACCAAGATGACAGTATTATTATGAGATGGTGGCAAATCGGTGATGAAATCCATGGCGATATGGGACCAGGGAGTCTCCGGAATGGGTAAAGGCTGTAAGTGTCCTGCTGGTCTCTGTTGAGGAGTTTTGTCATGAGCACAAGTTACACAGGACCGAACAAAATCAGAAACATCACGTTCATGACGGGGGCACCAGTAGTGCTGGGAGATAAGAAGTAGAGTCTTGCGTATTCCAGGATGTCCTGTTGTCAAGGAACAATGACCCCATTTTAGGACCTTGCGTCTCAATGTGGCGGGCAGAAAGGATTTTCTGGGAGGAACTTGCTGAATCTCGGCAGGAGCTGCAGGAATCAAAGGGTCAGGAGGAATAATATGCCTAGGCGTGGAGTCCAAACCAATTACATCAGAGGACCTAGAGAGAGCATCTGCTCTGATGTTCTCGTCTGCTGGATGAATATGAATGAAGAAGTTGAACCTAGAAAAGAACAGTGACCAACTTGCCTGGCAGGGGTTCAAAACGTTGAGCAGACTGAAGGTTTAGAAGATTCTTATGGTCGGAGTAGATGCTGACCGGATGAGAAGAACCTTCCAATAAATATTGCCATTCCTCCAAATCTAGCTTGATAGCAAGGAGTTCACGATCTCCAATGGAGTAATTCCTCTCAGCAGGAGAGAAGGTCTTGGAGAAGAACCCACAAGTAACAGTCTTTCTCTTGGCGTTCTTCTGAGTAAGAACGGCACCCACTCCAATAGATGAGGCATCAACCGCCAAAGCAAAGGGCCTCTCTGGATCAGGTCTTGTAAGCACGGGAGCAGAGGCAAACGCAGACTTTAAATGGGAGAAGGCCTCTTCAGCCTCTTGAAGCCAAGACTTAGGATTAGATGCCTTCTTAGTGAGAGCCACAATTGGAGCAACCAAGGATGAAAAATGTGGGATAAATTGACGATAATAATTTGCGAATCCCAGAAAGCTTTGAATAGCACGTAGGCCCGAGGGACGAGGCCAATCCAAAACTGCAGATAACTTATCTGGATCCATCTGCAGGCCCTGATGAGAGACAATGTAGCAAAGAAATGGAAGACTAGATTTCTCGAACAGGCATTTCTCCAGTTTGGCATAGAGATGATTCTTCCGTAGTCGCTGAAGAACCAGACGAACATGAGTACGATGCTCCTCTAAGTTGGAAGAGAAGATCAGGATATCATCTAGGTATACGACAACACAGGTGTAGAGAAGATCACGGAAGATATCATTGACAAACTCTTGAAAAACGGCTGGAGCATTGCAGAGACCAAAAGGCATTACGAGATACTCAAAATGTCCATCACGAGTATTGAAGGCCCTTTTCCATTCATCTCCCTTGCGGATACGAATGAGTTTATACGCTCCACAAAAGTCCAATTTGGAGAAGACCTTGGCACCACTGAGACGGTCAAAAAGTTCTGAGATAAGAGGTAGAGGGTAACGTTTCTTGACTGTGATTTTGTTAAGTCCACTGTAGTCAATGCATGGACGGAGTGAGCCATCCTTCTTTCCAACAAAGAAGAAACCAGCTCCAGCAGGAGAAGAGGACTTACAGATAAATCCCTTTTGGAAATTCTCCTGGATAAACTCAGCCATAGCTTTGGTCTCAGGAACCGATGGTTTATCCTTCCACGAGGAGGAGTGGTACCAGGCAGAAGATCAATAGGGCAATCGTAAGGACAATGTGGAGGCAGAGACTCAGCCTGTTTCTTACAGATAACGTCAGAGAAATTTTAGACTGAACTGATTGGAGGCAAAGATTTTGACAGGATTGTCCCCAACAAATAATCTCTCCAGTTCTCCAATCCAGTTGCGTAGAATGGCATTGCAGCCAAGGAATGCCAAGAAGTACAGTGTGAAAGAACATAGAATTCAATCTTTTCTTTATGCAATACACCCACTTGCATGACAAGAGATTCAGTATGGAAGTGAACCATACAGTCCAGATTTTGTCCATTAACAGAGGAGATGAATAAGGGCTTGGCAAGCCAAGTGACAGGAAGATGATTAGTGTTGAGCGGCATAGGCCATATTCGAATTCGCGATATTTCGCGAATATATGGACGAATATTCGTGTTTATTTTCGCATATGCGAAAATTAGCATAAGCGAAAATTCGCATGTACGAAGATTAGCATATGCAAACTTTCGCATATGTGAAAATTTGTGCGCCAGTCTCACACAGTAGTATTGGAGCCTTCTTTACACCACACAAGCTGGAAGCAGAGAAGGATGATCACTGTGATGTGTACTGTGAGAAAAAATAAATAAAATATTCGTAATTGCGAATATATAGTGCTATATTCGCGAATGTTCGCAAATTCGCGAATATGCGATATTCGTGAATAAAATTCGCCTTGCGAATATTCGCGTGCAACACTAAAGATGATACTTGTGGACCAAAGAAGCATCAATAAAGTCATCGGCTGATCCAGAATCCATAAATGCTGTAGCTCTGAAGGAAGACTTGGCAGAAGCGAAGACTTGTACAGAAATAGTTAAGTGAACTAGGGACATCTCTCCTATGTGCCCTAGGTGAAAGCATTTTCCCGGATACTGTGGACGAACAGAACAGTCTTTGAGGAAGTGTTCGGGGTTAGCACAATACAAGCACAAATACTCACTGCGTCGTCGTGATCTCTCCTGTTACGTAAGATGGGAATGATCCACTTGCATAGCCTCTTCGGGCAAGAGGTGCAGGAAACTGTAGAGGTGGACATTGAAACACAGGCAAGAATATCTCCGCGATCGGGCAGGTTCCCTCTCTAAGCGCAGTTCTTCCTGTTTCTCAGCAAAATGCACATCAATACGTTTGGCCAGGTGGATAAGTTCAGTCAGAGAATCAGTAGGATCACGTGCAGCAAGGGCATCTTTAATCCTGCTAGACAGTCCTTTTTTGAATGTGGCACACAAGGCCTTATCATTCCATGCTAGTTCTGAAGCTAGAGTGCGGAATTGAACCGCATAGTCACCAACGGAAGAATTCCCTTGACATAGGTTCAGCAAAGCCGTCTCAGCAGAAGAGGCACGTGCAGGTTCCTATAAAGACACAGCAAAATTCTGCCAGAAAAGCCGTCAAGTTGGAAGCTACTGGATCACCGTGGTCCCAAAGGGGTTTAGCCCAGGCCAGGGCTTTTCCGGACAGTAGACTAATGACAAATGCCACCTTCGCACGTTCCGTTGGAAACAGTTCAGACATGAGCTCCGAGTGCATGGAGCACTGTATAACGAAGCCTCTGCATGACTTGGAACCCCCATCATACTTGGAAGGTAACGGCAGACGTTGCCGGGAGCCAGAAGACATTGAAGGAGCTGGTGGTGGGAGTGGGCCAGGTTGCGATACCTGCTGCTGTTGCAAGGCCAAAAACTGTTGCATCATAGCTGAAAGTTGAGAAAGTTGCTGTGCCTGTTGGGCCAACTGCTGTGGCTGACGTACCACAATGGAGGGAAGATCCGCGACTTCAGGCAGGGGTACCTCAGCGGGATCCATGACCGGATCTTAGTGTAACACTCACGTTTCAGAAGACTGGAACACCGATGGTAGTGGATCCGCTGGACCTGTGTGGTAGATGACACAGACTGTACCAGGGAGCGGAGTCTAAGGTGCTGCTGGTTTTCATCAGAGCCTGCCACAAAGAGGGATGGACTTGCTGCGGGCGGCGGCACCCAGGTCGCTACCCCTGGCACGGCTCAACCACACAGGCGGCTGAGGAGATGCGAGGCACAGGAGGGATAAGGCAGCTCATAGTCAGGATAGCAGAAGGTCAGGGCAGGCGGCACAGTAGCGTAGTCAGGACATAGCAGAAGGTCAGTAGGCAAGTGGCAGAGGAGCAAGGTCAGGTCACAGAGCAAAAGGAGTTAATACACGGCAAGGCAATAAAAGTAGTGCTTTCTCTCAGGCCCAAGGCAACAAAGATCCGGCAGGGAAGTGAGGAGGGTGGAGGAATTTATCAATGAGCCACAGGTGAATTACACTAATGAGTGCACTGGCCCTTTAAATATTAAAGCTCCTAGGGGATGGGTACACGCATACCGGAGTAGAGAGGCAGAGGCTGGGGCAGGAAAAGCACCAGGTGAGTGACGGACCGGGGCTTGCATGCGGGCGTGTCCCGCAATGCGAGTCCCAGCCCCGCCTGCAGCAGCAGGTAACGGGAGCATGTGCTCAAGGCCAGCGTGCCGGAGCGCATAACGTAGCAGTAAGGATTTGGTCACCTACAAACAAGCAAGATTTCTGGCTCTCACAGACCTGTAACGTCTTCTTTAACCCCATATGTATATTTACGTCCGTGACCGGCTCCCGATCTGTAAAGCGCACTCAGAAGCTGAGCGCGCTTCGTAAATGCGGGGTCCCGTTGCTATAAGCAAACGGGACCCGTGGCTAATACCAGACATCATCGATCGGGCTGTTGTCCAGTATTAACCCTTTAGACGCCGCAGTCAAAGTTTATCGCAGAATATGCTGCCGGTTAGCGAGCTGTTCGGGACCGCCGCAGTGAAATTGCGGCGTCCCGAACAGCTGAGAGGACATTCTACAAAGTAGAATTGGCGGCGCAAAAAAAAAGCCATTTAAAGGATTTTTAGGTGCAAAATTGAAAAAAGTTATGATTTTTAAAAGGTAAGGAGGAAAAAATGAAAGTGCAAAAACAGAAAAACGCTTGGTCCTTAAGGGGTTGAGTCTCCTCTGTCCTCCACTCGTTACCTGTATTAATGGCACCTGTTGGCACTTGTTATCAGTATAAAGGACACCTGTCCACAACCTCAAAGAGTCACACTCCAAACTCCATTATGGCCAAGACCAAGGAGCTGTCGAAGGACACCAAAAACTAAATTGTAGACCTGCACCAGGCTGAGAAGACTGAATCTGCAATAGGCAAGCAGCTTGGTGTGAAGAAATCAACTGTGGGAGCAATTATTAGAAAATGGAAGACATACAAGACCATTGACCTGGGGCTCCATGCAAGATCTCACCCCGTGGTGTCAAAATGATCACAGGAACGGTGAGCAAAAATCCCATAACCACACGGGGGGGACCTAGTGAATGACCTGCTGAGAGCTGGGACCAAAGAAACAAAGGTTACCATCAGTAACACACTACGCCGCCAGGGACTCAAATTGGGCCAAAATACCAGCAACAGTGTATGAAGACCTTGTGAAGTCTTACAGAAAACATTTGACCTCTGTCATTGCCAACAAAGGGTATATAACAAAGTATTGAGATTAACTTTTGTTATTGACCAAATACTTATTTTCCACCATAATTTGCAAATAAATTCTTTAAAAATCAGACAATGTGATTTTTGGGATTTTTTTTTCTCATTATGTCTCTCATAGTTGAGGTATACCTATGATGAAAATTACAGGCCTCTCATCTTTTTAAAGAGGTTATCCTGGAAAAAACATATTTTTATATATCAACTGGTTCCAGAAAGTTAAGCAGATTTGTAAATTAGTTCTATTAAAAAATCTTAATCCTTTTAGTACTTATCAGCTGCTGAAGTTGAATTGTTCTTTTCTGTCTAAATGCTCTCTGATGACACCTGTCTCGGGAGCTGTCCAGAGTAAAAGCAAATCCCCATAGCAAACCTCTCCTACTCTGTGCAGCTGATAATTATTGGAAGGATTAATATTTTTTAATTGAAGTAATTTACAAAGCTGTATAACTTTCTGGAGCCAGTTGTGATATATATATATATATATATATATATATATATATGCCCCTTCCCTAATAAAAGATAAAATCACCCCCCTTTTCTCATTTTTCAGATTAAATAATGTAAACAAAAATAAACATATTTGGTATCTCCGTATGCAGAAATGTCCGGACTATTAAACTATAATGCAACAGAACTGCACGATGAATGGTGTAAGTGTAAAAAAAATACCAAAGTCCAGAATTGATTATTTTTGCTCACTTCATATATCAGAAAAGAAATGAATAACAAGTAATAAAAAAAAAAGTCCCATGTAAAACACAAATGGTACCGATAAAAACTCAGGTCAAGAAATGAGCCCTTACGTCCCCTTATACAGAAAAATAAAAGTGTTATAGGGGGTGGAGAGGACAATTTTAAGGTAAAAAGTTTTAAAACTAGATAAATAAAGCACATACTATATAAATTGGGTATCTGTGTAATTGCATGGCCCTACAGAATAAAAATTACATTTCATCTAAATTGTAAAGTGCCCTGTGTAGAAACAAAACCCCTAAATGTAGTAAAATTGCTATTTTGTTTACTTCTCACTCAGTAGATTTTATGATGAAATGAATGATGGCATTGCAAAGTACAATTGGTCATGCATAAAAGAAGCTCTCATATGGCCCTGTAGGAGGAAATTTGAAAATTTGCTCCATCCTGAATGGTTAATAGTTATCCAGGAATAGAAAACCAAAGCTAATTTCTTCCAGAAACAGCACCAAAAACGTGGCTTTATTCATCTTAATGGGGCTCAAGTGTCTAAAGGTTGTTTCCTAATATGGTAAGTCCAGCCCATGTCCTCTTTATCTGGTGTCTGTCAGTCAAATTGGTGGATGCAATTGGGCCAGTGGTCAGTAATAGAAAGGACATGGGCTGGATTTACCATAGTTTTTTCCATATTGGGGTATTGGGGAACACCCCCTGGACACTTGAGCCCCATTTACATATTAAGGCCTATATCTTGCCATTGGAGGGGTCTATTAAAATTTTTAAAAGGAATGGCCGGAATCCTGATGACTAGCCCCCATCTAGCCACATGCTTAGCTTACTTATACCCCTGATTTCCTTCTGAAAGGTCCGCTTTAAAAATGGTGAATCTCAAATTCGTTTGGGCGGGGCAGCCGTCGAGACTCTCCAGAGAGGTTCTGTTTAGACTCAAACAAGCAGGAGGGCTAGCAGTCCCGGACTGTAGAGCTAACTATCTTGCTGCCACACTGGCTAGGTTTTTGGACTTCTTCTACGGCCGTTCCTCCAAACGGTGGGTGGGGATTGAATTGGCAGGTAGTAGGTTCGAGATGCTGTCCCTCCCCTGGTTTAAACCTGGCACCGTCTCCACAGCACTACACGCCACATTACCATGGGTCTCCAGGGAACTGTATACAGCCCTTAGACGATACCTCCCCGGTTCAGGTATCCTGACCCCAGATGGCTCGCTGGTACCTGTCCTGCACAATCCGAGATTTCCACCCGGAGTCCACTGCTCTTCCTGGGCACAGCTGACCCTCCGACCCTTCCCCTTGGAGACCTTTTGACAGGTTCCCTCCTCTGCCATACGAAGATCTGGTGCCAGAACAACTCTGCACTCCGGCCAGGTACCTGCAATATGTGCAGCTCTGACACTTTGTAATGACTGAGGGTAGAATCTTGAGACTGGATAGACCCCTCCTCCCCTTTGAGGTTCTGCGCACTTCCTCCTCTCTGTTCCCCAGGGCTGTTTCCCAAATATATGGCCTTCTCCTTGATGTAGCTGAGCTCCTTCCCCTGAAGTTTGTTGGAGCCTGGGAGGAGGAACTGGGCTTAACCTTTCCACCTGTCTGACTGGGCTTCGGCCTTCCAGATGTGTCACAAACTGTCGATCTCATGTCGGGCGTAAGAGACCAACTATAAAATCCTGACCAGGTGGTAAAGGGTCCCTGTGGTCCTACATAAGATGTTTCCATTGGTCTCTGACCTCTGCTGGAGATGTGGGAGCTCCTGGGGAACTATGTCCCACGTTTGGTGGTCATGCCCTTCTCTTAGCCAATTCTGGAGCACAGTCCTGCCCCGTATATTGACCATTATTGGGACATGCTATCCCGATGATCCAAAAGTACTTCTGTTAACAATTCTTCCCAGGGCAAGAAAATCTCCGCCCAAGAAATTGGCGCATTTCCTGTTGATGGCGGCTAGGATGGTGATACCCCGACACTGAAAAGAGACCTGCCCCCTCATCAATTTCCAAATGGTATAGAGAGGTACACTTCATTAGTCGTATGAAGGAACTCATGGCTGATTCCTCTGGGGCCACTGCCAGGTATATCGCGGTTTGGCAAACATAGTTGGCGTTCACTGAAACTCCTCTTTATTGTTCTGACTAGGCTTACTTGCACATACTGGACCTCTTCTCTGGCCTTATGGCCGTCACTCCGATGGGGCCTGGTGGGGGCCGCGACTCTGGGCTTGTGGACTGGTGACGTTCAGGTTTGTAGTTTATACTGTTTTCGTCCCCCTATACATGTTCTCTCCCCCTATACATCCCCCTCCCCCTCCCTTTCACACCCACGTTGGTCTCCTGATACTTTTTCCGCCCCTCTCCCCCCTCCTCTGCTCTTCCTGCTCCCATGTCCCCTCCCCCCATCCATACCCCCTTCCTTCTTCCCTTTTTCTCCCTCCTTCCCCCCTCCCCCTTTTTTCTCCTCTTGCTCCTTGCTTTTATTTATTTTTTTCCTACTCCCCACATACCCCCTCTCTTCCTTGTGCCACCTGTCTTGCTCTAACCCATCTCACCCCCCCTCCCCCGAGTTGTGCCTTACTATTCCATTGTTTTACCCTTTTTCTCTGAATCACCTGGCCTCCATTATTAGCACTGATATGTTATACTACCCGCTCGATTTGGTACTGCATGTTTTACAATATATGAAGATATTGCCGCCTTTAGCTACTGGCCTTTCCATTGCTATGAAGACACTGTGGCTGAAGTTTATGTGTTTTCCGTGTTTTATTATTTCATTATTCATTTCTTGAATGAATAAACTTTAAAAAAAAAGTATAGTATCTTATGGTTATTTCCTCATGCTGGGATCCAGTATGTGTTCCATTTTGGCCTATTAATAAAACGTTTAAACAGAACATAAGATGAAAATACTTACAATGCTCTAGTTATTATGGACCCATGGACTATATTGCAAAGTTTCTACCATTTAAACATACAATAGCCCCTTTTCACTCTACGTTTGTCCATCTTCACAATTTTATTTTGTGAAACTTATTGATATATCATAGGAACAAATCAAAAGTTTTGATCAGTTAAGTTCCGGGGAATCATGCCTTGGCCAATCGCGAGAATGAGGCGGGAGAAGTGCATGCTTAGTGCGTTATCTCAAGACTCTGGCCCTAATTTACTAAGAGTGTTGTGTAATTTTCTTTGTGGGTTTTAACTGCCTACAATTTTTTTCCACAGTATTTACTAATGTTTCCCTATATTTTGCACTTTTCCCTACATTTTTCTTTTTTTACAAATGCTCTGATCTGTAGGGTTTTCCTCAGCTAAAATCCACCACATTTTCTGTGGAAACCTTAGTAAATATGTTGGGTTTTTGTGAAAATATTGGGGACATGCCCCTTTTCAGTGACCATGCCCACTCCCCCAACAGCCACCTGCCTTTTTTGGGTTGTCTCAGTAAAATAGAGAGTTATTCAGGTTTTATTTTTAATTTTTTTTATTCTGGCGCAAATTCTGGCGCAGACAGAATTTCTGGCACACAACCCAACAAAACATGTCGGGTTTACAATAGTAAATCAGGGCCTCCGTGTCATGTGACTGAGATGGTTGTATAATGTAAGTCTATGGGACAGTCTTGGTTACATAGAAACACTATGTGAAGAGAACAGCGTAGCCGCTTGCTTCACCTCCTTGTCATTCCAGTGATTGGTCAGGGTCTGAGATACACTTTAAGGTGCATTGTGTCTACAGTTTCTATACAGGTCTATGACTTTCTATGACAAACACTGTAATATTCCCTTCTATCTGTTTCCTTATTCTTGCTTTTCTAACAAAGGTATATTATGGACAAGCCCTACTTCTTAGAGGGTTCCATGACAATACTCAATAAGCTTGGAACCCCTGAGATCAGCTGTTATCTATGGAGAAGCCTGGTAATAAGTTTTTAAAGGGCATTCTATGTGAGACTGGGGACATTATGTAATGCCATGCCCCCTCATGATGCCACGCCCCCTCCATTCAGAAATTAATGGAGGGGCGTGACATGACGTCACAAGCGGCGTAGTGTCACGTCCTCAGTTCCGGAAACAAAGAGCTTTCTGAGACTGGAGAGGCAGCCCCGAATAGAATGCGGGTGCTACATGGAGATCGTGGGGATCCCAGCGGTGGGCCCCCTGCGATCGGGGATAAGATGTCTTTGGCCAGATAACCCCTTTAATTTGTTGCAGTGCTCCTACAGGAGAAATTAAAGTGTAGCTCTAATGAACATTTTTCAAATTGTCATGTATTTCAAATTTGGCACCCCCCCGACATGCGATGGCCCCGACATATGATCAAATCGATATACGATGGCCTCTCAGAGGCCATCGCATGTCGATCTCAGCATCGACATACAATACTTTTATATGTCGGGGCCATCGCATTAACTGCTATCCGACAGCGCAAAACGCTTAAGCTGCTGTCGGATAGCAGTTTAAGCATCCCGGACAGGTTCACTTACCTATCCCCGCTGCTCCGGGTCCACTTTGGGATCCTCCGGCGTCTTTTTCAGGGACCAGTTCTGTTCTGAAGTGGAATTGAGGGTCCGTTATGTTAAATACCCCCATAAATCACCCCATTTTAAAAACTGCACCCCTTAAAGTAGTCAGAATGACATTAAAGAAGTTTATTAACCCTTTAGGCGTTTCACAGAAATGAAAGCAAAGTGGAGGCCAAATTAAAAAATTAAATTTTTTTGTAGATTTTACATTTAAAATTCTTAATACTCCGGTGGAAAACTTTTTTTTTTTTTTTTTTTTATCAACTGGTGCCAGAACATTAAACAGATTTGTAAATTACTTCTATTAAAAAAATCTCAATCCTTCCAGTACTTATTAGCTGCTGAATAATGAATACAGAGGAAATTATTTTCTTTTTGGAACACAGAGCTCTCTGCTGACATCACGAGCACAGTGCTCTCTGCTGACATCTCTGTCCATTTTAGGAACTGTCCAGAGCAGCATATGTTTGCTATGGGGATTTTTTCCTACTCTGACAGTTCTTAATATGAAAAGAGATGTCAGCAGAGAGCACTGTGCTCGTGATTCAGCAAAGAGCTCTGTGTTACAAAAAGAAAATCATTTCCTCAGTAGTATTCAGCAGCTAATAAGTACTGGAAGGATTAAGATTTTTTAATAGAAGTAATTTACAAATCTCTTTAACTTTTTGGCACCAGTTGATTTAAAAAAAAAAAGTTTTCCACCAGAGTACCCCTTTAATCCGATTTTTTCTGTAACACTGTAGGTGTTGATAAAGAAATACAACTCAAGATTTATTCCCAGAATTCTCAAGTATTTAGAAATATCCCATATGTGGCCTTCATTCGGTAAGTGTCTCACACATCATAGAAAATTACAGAGGCCTTGGGGTGCAAAAATATTTTTGGGAGACAAGTTAACGCTTTCATTGGTACCATTCTGGGATACATGTGACACTCACACACTTTTATTTTATTTGTTATGAGGTGGTATACATAAAATTTATTCAGCCATTGTTTTTTATAAAATTCTTAGGTCGTTCATCATGCGGTATAACTTACATGTTAACTCTACTCTGCAGGTTGATACGATTATGGCGATACCAAATTTTTATACTTTTTTTTTACATTTTAGTTCATTTATAGCATAAAAACTATTTTTGTAAAAAAATATCATGTTTGTAATTTGCCATATTCTGTGAGCCATAACTTTTAGATTTTTTTCACTGATGCAATTGTGTGAGGACTCTTTTTTGAGGGACATGTTAAAGTTTCTGGGGGGAATATTTTTGTGTTATGGGGTGTATTGTATATATATATATATATATATATATATATATATATATATTTATATATTTTCTTACTTTATTATTTCTTTCAAATTTTTTTTTTTCACATACTGTATTTTTCGCCGTATAACACACACTTTTTCTTCCCCAAAACTAGGGGGGGGGGGGGGGGGGGGGAGTTGGTGCGTCTTATACAGCAAATACACATTTAAACCTGTCCTATCACAGCGGTCCCTGCGGCCATCAACGGCTGGGACCCGCGGCTAATACAGGACATCAACGGCTGCCCGGGCTTGCTGGGAGTTGTAGTTTTGCAACATCTGGAGGTCCGCAGGTTGAGGGTTCAGAATCTTTTTTTTCTAGATTTTCACCCTTTAAAATTGGGTGCATCTTATATGGCAAAAAATATGGTACTTTTTTTTTCACTTAAAAAAAATGTAATTTACTTTTATTTTTTGTACTATTATACACATCATTCAATTATGCCTACATGTGTCAGTTTCACACTGACAGGCATAGAATAGCAGATCAGACTCTACCTTAGGTAAAGACTGATTTGCTCCTTTTGCCATGACAACAGAGGCCGCTGTCAGGCGCTCTCTGCTTTCACTTTGCAGAGCACCGATCGATGACAGAGGGCGCTCCTTCCCTCTGTTACCCAAATAGACACTGTGGTCACAGCCTACAGCGCAGCTCCGATCCTGAGGGCTGCGGGTGGCCTCCTCCGATGGGGCCAACCCTCAACACCGATCATTTCACTGTGTGAAGCGATAGAGGAGAGGGGGAAGGAGAAGTCCCACGCACTATCACTGCTATTGGTCTGTCTGTACTGACGAACCAATAGCAGCGATCACTGGCCGGGGACGGCTGCAGTTGGTCCCTGACCGGCTTAAGGGAGGCTTGGCTGTGCAGCACAGCAGAGATCAATAAACAGTCACAGCGCCCGGCGGTGCTGTGACAGTTTAAATCCATCAGGTACATGTACATGGTGATGCGGGAAGTCCTCCCTAATCACCACGTACATGTATCTGATTCTGGGTAAAGAGGTTAAAGGGTTGGACAGGATTAGAAAAATAGCTGATTTATATAAAAAAAAAAAAAAAAAACAGCACCATATCTGTACTTGTGTGTGTTATTGCAGCAGTTAATGGAGCCAAGTTGTAATGCCACACACAACCTGGGCAAAGGTGTGGTGCTGTTTTTTTTCTTTAAAGAATATAGCTTTGTTTTCTATTGCTGGATAACCCCTTCAAATCAGAATTCACTTAAAGTGTACGTTCAGACGGGCGGATCCACAGCTTATTTTATCGGATCCGCCGATGCTGGACTCCTACAGTGGCAATACGCTGCTACGAGCAGACACACTGCTGCGATGTGCGAGTTGCCACGCGCATGCGCAGTATACTTGCACACATCGTGGCTGTTCTCTGCCTAGCTCAGGGAGCAGAGCGAGCAGCCGCGATGTGTGCAAGTACACGGCGCATGCACAGCCACTTGTACATTGCAGCAGTGTGTCTGCTCGTAGCAGTGTATTGCCACTCTGAGTAGGCACATCTGAGGCACCAACTAGGGGTCCGGCGTACATCCGCACGTCTGAATGTACCCAAAGGATATATGAAAATGTGTTTTCCAAATATGACAAACCTTTTTAGCCCCGTTTAGGAACCATCAGAAGCTACTACAATGTTAGGGTATGTTCATACAGTGTAAAATTTGCTTATGTATTTTAGTCCGTAATCTGGAAAATCCGCACAGTATACATAGCCAACTATAAGAATGTCTGCTTGGAGTCAACAGGTGTAAAATAAATCAATCAACCAAAATTAGCAAAAAAAAAAATAATTAGAATTTTAGGACATACAGCAAAATCAGACAAAACTGTTTTACTTCACACTATGCTGGGAGTTGTAGTTTTGCAACATCTGGAGGTCCGCAGATTGAAGACCACTGCATAGGAGGTAATACTCACGTGTCCCCGCCGCTCCGGACCCGTCACCGCTCGTCACCGCTGCCCTGGATGTCGCTCCATCGCTGTCGCCGTGTCCCTGTCGCTCCGGAACGTCTCTGCTGCCGGCCGGGTATCCTCGCTCTCCGTCGCCGCCATCACGTCGTTACGCACACCGACGCACGTACGCGACGCCGTGATGACGAGGAAGGAGAGCGCCGGCATACAGGGGATCCCTGAATGGAGAAGACACCGAGGAGGCAGGTAAGGTCCCTCCCGGTGTCCTGTAAGCTCTAACCGCTGCTGGGAGCTTCGCTCCGTGCCTAATGACTGGTGTCACTTTCCCTTCAGACGCGGCGGTCAGCTTTGATCGCCACGTCTGAAGGGGATAATACAGGGCATCACCGCGATCGGTGATGTCCTGTATTAGCCGCGGGTCCCGACTGTTGATGGCCGCAGGGACCGCCGTGATAGGGGTGTATTCACCGAATAAGACGCACCAACTTTTTCCCCCCAGTTTTGGGGAAAAAAAGTGCGTCTTATACGGTGAAAAATACGGTATATAAATATATATATATTTATATATAAATATATATATATATTTATATATAAATATATATATATATATATATATATATATATATATATATATATTTAAATATATATATGAAATTAGTTGTTTTTTTTTTGCTAATTTTATTATGTAATCTATCTATCTATTTCGATATTAGTAATTCCAGAATAATACATATGATTAATTTGTATGGGTTTTTATCCTTTAAGCCTAATGATTACATTGACAAAGAGCAAATTTGAATTGGAAATAATCACTTTCAAGTTAAAAATGGCAAAATAAGTCCTGTGAATTGAATTCCGAGATGAATTGACTCGGCCTCATTCATATCTGTCATATAGAGCTTTGATTGGAAAGCCAAAATCTGTCAGTGCGAGGGCAGCAGCTGTTGTTATGTTGAACAAAATGGATACAAATGGGCATTATTTGAAGCTGAAATGGTTAATTTCAGGCCTTACAAGCGCACTGTCCTCTCTGTAACCCTGTGTCATGAAAGCCACGATCTCCAGTAGAGGGCTAGATTGCACAGGAAACTAGATTCACTATCCCCAACCCAGCAAATCCACCAACTCATTGGAACTGCTTGGGTTACTATGGCAATGACAAAATAGGGAGGCCTTTTCTTTTACCTCTGCTCTGCATGCAGCCAACGGGCTGCTCCTGAATAGCCTGCATCTGCAAAAAAAGAAGAAAAAAAAGAAAGTTTTAACACGGTACTCAAATAAAGAAAAGAGTCAAAAAATGGGCACTGACCCGTCTCGAAAAAATGTAGCAAATTTTACATACAAGGACTGGATAGCTCTGCCACTTTGCGCAGGTTATGTCATAAAGCAAACAAAAAAGGATAAAAAGGCAAAGAAAGCTTTTTGCTGTCAAATATCCACAAGAAAAGGGGTGGGAGAAAGGCATACGTAACTGACAGCTTAAAAGCAGGTCTAAAAGAGAAAGTCATAGATGGGTGACAGAGTTACCGGCTAATGAATGAAGGGAGAAATGTGGAGGGACAGACAAAAAGAGAAAATACAATAAATCTCAGAGGAAAAAAATGAAAACATGAGTAGAAAAAATCATATATATATATATATATATATATATATATATACACACACACATTTATATTTATATTTATATATATATATATATATATATATATATATATATATATATAGCAATACAAAAGACAGTAGTTGAAAAAAGTGAAGATTTATTGCATACAAAGGTGAGGCAACGTTTCGGCTAGCTCACCCAGCCATTTTCAAGCTTACTTCTACTCTGCATAGTTCCTGACAGAGGTGTCAGCAGAGAGCACTGTGGTCAGACGGAAAAGAAATTAAAAAAGAAAAGGACTTCCTCTGTAATATACCGCAGCTGAGAAATACTGGAAGGATTAAGATTTTTAAATAGAAGTAATTTACAAATGCCCTTTAAGGATTACTCCAGTGGAATCTTTTATTTTTCCTCTGTGCCCCGGCTGCAAAAAAGAAAAATAACAAACTTTAACTCTCCTTCCGACGTTCCCCGGTGCGCCGATATGGTGGGGCCCAGGCTAGTTACATGACACTGCACTCAGCGTATCACCAGCCGACTCACTGTGCCTGGCAAAAATCTGAACAAAGTGTGACGTATTAGGACCCAGGTGCAGAAGAAGACCAGGAACGAAGGATTGGACACTGGTATCGGCGCACTGGGGAAACGTCGGATGGAGAGCTTAAGTTTGTTATTTTACTTTTTGCAGTCCGGGCACAGAGGATAAATAAAAAATTCCACTGGAGTACACCCTTAAAACTTATTGCTTTATAATGTGAAGATCTTTCTCATCCTTGTGCTACCAAAACATGTCTCACCCATCAAGCCATGGACTCCAGATGTCCTGTGGTATCTACTACCAAAACATTAGCATCAGATCAATGTTTAGGCAGATAATACATTTTTAAGTAACCTTCATATGAATGCTTGGACCCAAGGATTCCCAAAATTTGCCTAAAGAATCCGACTCCCTAGTGCATCCAGGTGCCAACCCCTCTCTAGGTAAGTGACACACCTTGGCCATCTGCCTTATGTAGTAGAAATCTTGACTCATCAGACCAGGCTGCCTTCTTCCATTGCTCCATAGTCCAATCCAGTCCAGTCTAAATGCTCTTGTGTCCATTGTTGTTGCTTTTGGTGTTCAGCGTGGACACTGATCAGTCTGTGGCTACACCAGCCCCGTACATAGCTAGTTGTGGTGCTCTGTGTATTCCCACACTATATCACAGCAAAAATTTAAATTTTCAGCAATTTGTGCTACAGGAGGTCTTTTGTGGGATTGGACGAGATGGGTTAGCCTTTGTTCCACACATGTATCAGCTAATCTTACAACTTGCCTTATACAGTTGTTGCTGTTCCTGGTTCAAGAAAGTTGTCCTCCCTTGGACCACTGTTGGTTGGTATCACTGCACACTGGGAATACTCCATGAGACCTGATTTTTTTAACATGCTCTGACCCAGTTACTTGCCATTACGGTTTGGGCCCAGTCAAACTCACTTGGACTATTACACTTGACAATTTGTCCTGCTTTCAGATCATCAACTACAAGTACTGAGAGTTCAAAGGTAGTGTTGGAACACAAGATGATCAATTACCTTTACATTAAAGGGGTACCCCACTGGAAAAAAAAAATTTAAATCAACTGGTGCCAGAAAGTTTAACAGATTTGTAAATTACTTCTACTAAAAAATCTTAATCCTTCCAGTACTTATCAGCTGTTATATACTACAGAGGAAGTTTTTTTTTTTTGGGAATTTCCTTTCTTGAATTTCCTTCCTTGAATTTTTCCCCATCTTTTGCACAGACTTTGGACTCCTGCTGGCCTGGCACAAGTCCAAAATTAGGAAATGCTCAGGGGGGGGGGGGGTGCAGCCTTAGCCAATCATAGCTCATCTCTCACTGAACTGCTCTGGGCTGTATGTAGCAGAGTAAAGGAGGAAGTTCTCCCCTGTATGGCTTTAGATGATGTCACACCTGCTGGGTAACACCCCTTCCCAGTCTGTTAATCTGACTGAGTCTGAGCAGAAAATACAGAGCAATATCAAGGTAGAAAACTAACAAATAATAAAAATAAAGGCAGGGGGTGGTTTATCATGATGGGGCAGTGAACTGGGAGGATTTCAAAATTTAACAAGATCATGAGAGGTACTCTTTAAAGGGAAACTGACAGCCGGTTCACCGGCACTAAACTCATAGTTACATAGTTACATAGTTACATAGTTAGTACGGTCGAAAAAAGACATATGTCCATCAAGTTCAACCAGGGAATTAAGGGGTAGGGGTGTGGCGCGATATTGGGGAAGGGATGAGATTTTATATTTCTTCATAAGCATTAATCTTATTTTGTTCCAGGAATGTATCTAATCCTGTTTTAAAGCTGTTAATTGTTCCTGCTGTGACCAGTTCCTGAGGTAGACCGTTCCATAAATTCACAGTCCTCACGGTAAAGAAGGCGTGTCGCCCCTTGAGACTAAACTTTTTTTTCTCCAGACGGAGGGAGTGCCCCCTCGTCCTTTGGGGGGGTTTAACCTGGAACAGTTTTTCTCCATATTTTTTGTATGGGCCATTAATATACTTATATACGTTTATCATATCCCCCCTTAAACGTCTCTTCTCAAGACTAAACAATTGTAACTCCTTTAATCGCTCCTCATAGCTAAGATGTTCCATGCCCCATATTAGTTTAGTCGCGCGTCTCTGCACCCTTTCCAACTCCGCAGTGTCCCTTTTATGGACAGGTGACCAAAACTGAACAGCATATTCCAGGTGAGGCCGTACCAATGCTTTATAAAGGGGGAGTATTATGTCCCTGTCCCTTGAGTCCATGCCTCTTTTGATACATGACAATATCCTGCCGGCTTTGGAAGCAGCAGCCTGACATTGCATGCTATTCTGTAGTCTGTGATCTACAAGTACACCCAGATCCTTCTCTACCAGTGACTCTGCCAGTTTAATCCCCCCGGATTATAGTGCGGGTGAACAGCATTAAAACGAGGGGTCACTTACAGTTCTTTAAAGTTCTTCCTCCCGGTAGTTGCATTGCTGCTGAGCTGCTGTGCGCAGTAAAGGTGGGGACTCGGCTTGCTGAGCTCCCCTACCTCCTCTATACAAAGCGTTATGCCTGCTCCTGATATGAATATTCCATTTTCCTGAATCTTACATCCTACTGACATGAGAGCCTGCTGGGCCATATTTATATCAGGGGCGTGCATATCCGTCATATAGAGGAGGCAGGGAAGCTGGGCAAGCTGGTTCCCCGCCTCCATTGTGCACAGAAGTGCTGTAGCAATGCAGTTACAAGGAGAGATTACTTTTAAACCGATCGACCGATTTCTGTAAGTGACCCCTCGTTTTAATGCTGTTTAGTCACTCTGCAACCCTGTGTATTGGGTTTAGTGCTGGTGAACAGGCAGTCAGTTTCCCTTTAAATGCAATTTAATTGTTAAATGTTCATTAATTATTCTCTTTTTGGGGGAAGTGTTTAACAACCAGAGGGCCTCTAGCTGTTGCAAAACTACAACTCCCAAAGGCTGTCTGGACATGCTGGGTGTTGTAGCTGGGAGGTAAACTGGTGTAGAAACACTGGTCTTGGAGCTGTCTAATTTTTTGTTGATATAAACTATCTGATCATAACAGAATTGTGCTGTTATGATCTGTAATACTGCAGATATAGACATCTATGGGGTCAAACTGTAACTCAAGTGTCATGGATCTGAGGTACACAAAAGATTTTTTGTAGAAGTATATAAAATGCATGGCAATGTTCAATGCATGATGGATTATGAAGATATTCTTTACTAAAAACATTGCTTCTCAGGGTGAATAATGTGCCTTATAGAGGCACCAGACAGCAATGCAAAGAGTACTTATGACTCCTTAAAAGATGTTGTCTGGAAATTTAAAATAATGTATATATTGCCTGGGGAAGGGTTAGAACTAAAAAACTAACTATACTTACCTCACCTGGTCCCACAGCTGCCACACCAATACTCCTAGTGGCTTTCTACTGAAAGAGATATGGGATGTGTCTAATCATGAGGGGTCCGACCACTGGGACCCCCGGGAATCTCCTGCCCAACATCCTGGCTCTCCTCATGCACAGAGTGACCACCACTCTAGTGAGGTTGACACACCCCTCCTTGTATCTCTATGGGAGAGCCGGAGATACACAAGCGCTGTATTTCTGGCTCTCCCACAGAGATGCATGAAGGGGGCATGTCAGCGATCACTTTGTGTGGAGGTTGACAACGCTCTGTGTATAAGAAGAGCAAGGGCGACAGGCAGGAGATCTGGGGGTGGGATGGGGGGGGGGGTCCCAGCATTTGGACCCCCCACAATCAGACACTAATTCCCTATCCTGAGGATAGGGAATAAGAAGTTAAATACTGGAGTTCCCCTTTAAAGTTTTTTTTATACAAGAAAGACAAGAAATGGAATCCATTGTACATAGCAAATGTAGTTACATATGAAAGGCAATTGTAACAAACGAACAATGTAACAGACCAGGGATGTGTATACATAGGCTCCAAAGGGGGCTTGAGCCCCTGGCCTCTAACTGCACCTGCCCCTTTAATGCCCTCACATAAGGAGCTGCAGACTCAAGGTGATAGCTGCAGTAATGATTTGTATGTGCATTTAATGGAAGGTGCCACTTAGTCTCTCATTATCTGTTATTTCTCTGCTCCTCTCCACCGGGGAAGACAAGAGCAAAAAGGTGGAGATATGCTCCGCCCACAGTCTCTCCAGCCTGTGCCAAGAGGGATGGGCCCTTACTGTAAGTATTTATGTGCATATTTGTGAGTGAATATATGTTTGTGTATATATGTTTCTATATGTATTTGTGTGTCTGCATGTGTCTGTGTATATATGTCTCTATATGTATATATGTGATTGTATGTATGTATGTGTTTTAAAGTGTCTGTTTGTATGTGTGTATATTAACTGTGTACTGTATGTGCCTTGTATGTACCTTGTATGTGTATATGTGCTTGTATATGTATATGATTATGTACATATGTTTATGTGCATATAAGTGTAGGGAATTAATGGAGGGATAGTATATATGGAATTAAAGTGGTATTCCGGCCACAGACATCTTATCCCCCTGCCGCTGGGACCCCCCCACGATCTCAGTGCAGCTCCTGGCATTCTGTGCCGGGCCTGCTCCCAAGAGGTGATGCCCCCTCATGACATCACACCACGTCCCCTTCTTTCATGTCTATGCATATAGTTAATTAATTTTGGCACAGTATATATAAATTTAATAGTGGTGCAGTATATAGTGCATTTCTGATGGCACAGTATATACGGTAGTTACTGTATTTATCGGGGTATACCACGCACCGGCCTATAACACGCACCCTCATTTTACCAAGGATATTTGGGTAAAAAAAGTTTTTTACCCAAATATCCATAATAAAATGAGGGTGCGTGTGTGCGCGTGTATACCCCGATACACCCCCAGGAAAGGCAGATGGAGAGAGGCCGTCGCTGCCCGCTTCTCTCCCCCTGCCTTTCCTGGGGTCTAGAGCGCTGCTGTCGGCCCTTTTCACCCCCTGGTTATCGGCGCCTCTGCCCGTTCTGTCCCCCTGACTATCGGTGCCGGCGCCGATAGCCAGGGGGAGAGAAGCGGCGCCGACAGCCAGGGGGAGAGAAGGGGCAGTGGCACCCATTGCGGGCGCCGCTGCCCCGTTGCCTCCCCCCATCCCCGGTGGCATAATTATCCCCGGCGTCATTGCTATGCGCTGAACGGCGCGGCGCTCTGACGTCATGCGCCGCGCCGTTCAGCGCATAGCAATGACACAGGGGACGCACGACGGAGGCCTGGAGCAGCGCGGACCCGACTCAGGTAATTATGCCACCGGGGATGGGGGGAGGCAACGGGGCAGCGGCGCCGGCAATGGGTGCCGCTGCCCCTTCTCTCCCCCTGGCTGTCGGCGCCACTTCTCTCCCCCTGGCTATCGGCGCCGGCACCGATAGTCAGGGGGACAGAACGGGCAGCGGCGCCGATAACCAGGGGGTGAAAAGGGCCGACAGCAGCGCTCTAGACCCCAGGAAAGGCAGGGGGAGAGAAGCGGGCAGCGACGGCCTCTCTCCCCCTGCCTTTCCTGGGGGTGTATCGGCGTATAACACGCACACAGACTTTAGGCTAAAAATTTTAGCCTAAAAAGTGCGTGTTATACGCCGATAAATACGGTAATTATATATTATAGCCAGAGGCGTAGCAACAGGCCCCCATATACCAATTATTGTGCTTTTTTTTTTTATTATGAAAAGTGCCTTTTTTTTTTATTAAGCCCATGCCCTCCAAAATGTCTGTGCATGTCCCTGTAACAGATTATCGATGTATCGCTCATTATGACAATAATGCAGCCTCTAATGAGTAACATAGGGCTGCAGAAAGAAAACACAATGCTAGAAAATAGAGATCTTCCCAATAAGTCCCATATACATGGATTAGTAAGGCAAAAATAACACATAATACCCAATGTTCCAGGCATTCACAAGGAAACCAACCAAAATACCAACACTAGGAAAGAAAGACAAGACATACATGGGGAAGGGAAGGAGTTTAAGAACCCAACATACATATCAATATTGATTAGAGATATTGGGCAGTAGAAAACTATGCTTTATATTGTTCTGCTCACCAATATTTTATTTTTCATGGAACGGCTCTTGGGAAAGTATCCAGAGAAATCTCCACCATTAGAAATCTTGATACAGAGAGCTCGAAATTGAAGGAATACTCCAATTCAGAAAGTTTCTGTTCCAAAATCCCTGGGCTGTCGGCATTAAAAAAAACAACAAACTGGACTCCCCTGCCTCAACTACCTTGGTGCCCCGGTATCGCCGCTCCAGTCCTCTGGTGCTGTCTTCTTTCTGGTTGCGAGAGGTCAACGTGTCACACTATGGCTCAATCACCTACCGGAAAGATGCCCCGCCTCAGCTGGCGATAGGCTGAGCAGAGGTGTAGTGCATTGTGCCCCGCCACTAGAAAGAAGACCAGGGTTGGTGATCAATGCATCACACTGGCGCTCAGACCCAGACTCTTAGCATCCCAAAGAAAACATAAATAAAAAAAGACAAGATAGCATAGAAGCACAAAGCATAAGCAAGAAATTTCAAGTCCCTCCAGGGACCCTCAGTTTCTTAATGTCATGAATCATGATGCTGGGGTGTCTGAAGAGATTGACAGTGAATCCTGAGGGTGCTTTGTAATCAGGTTAGGGTGCTTGACTAGGCACTATTTGATACATTATAATGATTGATTTTCACTTCACTGTGAAAGGACCGGATTGGAAGCAGGAGGTTGAACTAGCCCCATAATAAGCTGTGCATAGTCTTATATAGGGTTTACAACATGGTCTAGGCAGGCTGGTACATGACGGCAGGTGTCCTCCATTGTTGCCTGGGTAGGTTCCTGTTAAATGCCCAATCCCTATTATCAAATTGTAAATGGGATAGGCTTCAACAGGAACAGCCGACTCAATGTGGCGCTGATGGAACTCAAGTACGCACAGCAAAGAAGGATAAAACACAGCTTTAGTGTCTATTCACACGTATAGTATTTGATGCGCAGGATATTCTGATGCAGATTTCAATGTAAACTGAACACAGCTTGAAATCCTGCGCATCAAATCTGCGCAGAATACTGTAGGTGTGAATAGACCCCTAATAACCAGGATGCAACTCATTTCGCTGCGCATGCGCAGCGAAACGTGTTGCATCCTGGTTATTTAAGCTGTGTTTTATCCTTCTTTGCTGCGCGTACTTGGGTTCCATCAGCGCCACATTGAGCCTGCTGTTCCTGTTGAATCCCATCCCATTTACAATTTGTACTAGAGCTGGAGTGCAGCAGACGGTCCCGCTACATTATTGCGTGATTACCATTGTTGTGTATGATGTTACACAACCATCTAGGGTGAGCGGCTTTTATGCATTTCCCCTACACTCTATTTTTTTTTTATGTGAATAACACTAGGGAGCGCTCTCACCTATGTTTTTAGAGAATCCCTATTATCGGCAGCCAGTACGGTACGGTAAGTAGTTGAACCAGTGCAATTGCCATGATACTATCGATTGGCTTTATTAGAAGTCTAACTGGCAAACACTGCTTTATACACAATAGTTTGAAATCCCAGTCCTTGTATCTGCAATGTTACATTGTATCAGTATTTCCAAAACCTATTCGGATAATAATACTAGCTATACCCACCTTTCTTTCAATATCCAAAATTAGAAACAAAGATTAATAATAACATTTGAAAAGTTTGTTCTAAAGAAACAAAAACAAAAAAAACTAAAACAAAGTATAAATCTTCAAAAAAACTAAAACAAAAAAAAAAAACAATCAAGAGGCCGGGACACTGGACACTGCCCTGAAAGAAAGTCAGATTCTAGCAACGCAGACAACACATTTCACATTCATGGCCTTGTTCTTTTTTCGGGCAAGTTTTCATCTAAAGAGAAAGAAGACAATGGGAGACAATGGTTCTACCTTATCAAAGTTAAGTCATGCAGCTATTTGAAATACTTTTAACTGCTTGTCAATGAGCCTTGCAAGACTCCCAGATTCTAAATGTTCTGTCACATTTGTGTACTAACTACTTAAAGTTCTGCTAAAGCTTTGTGACCTGGACTGACTTCTCTTTCTATGGGTCAAAATTCAATGGCGTTCTATTGTGTAAAAGCGCCTTCATTAAATTCATTGATTTGACCTAAGTTTTTAAAAAGCTCTAGAAGACAGATAAAATAGGGACGTTACCACTTTGATCCTTATTTCACATATATCTGTGTCACTGTTCTATGGGCCGGGCCAAATTATTCCCACAGAGGTTGATTTATTATACAATATTCTAAATGGAGAACTATTAGTAACACAGCTGGACAATTACTTCCATTTTTTATTTATAATTTTTTACCATTTGAAACAGCAACTTCCGAAAAAAATCAAACATAAAACATAGATCGTAACCAAGCTAAGAATTATCGAAAAGGATTGTTTTTTATGTGGAAAACCATATATAATCTCAGGCTATGTTCACAAAGTTTAAAAAGAGCAGTATTTTAGCAAAAGAAAAAAAAGTGTTTTTTATTTGTCTTCAATAATGTATTGTATGAAAGTCTATGGGATAATGGCAGAAACATATGAAATACCTACAGCCGGCAGCAATGAGACATTTCTACAACTTTGCTTGCTTAGAAAAATGGTTGTGTGTTTATGGCTACAAATACGAGTGAAAATATGATGTGTGAACATAGCCAAAATACATTTTGGGCCACAGAGTGTTAGGCTAGGTTCACACTTTGGAATGTTTGCCTGCAATTCCGCTTTGAAATTGCAGACAGAATTTCTGCTTACTAAAATGTACATGCGAGTCAATGGGTTTTATGTGCACCCATTCACACTTCGTAATTTTTGAAGCGAAATTTGTGAACGGAAAATTTGCATTAAAATTTCTGCCTGCAGAATGGTGGTGTTCAGCTATTTCTGGACTACATACAGCCTCTATAGGGGTATAGAACACTTTGCTGTGTTCTAACACGCATATGGAGTGTGCTGGGGTAGTGAAATAATACTGTTATTCAGAATAACATGCAGATTACCGACATCGCTTTTAGAATCACTGCCGCACAGCAGCACAATGACAGAGCCTGGAGGTGGCATCAGTATAAGGACACCATATAGTGGCTGAATGACACAGCGTGGAGGTGTTGGCAGCATGAGGAGACTATATAGTGGCTGAATGACACAGCCTGGAGTTGGCAGCAGCATGAGTAGACACTAGGGTTTAACAATCCCTAAGATTAAAAGATTAATTTTGAAATTTAAAGTAAAGATTTATGGTAGCTAGTGCTACCATAATTTTTTTTAGGCCCAGGCCCAGCAGCATCAGTAAACCATATATTGGCTGAATAACACAGCCTGGAGGGGGCTGAAGCATGAGGAGACCATATAGTGGCTGAATGACACAGCCTGAAGTTGACTGAAGCATGAGGAGACCATATAGTGTCTGAATGGCACAGCCTGAAGTTGGCAGAAGCATAAGGAGACCATTGAAATGTAAGATTTTTAAATAGAAAATTAAGATTTTTACATTGAAATTGAGGATTTTTAACTCCCATGTTTTAGTGTCCTGGGCCCCGGTGTGGGTACAAAGGACCAAATCTAACAATGAGTCACATGTCACATGGCAGCACAGTGACAGAGCCTGGAGGTGGCATCAGTATGAGGAGATCATATAGTGGCTGAATGACTGCCTTGAGTTTGTGGAAGCATGAGGAGACCATATAGTGTCTGAATGGCACTGCCTGGAGTTGGCTGAAGCATGAGGAGACCATATAATGGCTGAATGGCACAGCATGGAGTTGGTAGCAGCATGAATAGACAGTAGGGCTTCACAATCCCTAAGATTAACGCCTTAAGGACCGACTGTTCTTCCGTTTTTGCATTTTCGTTTTTTCCTCCTTGCATTTAAAAAATCATAACTCTTTCAATTTTGCACCTAAAAATCCATATGATGGCTTAATTTTTGCACCACCAATTCTAATTTGTAATCACATCAGTCATTTTGCCCAAAAATTTACAGCGAAACGGAAAAAAAATCATTTTGAGATTTTCGCTTCTACGTAGTGCATTTTTCGGTAAAAATGACACCTTATGTTTATTCTGTAGGTCCATACGATTAAAAATTATACCCTAATTATAGGTTTGATTTTGTCGTACTTCTGGAAAAAAATCATAACTACATGGAGGAAAATTAATACGTGTTAGGCCGAGTGCTCCGGGTCCCTGCTCCTCCCCGGAGCGCTCGCGGCGTTCTCCTCTCTGCAGCGCCCCGGTCAGACCCGCTGACCGGGAGCGCTGCACTGTCACTGCCGGCAGGGATGCGATCCGCATAGCAGGACGCGCCCGCTCGCGGGTCGCATCACAATCTACTCACCTGCCCTGTTCCCGGCTGTCACGTCCTGGCGCGCGCGGCTCCGCTCTCTAGGGCGCGCGCGCGCCGGCTCTCTAAGATTTGCCTGGCCCAATCAGTGTAATTAGCTCCCATCTGCTCAGGCTTATTTAAACCCACTTCCCCTTCCTGTCCTTGCCGGATCTTGTTGCCTCAGTGCCTAGTGAAAGCGTTTATGTGTATACCCTTACCGGTCCCTCCCAAGGCTTACCAGGACTTTTCTGATATTTTCTGCAAAAAGCAAGCAGATCTTACCTCCTCATAGCCCCCTTCCTGGTACCACTCTGCCCCGTGGCAAGCTTCACCCTCTGCCCCCCCTCCCCATTCCCACTTCTTTTGGAGTTCGCGCCGTAGATGAAGTAACCCAGGACTTCTCCATTATCTGGAAGGAGACTCAAGAGTCGCTCCCACTGGCCTCGTCTCGTATGAAGGGACAAGCAGATAAAAAGAGGGGGAGACCTAAGGGGGGGGGGGGTACTGTTACGCCGAGCGCTCCGGAACCCTTCTCCTCCCCGGAGCGCTCGTGGCATTCTCCTCTCTGCAGCGCCCCGGTCAGACCCGTTGACCGGGAGCGCTGCACTGTCACTGCCGGTGGGGATGCGATCCCAATCTACTCACCTGTCCTGTTTCCCGGCTGTCATGTCCTGGCACGAGCGGCTCCGCTCTCTAGGGCGCGCGCGCGCCTTCTCTCTAAGATTTAAAGGGCCAGTGCACCACTAATTGGTGCCTGGCCCAATCAGTTTAATTAGCTCCCATCTGCTCAGGCTTATTTAAACCCACTTCCCCTTCCTGTCCTTGCCGGATCTTGTTGCCTCAGTGCCTAGTGAAAGCGTTTCTGTGTATGCCCTTACCAGTGTTACCAGACCTTCTGCCATTGCCCTTGACTACGAACCTTGCCGCCTGCCCTGACCTTCTGCTACGTCTGACCTCGCCTCTGTCTAGTCCTCCTGTCCCACGCCACTCTCAGCAGTCAGTGAGGTTTGGCCATTACCGGTGGACACGACCTGGTTGCTACCGTCGCAGCAAGACCATCCCGCTTTGCGGCGGGCTCTGGTAAAAACCAGTAGCAACTTAGAACCAGTCCACCGGTACGGTCCACGCCAATCCCTCTCTGACACAGAGGATCCACCTCCAGCCTGCCGAATCCTGACAATACGTTTAAAATTGTCATCTTCTGACCCCTATAACTTTTTTTTTTTTCCGCGTATGGGGCGGTATGAGGGCTCATTTTTTGCGCCGTGATCTGAAGTTTTTAGCGGTACAATTGTTGCATTGATAGGACGTATTGATCGTTTTCATGATATTAAAAATGACCAAAAATGCACTATTTTGGACTTTGGAATTTTTTTGCGCGTACGCCATTGACCGTGTGGTTTAATTAACGATATATTTTAATAATTCTGACATTTCCGCACGCGGCGATACAATATATGTTTATCTTTATTTACGGGAAAAGGGGGGTGATTCAAACTTTTCATGGGGAAGGGGTTGTCAGGATTCGTCAGGCTGGAGGTGGATCCTCTGTGTCAGAGAGGGATTGGCGTGGACCGTGCCGGCGGCCAGGTTCTAAGTTGCTACTGGTATTCACCAGAGCCCGCCGCAAAGCGGGATTGTCTCGCAGCGGCGGTAGCAACCAGGTCGTATCCACCGGCAACGGCTCAACCTCTCTGACTGCTGAGATAGGCGCGGTACAAGGGATAAGGCAAGAGCAAGGTCGGACGTAGCAGAAGGTCAGGGCAGGCAGCAAGGATCGTAGTCAGGGGCAACGGCAAGAGGTCTGGAACACTGGCTTGGTATACACAAGGAACGCTTTCACTGGCACAATGGCAACAAGATCCGGCAAGGAAGTGAAGGGGAAGTGAGGTAATATAGGGAAGTGCACAGGTGAACACACTAATTAAAACCATGCGCCAATCAGTGGCGTACTGGCCCTTTAAATCGCAGAGAGACGGCGCGCGCGCGCCCTAGGGAGCGGGGCCGCGCGCAGCGGGACAGCACAGATGGGGAACGAGTCTGGTAAGCGGGCCGGGATGCGCACCGCAAGCGGGCGCGTCCAGCATCGCGAATCGCATCCCGGCTAGGGACATTATCGCAGCGCTCCCGGTCAGCGAGTCTGACCGGGGCGCTGCGAACAGGAGAACGCTGTGAGCGCCCTGGGGAGGAGCGGGGACCCGGAGCGCTCGGCGTAACAGTACCCCCCCTTGGGTCTCCCCCTCTTTTTTGAACCTGAAAATCTGTGAATAAGGTCCTTGTCAAGAATGTTATCCGCGGGTTCCCATGACCTCTCCTCAGGACCGCAATTCTCCCAATCTACAAGAAATTTTTTTTTTACCTCTGACCGTCTTAGACGCGAGAATTTCTTTAACCGAGAAGACATCTGAGGACTAGTGTTGCTCACGAATATTCGCAATTCGAATATTATTCGCGAATATCGCATATTCGTGAATTCGCGAAATTTGAGAATATAGCGCTATATATTCGTAATTACGAATATTCGGTTTTTTTTGTTTTTTTTTCTTCACAGTACACATCACAGTGATCATCCCTCTGCTTCCATCATCTGCTTCCAGCTTGTGTGGTGTAAAGAAGGCTCTAATACTACTGTGTGAGACTGGCGTGCAAAACTTCGCATATGCAAACATTTGCATATGCTAATTTTCGCATATGCGCATTTTTGCGTACGCTAATTTTGTATATGCTATTATTCACATATGTAATTTTCGCATACGCGGATTTTCGCATATGCGAAAATAAAACGGGAATATAACGAGTATGCGAATATTCGCGAATATATGACGAATATTCGTCCATATATTCGCGAATATTCGCGAATTCGAATATGGCCTATGCCGCTCAACACTACTGAGGACCCGGAGACAGGAGTAGGAGCAACAACCTTGGGAGAGAAGCGGTTAAGGATAAGCGAGAGACATGAAAAGCATTGGGAATACGGAGAGAAGGGGGAAGAAGGAGTTTGTAGGAGACAGGATTGATTTGGCACTTGATTTTAAAGGGTCCAAGATAACGTGGTCCCAGTTTATAACTGGGAACATGGAAGCGGATATACTTGGCGGAGAGCCACACTTTGTCTCCAGGAACAAAGACAGGAGGAGTTCTTCTTTTTTTGTTGGCATGCTTCTTCATCCGGGATGGGGCCTGTATGAGGGATTTTTGAGTCTCTTTCCAGATGGTGGAGAAGTCCCGGGTAACCTCATAAACAATGGGCAAACCAGAAGGCGTGGGAGTAGGGAGGGGGGGAAGAGGGTGACGGCCGTACACCACAAAGAACGGGGATTTAGCGGAGGTCTCAGAGACTTTGAAATTGTACGAGAATTCGGCCCAGGGTAGAAGATCGGCCCAATCATCCTGGCGGGAGGAAACAAAATGTCACAAATAGTCACCAAGAACTTGTTTAACTCTCTCCACTTGCCCATTGGATTGGGGATGATAGGAAGATGAGAAATTTTATTTGATTTTAAGCTGATTACAGAGGGCCCTCCAGAATTTCGACACAAATTGAACGCCTCTATCCGAGACGATATGCGTGGGAAGCCCGTGAAGGCGAAAAATGTGCACAAAAAATTGTTTCGCCAACTGTGGCGCAGAAGGAAGACCTGGAAGTGGAATAAAATGTGCCATCTTGGAGAAACGATCAACGACCACCCAAATGACTGTGTTGCCATGGGATAAAGGCAGGTCTGTTATAAAGTCCATAGCAATCTGAGACCATGGTAGCTCAGGAACAGGCAGAGGATGAGGGAGGCCGGCAGGCTTCTGACGAGGAGTTTTGTCCCGGGCACAGACTGTACAAGCCCCAACAAAATCAGCAACATCTGCTTCCAGGGTAGGCCACCAATAAAAACGAGAGATGAGCTGGATGGACTTTTTGACGCCAGCATGGCCGGCGAGGTGTGAGGAGTGTCCCCACCTGAGGATCCTGAGGCGCTGGCGTGGAGGGACGAAGGTCTTTCCAGGAGGAGTTTGTCTGATGGAAGCTGGGGAAGCGGAGATCAGACACTCAGGAGGAATAATGTGTTGCAGGGAGGCTTCCATTTCAGAGGCATCCGAGGAACGAGAAGGGCGTCAGCCCTGATGTTCTTGTCAGCAGGGCGAAAATGAATCTCAAAGTTAAAACGGGCAAAAAACAATGACCACCTAGCCTGGCGTGGGTTCAGCCGTTGGGCAGACTGAAGATAAGAGAGATTCTTGTGATCAGTGTATATAATAATTGGGTATTTGGACCCCTCCAGCAGGTGCCTCCATTCCTCGAGGGCTAGTTTTATGGCCAGCAGTTCTCGATCACCAATGGAGTAATTTTTCTCCGCCGGAGAGAAGGTCCTAGAAAAGAAACCACAAGTAACGTTATGTCCAGAAGAGTTTTTTTCGTAGGAGGACAGCTCCGGCTCCCACCGAGGAGGCGTCTACCTCCAGTGAGAAGGGTTTAGATGGATCAGGTCTGGAGAGCACGGGAGCAGAAGAAAAGGCAGTTTTGAGACGGTTGAAAGCCTCGTCCGCTTGAGGATGCCAGGACTTAGGGTTGGCGTTTTTCTTGGTTAGGGCCACAATTGGGGCCACAATGGTGGCAAAATGTGGAATAAATTGTCTGTAGTAATTGGCAAACCCCAAGAAACGTTGGATAGCTCGGAGTCCGGAGGGGCGTGGCCAATCCAACACGGCTGACAGTTTGTCCGGGTCCATTTGAAGTCCCTGGCCAGAGACTAAATATCCTAGGAAGGGAAGAGATTGGCATTCAAAGAGACATTTCTCCATTTTGGCATATAATTGATTGTCCCGGAGTCTCTGAAGAACCAGGCGGACATGACGGCGGTGTTCTTCGAGGTTAGAAGAGAAAATCAAAATATCGTCCAAGTAGACCACAACACAGGTATATAATTAATCACGAAAAATTTCATTTACAAAGTCCTGGAAGACAGCAGGGGCGTTGCAAAGCCCAAAGGACATAACCAGATATTCAAAGTGTCCGTCTCTGGTGTTAAATGCGGTCTTCCACTCGTCCCCTTCCCTGATGCGGATGAGATTATATGCACCTCTTAAATCCAATTTGGTAAAGATGTTGGCGCCACGTAGGCGGTCAAAGAGTTCCGAGATAAGAGGCAGGGGATAGCGGTTTTTTATAGTGATTTTATTAAGACGGCGGTAATCAATGCATGGTCATAAGGAACCGTCTGTTTTGGAGACAAAGAAGAAACCTGCTCCGGCAGGGGAGGAAGACTTGCGGATAAGTCCCCTTTTTAAATTTTCTTGGATGTACTCCGTCATGGCTTGTGTTTCAGGAGCTGACAGGGGATAGATTCTGCCCCGGGGTGGAGTAGTACCAGGAAGGAGATCAATAGGACAGTCATAAGGCCTGTGAGGAGGCAAAGTCTCTGCTTGTTTTTTGCAAAAAACATCGGCATAGTCCAGATAGGCCTTGGGGAGACATGGTATCGGAGGAGCCATAGGGTTTTGACTGGCAGGACTGGGAGCAGACGTAAGGCATTTTTTGTAGCAAGAAGTACCCCAGTTCTTGATTTCCCCGGTGGTCCAGTCAAGGGTAGGGGAATGGCGTTGAAGCCAAGGCAGTCCGAGAAGAATTTCAGAAGTGCAGTTAGAAAGGACCAGAAATTAATTTTTTCGTGATGGGGTCCAATGCACATTAACAGGGGTTCTGTGCGGTAACGCACAGTACAGTCCAATCTTTCACCATTAACTGAGGCGATGTAGAGAGGTCTGGCGAGACTGGTCACTGGGATGTTGAACCTATTAACGAAAGAGGCCAAAATAAAATTTCCTGCAGATCCAGAATCCAAGAAGGCCACAGCTGAGAAGGAGGAGTTAGAAGAAGAAATCCGCACAGGCACAGTAAGACGTGGAGAAGCAGAGTTCACACCTAGAGCTGTCTCACTTTTGTGCAGAATCGGAGTGCGTCTTTCCTGACGTGGAGGACGAATAGGACAATCCTTCAAGAAGTGTTCGGTACTGGCACAGTACTGGCACAGTACAGGCATAGGTTCTCATTGCGGTGGCGTGTCCTCTCTTGTGGTGTCAGGCGAGACCGGTCTACTTACATAGCCTCCAGGGCGGAAGGCACAGGAACAGATTGCAGCGGACCAGAGAAGAGAGGAGCCGGGGAGAGAAACCGCCTAGTGAGAACAAAGTCCATATCCTGGCGGAGCTCCTGGCGTCTTTCGGAAAAACGCATGTCAATGCGGGTGGCCAAATGAATAAGTTCATGCAGGTTGGCAGGGATTTCTCATGCGGCCAGCACATCTTTGATGTTACTGGATAGGCCTTTTTTGAAGGTCGCGCAGAGGGCCTCGTTATTCCAAGATAATTCGGAGGCTAGAATACGAAATTGGATGACTTACTCGCCTACAGAAGAATTACCCTGAACCAGTTTCAGCAGGGCAGTCTCAGCAGAAGAGGCTCGGGCTGCTTCCTCGAAGACACTTCGAAACGCCGCGAAGAAAGAGTGTACGGAGGCAGTGACAGGATCATTGCGGTCCCAGAGCGGTGTGGCCCATGACAGGGTCTTCCCAGACAGGAGACTAACCACGAAAGCCACCTTTGACCGTTCAGTTGGAAATTGGTCCGACATCATCTCCAAATGCAGGAAACATTGCGAGAGAAAACCACGGCAAAGTCTAGAGTCCTCATCAAACTTGTCCGGCAACGATAAACGGAGGCTGGATGCGGCCACTCGCTGCGGAGGAGGTGCAGGAGCTGGCGGAGGAGATGGTTGCTGAAGCTGTGGTAGAAGCTGCTGTAGCATAACAGTCAGTTGAGACAGCTGATGGCCCTGTTGCGCTATCTGTTGCAACTGCTGGGCGACCACCGTGGTAAGGTCAGCGACAACTGGCAGCGGGACCTCAGCGGGATACATGGCCGGATCTACTGTCAGGATTCGGCAGGCTGGAGGTGGATCCTCTGTGTCAGAGAGGGATTGGCGTTGTTATGATTCGGCTAGCTGGATGTGGATCCACTGTGTCAGCGAGGGATTGGCGTGGACCGTGTCGGTGGACCGGTTCTAGGGTTGCTACTGGTATTCCCGCGAAGCGGGATGGTCTTGCTGCGGCGGTAGCAACCAGGTCGTATCCACCTGCAACGGCTCAACCTCGCTGACTGCTGAGAAGGCGTGGGACAGAAGGACTAGACAGAGGCAAGGTCAGACGTAGCAGAACGTCGGGGCAGGCGGCAAGGTTCGTAGTCAATGAGGATAGCAGAAGATCTGGAACACAGGCTTTGGACAACACTAACGCTTTCTCTGGCACAAGGCAACAAGATCCGGCAAGGAAGTGCAGGGGAAGTGAGGTAATATACACAGGGAGCAGGTGGAAGCTAATTTAGACTGATTGGGCCAGGCACCAATCACTGGTGCACTGGCCCTTTAAATCTTAGAGAGCTGGCGCGTGCGCGCCCTAGAGAGCGGAGCCGCGCGCGCCAGAACATGACAGCCGGGGACCGGGACAGGTAAGTGGCTTGGGATGCGATTCGCGATCGGGCGCGTCCCTCTATCCGAATCGCATCCCCATCGCGAATGTCAGTGCAGCGCTCCCGGTCAGCGGGTCTGACCGGGGCACTGCAGAGAGGAGAACGCCGCGAGCGCTCCGGGGAGGAGCAGGGACCCAAAGCGCTCGGCGTAACAGTACCCCCCCACCTTGGGTCTCCCCCTCTTTTTGTCTCCTTGTCCCTTCAAATGAAAGGAGAACATAGGGGGTACCTCTTGAGTTTCCTTCCGAAACAAAAAGTCCTGGGTAGCTACATCAGCGACAGGTAGTTCAGAAGGAATGAAAAAGGGGAGGGGGGGGGGCAGAGGGTGAAGCATGTCACAGGGCAGAGTGTCACCAGGACAGGGGCTATGAGGAGGCACGGCACAGTCCTGATAGGCCTTGGGGAGACCAGGCACAGGAGGAGACACTGGGGCCCGACAGACGGGACTGGGAGCAGACGTGAGGCATTTCTTGCGGCAAGCAGGACCCCAATTCTTGATCTCCCCGGTGGTCCAGTTAAGGGTGGGAGAATGATGCTGGAGCCATGGAAGACCGAGGAGGACTTCAGAGGTGCAGTTGGGCAGGATGAAAAATTCTATTTTCTCGTGATGCAGTCCAATGCTCATAGGCAAGGGCTCTGTGCGGTAACGCACAGTGCAGTCCAACTTCACTCCGTTGACCGAAGAAATGCAGAGCGGCTTGACGAGACGGGTCACCGGGATGCAGAACCTTTTCACCAAAGAGGCCAGAATAAAATTTCCAGAAGAACCAGAGTCCAAGAAGGCCGCGGCTGGGAAGGAGGAGTTGGCAGAAGGAGAAATCCGCACGGGCACAGTGAGATGTGGAGAAGCAGACTTCGTACCAAGAGACGCCACACCCACGTGAGCTGGGTGCGTGCGTTTCCCAGACGTGGAGGACGAATAGGGCAATCCACCAAGAAATATTCGGTACTAGCGCAGTACAGACATAAATTTTTATCCCTACGGCGAGTCCTCTCTTCATGGGTCAGGCGAGACCGATCCACTTGCATAGCCTCCTCGGCAGGAGGCACAGGGGTAGATTGCAAAGGATACTGTGAGAGAGGTGCCCAGAGATCAAGGTCTTTTTCCTGGCGGAGCTCCTGGTGTCTCTCAGAAAAACGCATGTCAATGCGGGTGGCCAAATGAATGAGTTCATGCAGGTTGGCAGGGATTTCTCATGCGGCCAGCACATCTTTGATGTTACTGGATAGGCCTTTTTTAAAGGTCGCGCAGAGAGCCTCGTTATTCCAAGATAATTCGGAGGCGAGAGTACGAAATTGGATGGCGTACTCGCCTACTGAAGAATTACCCTAGACCAGGTTCAGCAGGGCAGTCTCGGCAGAAGAAGCTCGGGTTGGTTCCTCGAAGACACTACGGACTTCAGCGAAGAAGGACTGGACTGTGGCTGTGGCAGAATCATTGCGGTCCCAGAGCGGTGTGGCCCAAGACAGGGCTTTCCCAGACAGAAGACTCACTACGAACGCCACCTTAGACCGTTCTGTAGGAAATTGGTCCAACAACATCTCCATATGTAGGGAACATTGAGACAAGAAGCCACGGCAGAGTCTAGAGTCCCCATCAAATTTGTCTGGCAGGGACAAGCGGAGGCTAGGAGCGGCCACTCGCTGCGGAGGAGGTGCAGGAGCTGGCGGAGGAGATGGTTGCTGCTGTAGCAGTGGCAGAAGTTGCTGTAACGTGGCGGTCAACTGCGACAGCTGCTGTCCTTGTTGGGCAATTTGCTGCGATTGCTGGGCGACCACCGTGGATAGGTCAGTGAGACTTGGCAGCGGCACCTCAGCGGGATCCATGGCCGGATCTACTGTTATGATTCGGCTAGCTGGATGTGGATCCACTGTGTCAGCGAGGGATTGGCGTGGACCGTGTCGGTGGACCGGTTCTAGGGTTGCTACTGGTATTCACCAGAGCCCGCCGCAAAGCGGGATGGTCTTGCTGCGGCGGTAGCAACCAGGTCGTATCCACCGGCAACGGCTCAACCTCGCTGACTGCTGAGAAGGCGTGGGACAGAAGGACTAGACAGAGGCAAGGTCAGACATAGCAGAAGGTCGGGGCAGGCGGCAAGGTTCGTAGTCAATGAGGATAGCAGAAGATCTGGAACACAGGCTTTGGACAACACTAACGCTTTCTCTGGCACAAGGCAACAAGATCTGGCAAGGAAGTACAGGGGAAGTGAGGTAATATACACAGGGAGCAGGTGGATGCTAATTTAGACTGATTGGGCCAGGCACCAATCACTGGTGCACTGGCCCTTTAAATCTTAGAGAGCTGGCGCGCGCGCCCTAGAGAGCGGAGCCACGCGCGCTAGAACATGACAGCCGGGGACCGGGACGGGTAAATGGCTTGGGATGCGATTCGCGAGCGGGCACGTCCCGCTATACGAATCGCATACCCATTGCGAATGTCAGTGCAGCGCTCCCGGTCAGCGGGTCTGACCGTGGCGTTGCAGAGAGAAGAACGCCGCGAGCACTCCGGGGAGGAGCAGGGACCCGGAGCGCTCGGCGTAACAGGCGTGGACCGTGCCGGCGGACCGGTTCTAAGTTGCTACTGGTATTCACCAGAGCCCGCCGCAAAGCGGGATGGTCTTGCAGCGGCGGTAGCAACCAGGTCGTATCCACCGGCAACGGCTCAACCTCTCTGACTGCTGAGATAGGCGCGGTACAAGGGATAAGGCAAGAGCAAGGTCGGACGTAGCAGAAGGTCAGGGCAGGCAGCAAGGATCGTAGTCAGGGGCAACGGCAAGAGGTCTGGAACACTGGCTTGGGATACATAGTTACATAGTTACATAGTTAGTATGGTTGAAAAAAGTCCAACCAGGGGATTGAAGGGAAGGATGTAAGGGGATAAGGGAAAGGGATGTAGTTTTATAATTCTGCATAAGCATTAATGTTATTTTGTTCCAGGAATGTATCTAACCCTGCTTTAAAGCTGTTAATTGTTCCTGCTGTGACCAGTTCCTGAGGTAGACCGTTCCATAAATTCACAGTCCTCACGGTAAAGAAGGCGTGCCGCCCCTTTAGACTAAACCTTTTCTTCTCAAAACGGAGGGAGTGCCCCCTCGTCCTTTGGGGGGGTTTAACCTGGAACAGTTTTTCTCCATATTTTTTGTATGGGCCATTTATATACTTATATACGTTTATCATATCCCCCCTTAAACGTCTCTTCTCAAGACTAAACAATTGTAACTCCTTTAATCGCTCCTCATAGCTAAGATGTTCCATGCCCCATATTAGTTTAGTCGCACGTCTCTGCACCCTTTCCAACTCCGCAGTGTCCCTTTTATGAACAGGCGACCAAAACTGAACAGCATATTCCAGGTGAGGCCGTACCAATGCTTTATAAAGGGGGAGTATTATGTCCCTGCCCCTCGAGTCCATGCCTCTTTTTATACATGACAATATCCTGCCGGCTTTGGAAGCAGCAGCCTGACATTGCATGCTATTTTGTAGTCTGTGATCTACAAGTACACCCAGATCCTTCTCTACCAGTGACTCTGCCAGTTTAATCCCCCCTAAGACATACGACGCATGCAGGTTATTAGTACCCAGATGCATAACTTTACATGTATCCACATTGAACCTCATTTGCCAAGTGGATGCCCAGACACTTAGTCTATCCAAGTCATCTTGTAACTTATGCACATCCTCTATAGACTGTACCGTGCTACAAAGCTTGGTGTCATCTGCAAAGATAGAAACAGAGCTGTTAATACCATTCTCTGTATCATTGATAAATAAATTAAACAGCAGCGGGCCCAGTACTGAACTTTGGGGTACACCACTAATAACCGGGGACCAATCAGAGTACGAATCATTTACCACCACTCTCTGGGTACGATCCATGAGCCAGTGTTCAATCCAGTTACAAACTAAAGTTTCCAAGCCCAAGGACCTTAACTTACCTGTCAGATGTCTGTGAGGGACAGTATCAAACGCTTTGGCAAAATCCAGAAACACTATATCCACAGCCATTCCTCTGTCAAGGCTTCTACTCACCTCTTCATAAAAGCAAATTAGATTGGTTTGACAACTTCTATCCTTAGTAAACCCATGCTGGCTATCACTTATAATACTATTATCCCCTATGTATTCCTGTATGTAATCCCTTATAAGTCCTTCAAACAATTTACCCACAATGCACGTTAGACTTACCGGTCTATAATTGCCTGGCGAAGACCTAGAGCCCTTCTTGAAGATTGGTACCACATTAGCCTTGCGCCAGTCCCTTGGCACAATACCAGACACCAGAGAATCTCTAAATATCATGAACAAGGGTACAGATATTACTGAACTTACCTCTCTAAGAACTCTTGGGTGTAGTCCATCCGGCCCTGGAGATTTGCTTACATTTACTTTACTTAACTTACCTTCTACCATCTCTACATTAAGCCAGTTCAATACATTATATGATGTGTTACCAGCACTGACCTGGCCAATGTCAGCTCCTTCTTCCATAGTATATACAGAACTAAAGAACCCATTCAGTAGCTCCGCCTTCTCTTGATCGCACGTGACAACCTCCCCATTATCATTATTAAGGGGTCCTACATGCTCTGCCCTTGGTTTTTTCGTATTTATATATCTAAAAAAATATTTATGATTAGTTTTGCTTTTTTCGGCCACCTGTCTCTCATTTTGAATTTTTGCTGTTTTTATTACATTTTTACAGATTTTATTAAGCTCCTTGTACTGTTTAAATGTTATAGCTGACCCATCAGATTTGTATTTTTTGAAGGCTATTTTTTTGTTGTTTATTGCTCTTTTAACCTCATTTGTCAGCCATGTAGGATTTAGTTTTAATCATTTATATTTGTTCCCCTTTGGTATATATTTAGCTGTATAGTTATTTAGAGTTGATTTAAAGATGTCCCATTTACCTTCTGTATCAGCATTTGAGAACACCTCCCCCCAGTCTATGTCCTGTAGTGCAGCCCTCAACCCAGGGAAGTTTGCCTTTTTAAAGTTATATGTTTTTGCTTTCCCCGTCTGTCTTTGTTTTCTACATTTTAAGTCAAAAGTAACTATATTGTGGTCGCTATTACCAAGGTTTTCCCTCACAGTTACATTACCAACCAGCTCTGCGTTGTTGGAAATGATCAGATCCAACAAGGCATCACTTCTTGTTGGGTCCTCCACAAACTGGCCCATAAAATTATCCTGCAATAAATTTAGGAATTTTCTCCCCTTTGTAGTTTTAGCCAACCCCCGGCCCCAATCTATATCTGGATAGTTAAAATCTCCCATTATTACCACTGTACCTGCCCGGGCGGCCCTCTCTATTTGTTTATACACAAGGAACGCTTTCACTGGCACAATGGCAACAAGATCCGGCAAGATAGTGAAGGGGAAGTGAGGTAATATAGGGAAGTGCACAGGTGAACACACTAATTAAATGTGGTTGTTCATATGTATAAAGTTGTGCAAAGTGTATAGAGTGTTGGTCATGTGACATACCCAGAGTTCCAAGGGCAAAGGTACCCCAGGCAACTAGCAACCAATGGGCTTTAGTCCAGCCCCCTAGCATATAAGAGGCTGTAGTCTCTTTCCTCTCTCTCTTCTCTCTTGTCCCCGCACTCTCTTAGTTCCTGCTCTTGTTCCTGCACTCTCTTAGAAAGCACAAAGTCCTGTATACTGCAAGCAAGCCTGCGAGGTTCCCCTTGTCCTGGTTGCCTCTGAGGAAACTGCATTATTGTAAAGACTGTTTCCTGCATATTGCAAGTAAAAGTTCCAGTTACTTTAAAATCCTTGCTGTGGACATTCCTTCATTACACTGTATACCTAAACAACCTTCATTACACCTTATACCGAAACAACCACATCCTGGCGTCAAAAACACTAAGGGGTTTACAACACCTTGCCCCCGGGGTTACATAGTTACATAGTTACATAGTTAGTATTGTTGAAAAAAGACATACGTCCATCAAGTCCAACCAGGGAGTTGAAGGGAAGGGTGTAAGGGGATAAGGGGAAGGGATGTAGTTTCATAATTCTGCATAAGCATTAATGTTATTTTGCTCCAGGAATGTATCTAACCCTGTTTTAAAGCTGTTAATTGTTCCTGGTGTGACCAGTTCCTGAGGTAGACCGTTCCAAAAATTCACAGTCCTCACGGTAAAGATGGCATGTCGCCCCTTTAGGTTAATACCACCAGACCCTGTTACATCCATTGCAACACCCCGTGGTCACCACAGAATGTTCCAGTGAGAACTGTTGGGGCCGTAATACAGAAGGGGAAAGAAAAAATCATTTCACTATAAATTTGCCTCAACTAGGTGCTCCTCACAGAGGAGTGAGAGGAATAATCAGAAGAGTCGTGCAAGAGCCAAGGAGACTTGTGGAGAGCTTCAAAAATACCTGGAATTAGTAGGTACTGTTGTTTTAAAGAAACAGTATTTAGTGAGAAAAATGGTGACGTGTTCAATACTTATTTCACCCGCTGTATATTATCCCACCAATAGTGATGTCGCGAACATAAAATTTTCGGTTCGCGAACGTGAACTTCCGCAAATGTTCGCGAACCGGGCGAACCGGCATTGACTTCAATGGGCAGGCGAATTTTAAAACCCACAGGGACTCTTTCTGGCCACAACAGTGATTTAAAAGTTGTTTCAAGGGAACTAATACCTGGACTGTGGCGTGCCGGAGGGGGATCCATGGCAAAACTCCCATGGAAAATTACATAGTTGATGCAGAGTCTGGTTTTAATCCATAAAGGGCATAAATCACCTATTATTCCTAAATTCTTTGGAATAACGTGCTTTATCCCCCTTTAGGTAGCACATAGAGACCCCCTTTAGGCATCACATAGTTAGATCCCCCCTTTAGGCAGCACATAGATTCCCCCATATTAGACAGCACATAGTTAGAGCCCCCCTTTAGGCAGCACATAGGTAAAGCCTCCCTGTAGGCAGCACATAGAGCCCCCTTTAGGCAGCACATAGTTAGATCCCCCCTTTAGGCAGCACATAGTTAGATCCCCCTTTAGGCAGCACATAGATTCCCCCATGTTAGGCAGAACATAGTTAGAGCCCCCCTTTAGGCAGCACATAGATCCCCCCTTTAGGCAGCACATAGATTCCCCCATATTAGGCAGCACATAGTTAGAGCTTCCCTTTAGGCAGCACATAGAGCCCCCTTTAGGCAGCACATATTTAGATCCCCCCTTTAGGCAGCACATAGATTCCCCCATATTAGGCAGCACATAGTTAGAGCCCCCCTTTAGGCAGCACTGGTTTTATTTCACAGCCAAAAAAGGTATTTTTTTATTTTATTTGAACACCTGTCACACCAAATTTGATTTGCACTAGTGTGACAATGAGCAAAAAAGATTGCCAGCGGAGTTCCCCTTTTAAGCAGAGGTCCCCAACCAGGGTGCCTCCAGCTGTTGCAAGACACACGGACTGAACTTATAGCCCTTTTAATACTGTAGTTAGTTGCTTGAAGGAAATTAAGTTTTACACCGGAGTACCCCTTTTAACCAGCGGTTCCCTCCCAACCAGGGTGCCTCCAGCTGTTGCAAGACACACGGACTGAACTTAAAGCCCTTTTAATACTGTAGTTAGTTGCTTGAAGGAACTTAAGTTTTACACTGGAGTACCCCTTTTAACCAGCAGTTCCCTCCCAACCAGGGTGCCTCCAGCTGTAGCAAGACACACGGACTGATATTTGAGCCCTAAAAATAGCTTTTTTGGGTGCTGTCCTTAAAGCAGATGTTAGACTAGTGCTTTAGGAGTAAAGTGGACCCTGAATACACCACCTAGCAGCAACCTAGCTATCGCTTTCCCTATACAGCAGGAGCAGCTTCTCTGTCCCTCCACTTTCTAAGCCTGCAGCATGCTGAATGAGGCTAAAATGGCATCCGTGCAGGAGGTAGGAGGGTCTGGAAGGGAGGGACTGCTGCTGATTGGCTGTAATGTGTCTGCTGACTCTGACTCACAGGGTCAAAGTTTACCGCAATGTTAAAGTATAGGGGGCGAATCGAACTTCACATATGTTCGCCCGGCGATGCGAACGCGAACATGCTAAGTTCGCCGGGAACTGTTCACCGGCAACAATTCGCGACATCTCTACCCACCAAGTGGTCAGCTGTAATCTGCAGTGGAACACAGCAGCAAATGTTTAATTTTCCTGCAGCGCCACCACAGAGGAAATTAACCATTACATAATACTTATTGAAAATAAAAGGTTCACAGTGTAATATATATTTTAGCTGGGTGCCCCAAAAGAATGAGATTCCTTGTAGTTGTTCTCTGCTGTGGACATTTGCAGAGTACACAACTAAGAACACACTGCAGAATGTCTGCCCAGAATATGTCCATGCACAGCAGCACCTACTGGTTCAGTTGGCACTAGTGTTGAGCGGCATAGGCCATATTCGAATTCGCGAATGTTCGCGAATATATGGACGAATATTCGTCATATATTCCCGAATATTCGCATATTCGTAATATCCTCGTTTTATTTTCGCATATGTGAAAATTCGCATATACGAAAATTAACATAAGCAAAAAATTTGCATATGCGCAACTTAGCATATGCTAATTTTCGCATATGCGAACATTCGCACACCAGTCTCACACAGTAGTATTGGAGCCCTCTTTACACCACACAAGCTGGAAGCAGAGAGGGGTGATCACTGTGATGTGTACTGTGGGGAAAAAAAAAAAAAAAACGAATATTCGTAATTACGAATATATAGCACTATATTCGCGAATATTCGCGAATATGCGATATTCGCGATTAAAATTCGTATTGCGAATATTCGCGAGCAACACTAGTTGGCACTAGGACCGCTTAAATATGCATCAGCACCATTGACAACAATGCATATCCAAGCACATCTGCCTAAAGATATTCTGCAGTGTACATGGTGCAGCAAAATCTCATTGAGAACAATAGGAAACTGCTGCCTTGACATTTTAGAGAGTAATTATTCAGTAGAATTCCACTTGGAAAATCTGTCGTGTGAATGCACCTTAAAGGGGTACTCCACTGGCCAGCATTCGGAAGTAAATGTTCCGAATACTGTTTCCGTGCTGCAGGGGTCGGTCATGCCTCTCGTGACATCATGGCCACGCCCCCTCAATGCATGTCTATGGGACTCAATGCAAGTCCCTCCCATTGACTTGCATTGAGGAGGCATGGCCTTGATGTCATGAGGGGCGTGGCCGACCCCCGCAGTGCGAAAACAGTGTTAGGAACATGGCCAGTGGAGTATGTTCCCACGGCAGAATGTTTGTGCGGAATTCCACCAGATTCCGCCAGATTGATTTTAATGGAATTTTGATGCCCTGCTCACACGGTGGAATTTTTGCTGCATGTTTTTGCTGCGGAAATCCAGATTCCGGCATACGCAGAAAGAATTGACATGTCTATTCTTACTGTGACATTTGCTCGGAAACGCATTGTCCTCTATGAGATGGCGCATTTCCAAGCGGTCCTATCGCCCTGCAGAACTTTCAAATGTGCAGAACGGGTTTTCTTGGCAGACATTCCGCACATTTTACTAGCGTGTGAACATACCCTACAAGTTTCCTGTAGATGCAATCACATTTGTGACTACTTTCTCCCACAACATAATGAGCTGGAGGGGCAAGCTGTGCATAACTAGCTTGCCCCCTGACTGGTGAGCAGTTAAGGGGTTAAGAAATGTACAGGCAAGGTTTTTTAGCCCCCTCCCCCGCCTGTAAAACTTGCCAGTGGCTACAGTGGTATGTCCCATGGGTAGGGGGGAAGGAGTGCACCAATCAGGGGTTTAATAGTTTCCCGGGCTTTCAGGGGCCCTCCCCTGGGTATTTATAGCTGTGGCGCCTCCCTTCCCCCCTCAATCTGCCCAGGACCCGGAGTTTTGCCCTCCCTCCCTCCCCTTTTTTTGTATCTCTGTTTATCGCAAGTCACTGCTTGGCAGTAAGAAGACGGTGAAAGCGGGGTCAACCCGGGGTAGACCTCCACACAGGACGGTGTGGCAGCACCTCTCGGGTTGGTAAGAAGCCAATCGGTGTCTTTGTTACAGTTAAATTGTTATTTATATAAGTAATTTTATAAATAAAGCTGTGGCCGATTCCCACCCACGGAAAAGTTGAATTGTTGTTGTGTCAGTTATTATTTAATTAATTATTGTAGTAAGGGGGAGGGGTAGTTATTGCCTGCTAGGAGCTAATTGGGTCTCAACAGTCTGCTATTGCTGCAAATCTGACCCATGTGGAATCAGCCAAAGGGCCAAAATATACTTTTTTTCCAGGCCACAACATGGCAGCAGCAGCTACATGAAAAGTATTGATCATGTGTTTTCACTCATTGCCGCCCTAGGCACAGGCCCACAGTCACTTAAAGGGGTATTCCAGTATTTTTAACGTTTTCATATGTTGCTGAGGGCATGGTAAAAATAAAAACATAAATAATACTCAAGTACTCTGGTCACTCGCAGCTCTGGTTCCATTGACTTCTGGTCCCTTTCAGGTTTTTCTGAGAAGTCTCACATCAGACGTAACAAACTTGGCAGGTGAGTATAATCTATACATATGGCACGTCAAGGTGAGGCCTCCAGATGTGCTGGACACTGGCTTTGAGACATCTGGACTGGACTTGACCTCAGCAGAAAAAGATTCACAAGAGCAAAAGAGACAGATTGCAGCTCCTCCATTCCTTATAAAGGGGGCTGAGCAAGGAGCCCATAGGCTAGCTGCGGGTCATCTGGTCACCTGGTGCTGTCTGGGTAACAAAAACATGTGACAACCATTATCATGTGATCAATAACCATGAGGGACATTTATCAATGTTTGCTTATGTATTTCTTTTTTTAGTACTTTTTTCTTTACTTTTTTTTTGCTTATGTGTGACTTATTTATCAACTGGTTTCAGCCTGTTGATAATTTTCTTTCACGTAAGCAATTTTTCCTTTTTTACTTTGGTAGAAGCTTTTTCTGCTTCATTTTTGAGCTGGAGTAAATTTAGTAAATTTTTAACCTTGTTGCGACTTTTTTTTGCGCAGTTGCGACTGTCGCAGTTAATAAATACCAGACTACCCGTAGTCGATTTTAAAATTATTACTACGTAGTTAAGTTTTGGAAAACTTGCTTTTCTCGCTTTCCAGTGAAAATGTCGCACGAAAAATCGCGTAGTCGCAGGTGCGACATTTGTGCAACATTTTTAGTAAAAATTTTTTAACTAAATCGTTGATAAATGCCTGTCCATGTGACTATATCAAAGGTCCTTTACACATAATATACAATTATACAGATTATAGGGGTACAGTGCAGGTGAGCCCTGGGGACGTGCAGGGACTCAAGCTGATAGGACTGCGAGATGCATATCCCGTACAGGGACATCACATTATCACACAGGGACATCACATTATCACAGTCCTACATAATAAAAGCTCAGAAAGCCGAAGAAAACCAGACATTTGATTTGCCATGCTTCCATTACTTATGCTGCCACAGCGCCCTTTGACTTTGGGGTGCACTGCCGGAGCAGACAGAAGCTTGGAAAGTCCAATGCCATGCTTCTTTAGCATAGGTTGCAGATTATGCCTGTGCATCTCACTCTAAGAGGCAATTTAAGGCTCTGCTAGGGATTTTTAAGGCTTCCATTTGCACCCGACATACACTCTAAAGCTTAGGGGGGCGGCGGCAGCTTTGTCCTAGGTGTGCAAGACAAGCAATACAAGTCTATGGAGGAGGGATCTCTGCTCACCAGCTCTGGGAGAACTGCAAATTATAGATGAAGCCTGCAGAGCAGAAATCTGCTATAAATACCATATATATAAGTTATATTATGTCTAGAAATAGTGCTGCCTCTCATGTACACACACAGGGCAGTTAATCCTAAAAAGTAATCTGAAATGACAGGTACTGTACGAAAGTATGTAAAAAACGTGTTTTCTATTTTATCAGAATAACCTTTATTTATTAAAACTATATTACCCTTTTAAAATCACTGAATTTATTGAAATGATAATTTTGAATTGAGAACTGTCCAAATACAAAACTTCAAGTTCTCCTTCCTGGCGGAGAAAAGGAAATTGAGACATAACAAGGCATTGGCTATTCTTAAAGATTAAACCATGTCAGCCATGTTCTAGTGGTTGAACAGTTAATAGTGGGAGATCGCACTGACCACCATCAATCAATGGGTTAGAAAAGATTAGGTGGTCTGTATCTCTGGGGTAATCCCTTGTGGATCAAATGGCTAAATTTCCTATAAGCCTTACAGAAGCAAATCTAGTGGAAACTATACATTGAAAGCAAATCCCTTTCAGTCTATGGAATACTTTGTAAGCAGGGAGTACACAGGGAAAGAGCCATAGATATAAATACCCCGTCTTCTTTTTTAACATTGCTGAACTTGTTGCAGAACAAAAACTGTTTAATCCCACAAATAAGACCCAAATAGAAACAATGATGGGTGCTGAACAAAAGCAGCCTTTATATGTGTCATTCGGTAAAAAGATAGGGCACAATCGGCAATTCGCAAAGCCAATTAAATTGTCATATGTGCCAGGGTATAAATATTGAAACAAAAGTCGATAAGGAATTAATGTGGAAGTTTATACTGTGAATGGAAAGGGTCGCTTTAATAGAATTGTCCTCATTCAGCACATTACAGGCACGGGTATATTGGCAATCATGTCTCGTCTATGGCGTCTCATTAGGAGAGCTTGCCATGGTGAAAAAGCCTGTGATGTGTTGATCCAATGTCATTTAGGGTTAATCTACTGACAATTGCGTCTTGTTTAGTCTGGCCTAAAGAAAAACATCATTTAAATACATGATATAAAAGGATCATTAGTCATTTAAAGTGTAAGTCCATGGCTGCTCTCCTGCCTGTTCTGCACAGATTTGTGCATGGACTCTTACCTCATGCTGGCCGGTACAGCTGATGAGACAACCATATGACGGCAGGTGAATTTCGTGCAAAAGTCATTTTCTGATAAAAAGGACTTGTGCACGGAGCATGCTAAGCCACGTACGGTTGCCTCGACAACTATACCACCCAGCATGAAATGCGTCATTCCGCACCAATCTATGCAGAATGGGCAGTGGAGCAGCTCCGCACTTACATTTTGAATGACTAATGACCTTAAGACTGTTCACAATACAAATAATGGAGCTATGACTGATAAGATGGATCTACTTTCACATTGATCCTAATTATTCCTGATAGTTCCTGTTTACCTATAATGGGGGTTGTCAGGTTTACATTGGATAGAAGTAACTGCCTGACGTTGCACGCTGTTCTGTATTCATTGATCTACAACTACACCCAGATCCTTCTCTATCAGTGACTCTCCCAGACATATGTTACATGCAGGTTATTAGTATCTAGATGCATAATTTGATTTAATTTCAACACATTGAACCCCATTTGCCAAGTGGATGCCCAGACACTTAGTCTATCCAAGTCATCATGTAACTTATGCCCATCCTCTATAGACTGTACTGTGCTACAAAGCTTGGTGTCATGTGCAAAAATAGAAACAGAGATGTTAATCCCAAACTCTATATCATTAAAGGACATGTCCGGTGCTCACTTTTCTTATTGTATCCGTTCCGGGCTGCAAAAAAAAAGAAAATAAGCTTTCTCTGGCCTGCCTACGCTCCCCCGGTGCTCCGGTACAGGTGTTCGGTCCCCGGGCTGTATTCTTCTTACTTCCTGTTAGCCCGGCACGTCACTCGGAGCTTCAGCCTATCACTGGTTGAGGCGGGACATCGCTGCGGCCGGTGATAGGTTGAAGCTCCGTTTGACGTGCCGGGCTAACAGGAAGTAAGAAGAATACAGCCCGGGGACCGAACACCTGTACTGAAGCACCGGGGGAGCCTAGGCAGGTAAGAGAAAATTTTTTTCTTTTCTTTTTCAGCCTGGAACGGATAAAACAAGAAAAGCGAGCACCGGACAACTCCTTTAACACATAGGTTGAACAAAAGTGGTCCCAGTACTGAACTTTGGGTTACACCACTAATAACCAGGGACCAATCAGTGTAGGAATCATGACCACTACTCTCTAAAACTAGTTTTATGTCCAGTTACAAATTAAACTATGTAAACCTAAGACCTTTATTCACCTATCAAATGTCTATGAGAGACAGTGTCTAATGCTTTTGCAAAATCCAGCAATGGAAGTTAAAGGGGTTATCCAGGAAAAAACTTTTTTATATATATCAACTGGCTCCAGAAAGTTAAACAGATTTGTAAATTACTTCTATTAAAAAATCTTAATCCTTTCAGTACTTATGAGCTTCTGAAGTTAAGGTTGTTCTTTTCTGTCTAAGTGCTCTCTGATGACACCTGTCTCGGGAAACTCCCAGTTTAGAAGCAAATCCCCATAGCAAACCTCTTCTAAACTGGGCATTTCCCGAGACAGGTGTCATCAGAGAGCACTCAGACAGAAAAGAACAACCTTAACTTTAGAAGCTCATAGGTACTGAAAGGATCAAGATTTTTTAATAGAAGTAATTTCAAAATCTGTTTAACTTTCTGGAGCCAGTTGATATATATAAAAAAGTTTTTTCCTGGAATACCCCTTTAAGCTTACCGGTCTATAATTACCTGGGGAAGACCTAGAGCCCATTTTGAAGATTGGCACCACATTTGCCTGGCACAGTCCCTTGGCACAATACTATCCAACAACAAGAAAAAGAAGTACACCTGTTGGTGACTTCATCAGGGGTCTTAAGGTCGATAGCACCCCTGAGGAAGTCACCCACAGATGACGAAATGTGTGGGGTTCCAGGAGGGCACCTGCTCCAATTGACTGCCATTGTATACTGTCTCTGGTTCGTCTACCCTCCAGTGCCTTGCTCATATATCTACTGTAGAGAATATTTGGTGTCTGGTATTGTGCCAAGGCACATAAAACATACAGGTAGAGATATATGTCTTAGCACCTTCCCCTCAGCTGTACGGTAATCAGGAACACTATGCTTAGGCTTCACACAGTTCTTAAAGAGCCATACCTGACATGACCTAAGTGCTAACCACGAGGGAGCATCAAACATCCAGCACAAAGAAGAAAATAGTGGAGCACTCACCAGGTATGCTTCTGTCGGAGGATTCTTTATTATGAAAATTCATAACAGGTTACATGCAGGGGAGACAGATGGAAAGGACGCAGGGGTATACGGATCAGCGACGGGCCGTTTGTGCGCTAAGGCGCTTCGTCAACAACAATAAAAAAGAAGTACACCAGTGGGTGACTTCATCAGGGGTCTTAAGGTCGATAGCACCCCTGAGGAAGTCACCCACAGATGACGGAATGCGTGGGGTTCCAGGAGGGCACCTGCTCCAATTGACTGCCATTTTATACTGTCTCTGGTTCCTCTACCCTTCAGGGCCTTGCTTATATATCAACTGTAGAGAATATTTGGTGTCTGGTATTGTGCCAAGGCACATAAAACATAAGCATGCTCAGCACAAAAATATGTTTTATGTGTATAAAGCTGCAAATCGACGATCAATTCAGATCAGCGATTTGCAGCAATTCTGGGCTGATCGGGTCTCTGATCAGTGGTGGATCCAGGGGGGGGGGGCAACGGGGCTCCCCCAGATTGCTGCCCCCCCACCCCCTAGAATGGTGGAGCCGAAGCTGTAAGCTCCCACTCCACCATTCACTAACCTTGGCTGTCACACGCTGTGAGTACACAGCGTGTGAGCTGCGGGGACCCGATCCACTGTAGGCCGGCGTGATGACGTCACATCATGGCGCCGGCGCCCGGAAATCCCGTCCCCGCGGCCAGCATACTGTAAGTACTAAGAGTATGCTCAGGGCCCAGGGGATTTGGGGGACAGAATATGTGCCACTGTTAAGGGCACTATATCGTACAGGAGGAGGGGGGAGGGGGATTTAAAAACTTAGGGGGGGGAAGAGAAGGGAATTTTTAATGTGAGGGGCTGCAGGGCAAAGCACTGGGGGCACTATATGTGAAGAGCACATGACAGGGGGGCCCCCTGTGCTGTGCCCCTCACATATAATGCCCCCTGTGCTGTGCCCCTCACATATAATGCCCCCTGTGCTGTGCCCCTCACATATAATGCCCCCTGTGCTGTGCCCCACACATATAATACCCCCTGTGCTGTGCCCCTCACATATAATGCCCCCTGTGCTGTGCCCACACATATAAATTATATGTGTGGGGGGCACAGCACAGGGGGTATTATATGTGTGGGGCACAGCGCAGGGGGTATTATATGTGTGGGGCACAGCACAGGGGGCATTATATGTGAGGGGCACAGCACAGGGGCATTATATGTATGGGGCACAGCACAGGGGGCATTATATGATATAATGCCCCCTCTGCTGTGCCCCACACATATAATTCCCCCTGTGCTGTGCCCCACACATATAATGCCCCCTGTGCTGTGCCTCACACATATAATGCCCCCTGTGCTGTGCCCCACACATAATGTCCCCTGTGCTGTTCCCCTCACATATAATGCCTGTGCTGTGCCCCACACATATAATGCCCCTTGTTCTGTGCCCATCACATATAATGCCCCCTGTGCTGTGCCCCTCACATATAATGCCTCCTGTGCTGTGCCCCTCACAAATAATGCCCCCATCATGCGCCCCTCATATATAATGCCCCATCCTGTGCCCCTCATATATAATGCGCTATCATGTGCCCCTCACATATAATGCCCCCTGTGCTGTGCCTCTGACATATAATGCTCCTGTCATGTGCCCCAAACATATAATGCCCCCTGTGCTGTGCCCCTCACATATAATGCCCCCTGAGGGGACAGGACAGGGGGCATTATATGTGAGGGGTGTATGATGGGGGCATTATATGTGAGGGGCAAAGAACGGGGCCATTATATGTGAAGGGCACAGCACAGGGGGCATTATATGCGTGGGGCATATGATAGGAGCATTATATGTGGGGGGCACAGCACGGGGGGCATTATATGTTTAAGGGCACAGCACAGGGGGCATTATATGTGAGGGGAACAGCACAGGGCACACTCTATGTGAGGGGCACAGCACAGGGGGCATTATATGTGAGGGGCACAGCACAGGGGGCATTATATGTGAGGGACGCATGATGGGGGCATTATATGTGAGGGGCGCATGATGGGGGCATTATATGTGAGGGGCGCATGATGGGGCCATTATATGTGAGGGGCAAAGAACGGGGGCATTATATGTGAAGGGCACAGCACAGGGGGCATTATATGTGTGGGGCATATGACAGGAGCATTATATGTGAGGGGCACAGCACGGGTGGCATTATATGTGAGGGGCACAGTACAGGGGGCATTATATGTAAGGGGAACAGCACAGGGGACACTATATGTGAGGGGCACAGCAAGGGGGGCATTATATGTGAGGGGCACAGCACAGGGGGCATTATATGTGAGGGACGCATGATGGGGGCATTATATGTTAGGGGCAAAGAACGGGGGAATTATATGTGAAGGGCACAGCACAGGGGCAATATAGGTTAGGGGCACAGGGCATTATTATGTGGGGGGAACAGGACGGGTCACAATTATTATATGTAGGGGCACAAGATGGGGCATTATTACTATATGTGAAGGCACAGAGTGTTCTGCATTTCAGAAGTATATTGTAGATTATGAGGAATTTCTGGGGTGGTACGTTTTTTTATGGGCCACAATACATTTGGGTATTTTATTCAGAGGGTGCACTGCACAGCAAGTTATATTCAGAGAGTGCAGTGTGTGGTAGTATTAAATTTAGAGGGCACAGTGTGTGGTAGTATAATATTCAGAGAGTGCAATGTGTGATAGTATTATATTCAGAGAGTGCAGTGTTTCTTAGTATTAAATTTAGAGGGCACAGTGTGGTAGTATTATATTCAGAGGGCACAGTGTGTGGTAGTATTATATTCAGAGAGTGCAGTGTGTGGTAGTATTATATTCAGAGAGTGCAGTGTTTGCTAGTATTAAATTTAGAGGGCACAGTGTGTGGTAGTATTATATTTAGAGGGCGCAGTGTGTGGTAGTATTATATTCAGAGGGTACGGTGTCTGGCGGTATTATATTCAGAGGGTACAGTGTGTTGTTTATTCAGGGGGTACAGTGTGTCAGAATTATATTCAGAAGGTATGTGCCAGTATTATATTCGAAGAATACAGTCTCTGGCAGGTTTGTAATAATTATTGTTTTCATATAGAGGATCAGAATCCGCTGACATAGCGAGGAGACCTCTGGGCATCAAGTTCTGCAGAGAGAACATTTAGCTGAAACAAGTCCCGGTGGTATGTACATCTGAATTAGGTAAGGAAAGACTATAGAGAAGACGTCACCTGTAGTCACTGATATCATTCTGTATCTTCCTGTGTGTGTCCCATCAGAGCTGGAGTCACTGAAGAAGTTCTGCAGTAATGATGGGTGAAACAACAACTCCCAGCATCCCCTCACCACTGCTTAGGTCATACTGGGAGCTGTAGTTTTAAATGGTAAAAACTTCTTTAGCACTTTCCCATTCTGTGGCAATTGGTATATTTGATTATTATTCTTACATATGAGCATGGCCAAAGAGTCTTAAACAAGGTTAGGACTGTATGATACATTTAATAATATTGTAAGTTCCGTAAGCAACACCTTATTTTCTATCCGCCAACACAAAATACTCTAATAGTGCCCCTCCCGAGACTCGACTGATAGCCCGGAAAATAGGGATGATTGGAGCTGTCAGAGACAGCCTCGATCATCCTAAAGGATAGGAGCGAGGTGGCAGGGGTGCCACCTCCTCCTATCCCCTGCCATTGGTCGGTTAGAACTGACTGACCAATGGCAGTTGGGGGCGGGGGGGGGGTTAAAGCTGAAATCCCCGCTCTGCCTGGCCCTGGATGTCCGAGCAGAGCGGGGGGAAGATGGCGGCAGGTGCCAGAGCGGCAAGGGACTGGCGGCAGGCAGTGATGGGAACGGCGGCAGGCAGCGGCAGGACCGGCGGCAGTCAGCGGCGGGACCGGCGGCAGTAAGGAGGCGGTAGCGGAGGCAGCAGTAAAGATCAGTGGTAAGTTATCTTCACTGCTGCCTTCTAGGAGTTGCCAAACTACAACTCCCAGCATGCCCAGACAGCCAAAGGCTGTCTGGGCATGCTGGGAGTTATAGTTTTGCAACATCTGGAAAGCCACAGTTTGCAGACCACTGTGTAGTGGTGTCCAACTGTAGCCCTTCCAGATGTTGCAAAACTACAACTCCCAGCATGCCCAGACAGTCCATACATGCTGGGAGTTGTAGTTCTGTAACATCTGGCCTTTCAGATGTTGCAGAACTACAACTCCCAGCATGCCTGGACAGTCTGGGCAAGCTTGGAGTTTACGTTTTGCAACATCTGGAGGGCTACAGTTTGGACACTACTACACAGTGGTCTCCAAACAGTTCTCCTCTAGTTGTTACATAACTACAATTCTCAACATGTCCTTCGGCTGTCTGGGCATGCTGGGAGTTGTAGTTTTGCAACAGCTGGAGGCACACTGGTTGGGAAACACTGAGTTAAGTAACAAACTCAGTGTTTTGCAACCAGTGTGCCTCCAGCTGTTGCATAACTACAACCCCCAGTATGCATGGACAGCCAAAGGGCATGCTGGGAGTTTTAGTAGAATGCCTACAGCTGTTGCATAACTACAAGTCCCAGCATGCCCTTCAGCTGTCACTGCATGCTGAGAGTTGTAGTTTTTGCAACAGCTAAAGGCACACTGGTTGCGAAACACAGAGTTTGTTACCTGTTGCAAACTACAACTCCCAGCATGCACTGATAGACCATACATACTGGGAGTTGTAGTTTTTGCAACAGCTGGAGGCACACTGGATGTAAAACACTGAGTTAAGTAACAAACTCTGTGTTTTGCAACCAGTGTGCCTCCAGCTGTTGCATAACTACAACCCCCAGCATGCACAGACAGCCAAAGGGCATGCTGGTAGTTGTAGTTTTGCAACAGCTGGAGGTTTGCCCCCCCCCCCCCCCCCCATGTGAATGTACAGGGTACATTCACATGGTTGGGGGTTTACAACAAGTTTTTCGCTGCACGTTTGATATGCAGCTAATTTTCTACTGCAGCTCAAACGTCCAGTGGGAAACTCGCTGTAAACCCCCGCCTGTGTGAATGTACCCTAAAAACACTACACTAACACAAAATAAAAAGTAAAACACTACATATACATATACCGCTACACAGTCCCCCCCCCCCCCCAAATAAAAAATGTCTTTTACGACACTGTTTCCAAAACGGAGCCCCCAGCTGTTGCAAAATAACTCCCAGTATTGCCGGACAGCCATTGACTGTCCAGGCATGCTGGGAGTTTTGCAACAGCTGGAGGCACCCTGTTTTGGAAACACTGCCGTAGGGTAATTTTTGGTATCGGAGGCAGGTCTAATTCTTGCATCCGGGTCTGTCCCTATGCAAATCCCTAATTTAGACCTAAAATGTGCATGGCGCTCTCTCACTTCAGAGCCCTGTCATATTTCATGGCAACAGTTTAGGGCCACATATGGAGTATTTCTGCACTCGGGAGAAATAGCCTAACAAATTTTGTGGGATTTTTCTTCTTTTACCCCTTATGAAAAGGTAAAATTGGGGTCTACTCCACCATGTTATTGCAAAAAAATTAATTTTTTTACACTAACATGCTTGTGTTGTCCCATACTTTTCATTTTCCCAAGAGATAAAAGAAAAAAAAAAACCACAAAACTTGTAACGCAATTTCTTCTGAGTACGGAAATACCCCATATGTGGGCGTAAAATGCTCTGCCGGCACACAACAAGGCTCAGGAGTGAGAGCGCACTATGTACATTTGAGTTGATTTGCACAGGGGTGGCTGATCGTTACAGCGGTTCTGACATAAATGCAAAAAAAATAAATACCCACATGTTACCCCATTTTGGAATCTACACCCCTCATGGAATGTAACAAGGGGTATAGTGAGCCTTAACACCCCACAGGTGTTTAAACAATTTTTGTTAAATTTGGACGTGAAAATGAAAAATGTGCATTAAAATGCTAGTGCTATCCCACATTTTTCCTTTTCACAAGGGGTAATAGGAAAAAAGCCCCCCAAAATTGGTAACCCCATTTCTTCTGAGTAACAATATACCCCATATGTGGATGTAAAGTGCTCTGCGGGCAAACTACAATGCTCAGAAGAGAAGGAGCGCCATTGGGCTTTTGGAGAGAGAATATGTCTGGAATTGAAGGCCATGTGCGTTAACAAAGCCCCCATGGTGCCAGAACAATGGAGCCCCCCCACATATGACCACATTTTGGAAACTACACCCCTCATGGAATGTAATAAGGGGTGCAGTGAGCATTTACACCCCACAGGTGTCTGACAGATTTTTGGAACAGTGGTCCGTAAAAATTAAAGATTTCATTTTTCATTTGCACAGCCCACTGTTCCAAAGATCTGTCAAAAGCCAGTGGGGTGTAAATGCTCACTGCACCCCTTATTAAATTCTGTGAGGGGTGTGGTTTCCAAAATGGGGTCACATGTGGGGGGTCCACTGTTCTAACACCATGGGGGCTTTGTAAACGGACATGGCCCCCGACTTCCATTCCAAACCAATTCTCTCTCCAAAAGCCCAATGGCACTCCTCTTCTGAGCATTGTAGTTTGCATTTACATGCACATATGGTGTATTTCCATACTCAGAAGAAACAGGGTTAAAATTTTGGGAGGCTTTTTCTCCTATTACTCCTTGTGAAAATGAAACATTTGAGGTGACACCAGCATAACTTCGTAGGTGGAAAAATAAAAAAGTTAAATGGGCCAGAACACGGCATTGAACAAACTTTTTTTTTCTTTTTCAAGATTTTTACTTATTGATCTTTTTTTTTTACCTTAAAACAAAACAAAAATAATCCGAGTTTGGTATCATTGAAATCAAACTGACCCCTAGAATAAGATTGCATGTCAGATTTACCGTATTGTGAACTCTGAAAATGATTGCCCCATTAAAATTGTACTTTTTTTGTGGGGGGAATTGGGCAGCTTTTCACTCTTGGACCAATGCAGCAAAATGTCTTGCGATGCATGTGATGCTCTCCAGTGCTTTTGAGCACCAGACGGCTATGCTGGTTTAGCAAAAACAAACTTCATGGTAATAGTCCAGACAAAAATACATTTTTTTTGTAGCAATATACTGGAACAGCAACATAAATAACAAAATGTCAGCTAAAATCTTCCCATATGGGAGGCATAGTCTTAAATAATGTTACGAGGATTGCTACTGCACACTGCTGCCAAGACCCTGACTGCTGTGACCCGTAGTGTTGCTCAAGGCGAACCTTTGTCCACAGCAATGCAGAAAGGGTTTACATTGTATGCTATCCTGTGGTTTATACCTATATGGCTACAAGGCTGGACAAGGTTTTTACTTGCAGCAGCAGTGCCATCCCCTGAACATGTAAGCCGAGCACCCTCCCAGTTAGATGACCTCCCGTGGTAGTTGCATAAGCCAGTTATGACCTCCGATGTCATGCCTATCACCTAAATTTCAACAGTAGTTTTTTTTATTGCATTTTGGAGTCCATGTTACATGGTCTCTGATATGCTGTATGGAGCATTTTCCGTACAAAAAACTGCTTAAAAAAGAGCAAACGGCAAAGACAACTGTTGAAATTTTTGGCCATTTTTTGCATGCAAAATAGTCGTTTTCATGAGGTTAAAAATATAGACCAAAAGTGAACACACAGCCTTACACTGAATTGCCCATAGATATCTCCCATCTTTAGATTAAATGGTCTGTCTGGTTGAAATGTATAGTGCTCCTTAGGACAATGTTGAACCCAAACTGAACAGTTGGATTGGAATGCCAAAGTCAATTTATTATTGAAACGGAGGAATCTGGTCAGCAGACAAAGCTCAGGTAAACTTCTTCAAGGAAAAAAGTCTTAAAGGGAATCTGTCAGCTGCAATTACTGTTCCAAACTCCTGACAATGTTAGATGCTATTAGGACATGGCGACACATGATACCTTTTATATATATATCTATCTGTGCTTCCATGACATAGTAAAATGCTTTTATTCTTTTGTGCTAGGTGTCAAAGAGGCATTTCCAAGCTCCTGAAGTGTTGAGGGCTAGAACACCTCCTCGCCTCTCCTCTTATTCCTGCCCCTGCTTGATGATTGACAGTTAGCTGGAAACCAAGCCCTGTTTCCTAATCTCGTACCAGAGCACAATTTGTATGCAGGTGCAGGAACAAGATTTGGAAGCATGGCTTGGCTTCCAATTATATGTCAATCAAGAAGTGACAAGGATTGGAGAGTTAGGGGGGGGGGGGGGGGGGGGTTGAGAAGGTTTTCCATTTCTCAGAACTTCAGGGGCCTAGGAATAACTCTGACACTTTGGCACTAGAGAATAAAAGCATTATTCTATGTTATGGATCCACAGACAGAAATATGTAAGATACAATGTGTCTCTTCACACTAACATGTATCTAACAGTGTCGGCAGTTTGGAACGTAAATTGCAGCCTTTAAATTTCCTTGGAAAAGTACCTCTATATCTAGACAGACAATCTAAGGAAGCATTAACATTCATTGCCAGAGGTGTCAGCATTTGGGGCATACTGCAACACATAACCCTTATTAGTTTGTGCCAGTAGAGTGGAGCACTACCTGACATTGCTCCCTATTTGTTTAACTGGCTGGCACCATGACCCAATTAGAGGAAAAGAGTTGCCAGGATCATTAGTTTACTGTGAATCAATGTCTAGTTACCAAGAGCTAATTTTTTTTTCCAAAAACAGCATTTGTGAAGTGTTGAAGTTCCAAGCTTGAAGTGCAATAATGTGGTTGCTTGGGGGCAAAGTACCCCCACATGAGGCTCCTGTTAATGCTCAGTGGAAGGAGCACTGTTAGAGGTGCCAACAAGTAAAGAAATCTCCTCCTCATTGTCCTTTGGTCAGGAGTAGTGTTGCTCGCGAATATTCGCAATTCGAATTTTATTCGCGAATATAGCATATTCGCGAATTCGCGAATATTCGCGAATATAGCGCTATATATTCGTAATTACGAATATTCCTTTTTTTTTTTTCTAGTTTTTTTTTTTTCACAGTACACATCACAGTGATCATCCCTCTCTGCTTCCAGCTTATGTGGTGTAAGAAGGTTCTAATACTACTGTGTGAGACTGGCGTGTGAATTTTCGCATATGCGAATTTTAGCTTATGTTAATTTTTGTATATGCAAGTTTTCGCATATGTTAATTTTCGCACGCGCGAATATTCGCATATGCGAAAACAAAACGAGAACATTACGAATATGCGAATATTCGCGAATATGACGAATATTCGTCCATATATTCGCGAATTTTCGCGAATTCGAATATGGCCTATGCCGCTCAACACTAGTCAGGAGACCACAGCAATTGTGATGGTGGCCGGAAGCTGACTACTTACCGGTCTAGATTGTCACCAAGAAGTGTCAAAATGATATCTGGAGATTTTGATGTTTGTTAAAAAAAAAAAATTTCTCAGAATGGAGAAACTGTTCTAATAACCTAAACAGATTTTGGTAGTGTGCAGTACAAACCTATAAACTGCAGTGAACTTTATGTGATGTTTGTACTTGGCTGAAACTTTGCTGATTTTTGGCAGTTCTGGAGCAAGAAATCATCACATGGCAGCTATTCCTGGGAGAAATCTCAGGAATGTAATACTCAGTTTCCTAAAAGTGGACATGCACCAATAGTGACTCTGACTGTGTGCGACACAGCACGCCATTAAGGTAGGGTCCCACACAACATTTACGCAACGTGTTTCACACAATGCAGCAGGAAATATTCTGCATATTCTGCTCTTAGCTGACACACAGGGCTACCCGGCGGCAGCCCTGTGTGTTCCGTAAGGTTTGAAGGCTGGGCCGCGCGCCAATGTAACTGTGGCGAACCTCACTGAACACACAGGGCTACAGCTTGTGGTGTGTCAGCTAACAGAAAAATATGCAGTATACTTCCCGCTGCGCTGTGCATTTTGTACAGAGTGAAATACTCTGTGTATACATTGTGTAGGACCCTACCCTTTGGGGACAAAGTGAGCTTGGCTTCACCGGAAAATCTTTTGGCAATGGATTTATCATCTGCAACTTTTGGAAAGTCACACAAAATTGAGCAAATCCCATGACACCTCTGGCCACCCATACTTAACTGGGTTAGCCTAACATTGTATGAGAGCACCCAGGGGGCCTAACCATTATATGGGCACAATTATAGGGGCCTAATTATCATAAGGAGGGGCACAGAGGAGACCTAATAATATGCGGTGGCCAGTACCGGAGATGTTACCCCGTGCTCCTGCTGTCCTGTCAGGTAGCCTCTTTCAGTATCCCCAAGGCCCCCTGCCCTTGTTTCCCCATTGTAAATATGTTTTACCATGTAAAGTGTTATAAAATTTAATGTTGCTTTAAGAGTTATACCGAGTGATATGTCATGTGATTGTTACCCAGGAGGTATCAGTGACCAGGTGATCCCAAGAGTAACCTATGGGCTCCCTGCTAGTCTCCCCCATATAAGCCCTGGGTGGAGCTTCTCCGTCTTGGAGCTCTTGTTGCTGAGGTCAGTCGTGCCTAGTGTGTGTGTCCAGAGTGTTGGAGACCTCAACTCAAGTCCTGCAGCCACCATCAAGTCAAGTAAGCTAAACCTGCAGCTTTGTCCGTCATCAATGAAGTCAAATTAGTCTCTGTCAAATTGTCGAGCAACGTGGCCTGAACTAAATTGCATAGTCCTACTACAAGTCCCAGCAAGCCCTTAAAGTCTCTGAGTCACTGGTCATCTCCTTGGGCCCTGGCTGAACTGTATAGACTTTACCAACTGTCTACCCTCAGTAAAGCTACCGTTGTCCATAACTTGGCGTCAGAGTCTATATTGCCCCAGTGCCTAGCCCAGGATCCAGCAGTATGCCTTTGGGTGGTTATAGGCTAAACCACGTCCTGTCGTCATGAATACAAGGGGTTAATGCCATCTGTCCCTAGGGCAGTGTTTCTCAAGTCCAGTCCTCAGGGCCCCCTAACAGGTCGAGTTTTCAGGATTTCCTAAGTCTTTCACAGGTGACATAATTATGGTCAGTGAATCAGGCATCACCACAATTATATCACCTGTGAAAGACTAAGCAAATCCTGAAAACATGACCTGTTAGGGGGCCCTGAGGACTGGAATTGAGAAATACTGCCCTAGGGTAACAACATTTGCCCTGCACCTCACACCCTGCCACCACAAATATATGGGGGTGTGGTGGCCCAGTTCAGAAGTGGCCCTTCTGTACATTGTTTGGTCCTTTCAGGTGGACTCAGTCCCAGTCCACTGGCCCCACACTCCTCTGGACTCTCGTCACACTATGGTTCATATAAAGGGTTAATGTGTTGTATTCAAGTGAAAATGTCTTTAAGTCCTATTGTTAAGTCATAGGAAGGAAGGTGTCAGTGACCAGGTGACTTCTGGGTGACCTATGGAAGTCCTCCAAATTGCTCCCTTAAATACTTGGGAGGAGCTAGTTCAGTCAGATGAGTTTAGAATTTGCTGAGGAGCAGTACAGTCAAGACCTGAGAGTCCACTACAAGTCCTAGCGAGCCCGCAAGTCTCCAAAAGTCACTGTTCATCTCCTTGGACCTAACTGAGCTGTAAAGACTTTAACACCTGTCTGCTTCAGTAAAGGTGCCATTGTTCCATAACCTTGCATCGGAGTGATTATTTGCCCCACGCCTGGCCCAGGAACCAGCGGCCATACTTTGGGTGGTGTAGAGGATAACCATGCCCTGGCGTCACGAACACAAGAGGTTAATGCCATCTGCCCCTAGGGTAATAACATCTGCCCTTTCATCGCAGCCTCACCACAGGGGCTTAGAGGTGGGTTTAACCCCTATATGGGGGCACAAGGAGGCCTATACTATGTAGGTAGGGTAATAAAGAAGAATAGAGGGCAGCGCCTCGCGTAATTCTGTGGGATAGAATTCCCGAAGCCCTTGAGTAAGAATAATGCTCACCTTGTGTGAACCTTGGTTTCATGCATATCACCCCTTTAGCGACGGGGTAGAGTTGTGTAATCCTGGACTGCAGCCTGCAGAGATGACCAGTCTCCTCTCGGGGGGTCGGTAATAGGATAAGCGTAGAGTTACAGGAAAAAAGATCTCTGTGGTGGCGCTGCATCGGTGGATTTAAATGCAGGGTCAAGTGTGGGTACAAGTATCGTGAATTTTATTCATACAAGAAACAAGTACAGGAAAAATGCAAGACGTGTTTTGAGGGTATGCTCCCTCCTTTTCAATTGCAAGGTGTACAGATTAACACTCAGTGTGAGTTTTAATACAGATTTAAGGCGCCAAAAGGGCGGGGGTCGGAGGTCAGGGTGGGCGGCACTGGGGGTCGGTGCCACGACAAGTGGAAGTACAATATGGGAGGTTGAAAAGAGAAAAATAGGATACACAGGGAATAAAGTAAATAAATCAATTGAGTTCACATATATTTTTTTGTGTTTTTTTTGTGTGTATGATGTGTATGGTTGAAATGGGAGGAAACCTGCGGGATTTTGCCGCTGAAAATGTTCGTAATACAGGCGACCAATCAGGTGCTAGAGCTGCGATGATATCACTCGATGTCGACCAATGGTGTGTGTCCAGCATTCTTTATTTGAAAGTAGTGTTTTTGCCGCGGATAATCGGGGGTCACGTGATTTGCGTGCAACCAGTAAGAGACAGGACTTGTATTTACTATTGTAGTAAGTGTAGTGACGTATACTCCATTCATCCTAATGGTTGAGGGAGCAGCCAATCACCGTCTTGTAATGGATGGCAAAAGGACCAATGGTAGAAGCGCCTACTGTACCTTGGCGGAGATGGCAGTGCATCTGGTTTTGGAGGTAAATTCTTTGCACCGTTTTTATTATGTTGTTACAGCATATTCCTTCACTTGGAGGGTTCAGTTTTAAGTTTCCTTGGGGACAGGATATTTTTAAGTGATTTATTTCTTTTGAAAGTGATTTGCGGTCGTGTCGGCAGTATCTCTTTCAGGAAGGGGTCCATGTGCAGAATATTCCAGTGGTATTGTAAAATCTGTTACATTTTTTTGTGGTCAGTGGAGTATGTAGTTATGAAGTTGTATGTGTATGGTTTTTCTTTCTTGGAGCTTTTGGTGGTGTCCGGGTGCCTAGGTTATTTTTTGGGTTAAAATGCTGGCTGTTTTCTTGCTGTTTTTGATAAGGGATTTGGGATAGCCTTTCACTTTGGATCTTCCGTCCAGAATCTTACTTTGGGTGTTGAAGTCCTTGTCATTTGTACAGTTACGGCGTATTCTTTTGTATTGGCCGTACGGGATGTTTTGGGTCCATTTTGTCAAATGACATCTGTTAAAGTCCAGATAACTGTTCCCGTCAACACTTTTGAAAAAGGTTTTGGCTTCTATTCTTTTTTGTGAGTTGTGAGAGACTGTTACATCCAGAAATTCTGCGTCATTTTGTTAATGTGTGTGGGTGAACTGGATAGTCCAGGTATTGCTGTTTAGGGAGGTCACAAAACTGTTCACGTCTTCTGTGCTTCCATCCCACACGATGAGGATATAATCGATGTATCGTTTGTATGTAATACAGTGGTGAAAGAGGGGATCATGATATAGTTGTTTTTCTTTGAAGGCACCCATGAACAGATTTACAAAACTTGGTCCCCATCACCGTCCCGCAGTGCTGTTGGTAGATGCGCCCGGTAAACTGAAAAAAAATGGAGGGCATCGCCTCGCGTAATTCCGTGGGCTAGAATTCCTGAAGCCCTTGAGTAAGAATAATGCTCACCTTGTGTGAATCTTGGTTTCATGCATGCCACCCCTTTAGCGGTGGGGCAGCGTTGTGTGATCCTGGGCTTCAGCCTGCAGAGATGAGCAGTCTCCTCTCGGGGGGGGGGGGGGGGGGGGGGGGGGGGCGGTAATAGGATAAGCGTAGAGTTACAGGAAAAAAGATCTCTGTGGTGGTGCTGCATCGGTGGATTTAAATGCAGGGTCGAGTGTGGGTACAAGTATTGTGTATTTTATTCATACAAGAAACAAGTACAGGAAAAATGCAAGACGTGTTTCGAGGGTATGCTCCCTCTTTTTCAATTGCAAGGTGTACAGAATAACACTCAATAACACCAAAAAAACTGAACTCTCTAAGTGAAGGAATAGTAGGATCCTACAAATGCTGTGCCATCAACTGTAAATGCTGCAATAACATAAAAAACCGGTGCAAAGAATTTACCTCCAAAATAACAGGAGAATCTCACAGAATTAAGAGTTTTATGATCTGCAAATCATCATATGTCATCTACTTTTTGGAATGCCCATGCGGCATCCAATACATCGGGAGGACTACACAGACCCTGAGCAATAGGATCAATAAACACTGCTGCAATGCAAAAAACGGCTACCAACTTCACAACGTATCTAGACATGCCTCCGCCAAACATAACTGCGATTTTTCCAATTTTTCTGTGACCCCCATCGAGCATATACCACCAACCTGCAATAGAAGATACACACAGCTCTGCTGAAGGGAGAACTACTGGGTCTTCAAGATGAAAACGCTAATACCTATGGGTTTTAACAAATACAATGAACACACCATCTAACTTTCACAGTGACAGTACCATCACCTACAATCAAAAAAGCCCACACTAAAGCAGGTATGAATACGATTGGCTGATAAGACATCCCTCTTACGGTCATATGGTAACTCTATACTTCAGATTACGTTTCTGATTGGTCATTTTGACATCACAAAAGTGCAGCCGATTGGCTAATACTCTCTCAGCACCTCTCCACACCAACAGCATAATGCCCATTGACATTCATCTATTCTTTTACATTACTAAAGTAGGCTCCCCTGTGATTGGCCCATTTGCTATCAAAGTCTCCACAGTGATTGGCCTCTCCTTCGACACTGAGAATGAATGGAGCGTACGTCACAAAACGTACTACTACCAGATGCACTGCCATCTCCGCCAACGTACAGTAGGCGCTTCTACCATTGGTTCTTTTGCCATCCATTAAAGACGGGGATTGGCTGCTCCCTCAACCATTAGGATGAATGGAGTAAACGTCCCTACACTTACTACAATTGTAAATACAAGTCCTCTCTCTTACTGGTTACACACGAATCACGTGACCCGTGATTACCCACGGAAAAAATACTACTTTCAAATAAAGAACGCTGGACACACACCATTGGTCGCCATCGAGTGACATCATCACAGCTCTACCACCTGATTGGTCGCCTGTATTACGAACATTTTCAGCGGCAAAATCCTGCAGGTTTTCTCCCATTTCAACCATACACATCATACACACAAAAAATGTATGTGAACTCATTTGATTTATTTACTTTATTCCCTGTGTATCCTATTTTTCTCTTTTCAACCTCCCATATTGTACTCCCACTTGTCGTAGCACCGACCCCCAGTGCCGCCCACACTGACCTCTGACCCCCGCCCTTTTGGCACCTTAAATCTGTATTTAAAACTCACACTGAGTGTTATTCTGTACACCTTGCAATTGAAATAGAGGGAGCATACCCTCGAAACGTGTCTTGCATTTTTCCTGTACTTTTTTCCTGTATGAATAAAATAAACAATACTTGTACCCACACTCGACCCTGCGTTTAAATCCACTAAGGCAGCGCCATCACAGAGATCTTTTTTCCTGTAACTCTACGCTTATACTATATAGGGGCACAGAGGAGTCCCTAACTACTATATAGGGGCACAAAGTGGGCACTAATACTGTCTAAAGCAATACAGATGAAGAGTTTGTAAAGAGGTTAGGAGGGCACAGGAATAAGGAGCCTAAAATGTTTGTCAGATTCTGCAAAGATTAGTCGTGGCTGGGAGAAGTCATCATGAGGGCCCGGACCAGATGGAGAAGTAAAAGAAAAGCGTGCGATTCCAATCAGAGAATATGTCACCTGTAATTTAATAGATGTAACTGCACTATAATACACCTGGTGTAAATCATTATATGGTCACTGTAAGGGGGAACATTGGTCTTTGTAGTGTGGATTTTATTCAGTAGCAGTGTTGTAGTAATAGTCGTTATGTGGTCATGTTGTGGTGGCATTATTTGCCCCTTGTATACTGGAATTTGGAGTAATGTCCTTGGTCCTCTCTAATTGATCAGTAACAGTATGGTGAGAATATTAGCTACTTATATACTGGTGTTATTTGTTAACTATCTTATCATTTATTTACCTAAAGAAACCTAAAGAAAGTCTACAAAATGCAGATGTTGATCTATTATATATCTTCCCTCTGCAAATATCAGAGCGATCAAACAAATCCAGTCAATCCATATTTTGGGGACTATAGGAAGACATTCACAGCAGACATGAAAGATTTACTCTAATGGGGGTGCAGTAGTGGAACAGCATTGTAAATAAAAAACGTGTGAATGTGAATTTAGCTAGTTTAGGATAAAGAAGCCTTTCAGTATCAATAGACACCATGAATGTGGTCACAACAGAGTTACAACTTAATGAGATTGAGGGGAAGTGCACAGGGTCAGGCCTCATCTCGCAGCCTCTGTCATGGTAATGAGTTGGGCAGCCTGCAGCTGAAGAACTGCTGGAATTTATATTTGCATTTCATTAACTTGGAAGGAAATTGACCCAGATGGTTCTCAAAGGCAGTGGAAGACTGGCAAGCTCTCCCGGGCTGCACACTTTCATAGGGTCTGTACGTGTTTAGCCGTCCCTCTATGAGGCCGAGGCATAATAGATTAAAGCAGCGGAAAGGAATTGATTTCATGATTTTTAGATAATTTCCCCAAGATTTCAGATGAGGTCCACAAAGCTAATTCAATCAGTATGGAGATTGCCAGTAATTTAGGAGAAGAAACAAATATAATGGAGGAGATGGGGAATTTTTTAGCAGTTGCTGGTGGGAACCAGACCTAATTAGGGAAAAGTCGAAAAAAACCAAACGATGTTAACGAAGACAGGCGTGAGCGCCTAATGCCGAACCGGGCGTCCTTCCTCCTGTAAGAAGATTGATGACCAAAGAAGTGCATCTGCATTAGAGCAAATCAGATCAAATGTTTCATGTGCTTCTGGTCAGGGGACATATGTGTTCATTGTGTAGTTCTGCACCGCTTTTTGTTTGTTGCCATTGTGTTCCGGTGTGGAGCACAAAAGTCAACAACAAATGTGTCCATTGAGCCCAGGGTTTTGATGAGCATGAAGTATGTTTGTGATGAGTAAAAAGGAATAATAAGGTGGGTAAAAGTGCACAGGGGTCTGGATGTAGAAGTTGACCCAAAAGTTTTCTGTGCCTGAAATGAGGAGCCCAATAACCCAATAATCAGGATCACCGATCTATTCAGCAGGTGTTTTTACAAAGTGTTTTAATACAAGATTGATAGAGTGACCTGTGCCTACATAAATGTCTTTGAAGGTCAATCATGAGCAAACAGGGAATGTGTTTTTGTAATATGTTTTTTTTTTCTATTAGTGCGCAAAAGCAATGCAATTTCTCCAAGTACCAAAATGCATGTGGAGTCTTATAGGCAATGAGGAGCAATACTCACGGCTGTTTGGCTATGACACAGCCTTTGTAAAGAATAAATGTTGTCCAGTAGTGGAGACTTACTTCAGTAGGAATATCCTGTTTGCCAAGACGCTCATGGAAGGTATGTGTCTAATCCCGCCCCGCCGCGCTCGATAACTTTTTCTCACAGCTTTTAGAGATAGCTCCCCCCCCGGTGCCATTTCATCAGCTCCCTGTGGCATTTCAGAGGTTTGCAGGACTGTGCAGGATTTTGCGTGACCTGCTGTATGTTCTGTGGCTGCCCGCTCCTGCCTGCTCAAGACTAAAAACCGCTCACTCCTGCAAGTTTTATGTGGGAACCTGCAGGATCTGTCACCAAAAACATAATATAAATAATGTAGCTGAAATACACAAAAATGCACAAACACCAAATCAAAAAAAAAAATTCAGCAATGCATAGCATATATACAAAAATGAAAAACTTTATTGAGGTAATACATATATTTGATAAAATGCAATAGCACAGTGCACAGAACTGATAAAATGCAGGAGGTGTAGGCAAAAAAAAAAACACTGGAGGGAGAAAAATGCAGGTGCCAATAGATAATAGATAGATAATAGATAATAGATATAGATAATATCATAATAGGTACATATAAACCCTATAAACAAAAGTAACATCAGAAAAAAGGCACAACAAAGAGCAAAATAAATCAGTGTAGAGCAATCTGCCACCTGCACTTACCCCAACGTACGTTTCGCGCTGCTGCGCTTCGTCAGGGGGCGTGATGCCTCCTGACGAAGCGCAGCAGCGCGAAATGAACGTTGGGGTAAGTACAGGTGGCAGATGGCTCTACACTGATTTATTTTGCTCTTTGTTGTGCCTTTTTTCTGATGTTACTTTTGTTTATAGGGTTTATATGTACCTATTATGATATACCTTTCACTCTAAGCTATTATCTATTGCCACCTGTATTTTTCTCCCTTCAGTGTTTTTTTTTTTTTTTGCCTACACCTCCTGCATTTTATCAGTACTGTGCTATTGCATTTTATCAAATATATGTATTACCTCAATAAAGTTTTTCATTTTTGTATATATGCTTTGCATTATTGAACCATTATTGAGTCTATCTGCTACTCTGGTGGACCAGCTCAACCTTGCTGTTAGCTGTAATAGGACATCTTCAGACTGTGCAGGGATGTAGCCTGTGTTGGTTGGCACAGGAACAACACACTGCAGGTGGGCTTCCTGAGCCTGGGAGTTCAGAGGAGCTGAGACAGGTAGCAATGCACTTTCCAGCTTGTCACTTTTGTAATGTGTACAGCCCCTTCAATGCTAGTTCCCCCAATAGCTTGCATGGGAAGATGAGAACAGACTACTTTCAAATATTACCGTATCTCTTGGGGATAAAAAATGATAGGACAAAATTCATTCTATACAGGACCTTCTGCCTCAGCTAATCACTGGCTGAGACAGGACACCATTGTGGCCAGTGATAAGCCAAGCTAGCACGTCCTGTTTGGAATCAAGAGGAAGACAGGAGATCGGGGGACCAGACAGATGTGAATGAGACCTGTGAGGGACCAGCAGGGGACTGGGGCTAGGTAAGCATGCCTTCTTTTCTAAATGTTCCCTTATGGCGTAACTCTTTGGACCATTACTACATGATAGACCAACCATTACTCATAGTTGTCCCCTAAAAAGTGTTCATCAACAGGTGGATGTGATGTGTGATGTTTTAAGACCCATAGATATGTCGGCCCTGTCCCTAAGTCATTTGTACAGTATTTACAACAACATATCTCTGCATTATTCAGTCCTGTACTTAGTAAGAGCACTATACAAGAGCCAAATAATCCCTTTACACCATATCCACATATAGCATATCTATTGCAAAGAACAATGTAACCAATATTCCCCCCATTTTATGTCAGTATAGCCAAAAACAAATCCACCTAGGATTATATCTGTGAAGATCAGACTGCTGGGACCTCCACTAGTTGTTAAAATGTGGAAACCCAGTCAATTAAAGGGGTTGTCTACAGAAAATTTGTATTTAATCAATGTATCTAAGCTATATAGCAAAACAAAAGCAGCTTTGTGACTGGTGACTGGGTGCCGATGTGTAAGCTGTTTTTGTTTCTGGGCACATAAATTAAATACCAATTTCTAGTGAACAACCCTTTCAATCCTTTACAAAGCTTTATAAATGTTTTGGATCCAATCATGGTTGGACATAAAAGGTAATCTGCCTGGTCATCTGGGCCTCTTACACAGGCCTGGGATCCGACAGGTCAGGAGAATAGTGGTCCATTGCTGTTCTCTCTCACTCACCAAGTCACCTCACACACAGACATTGGTGACTGACAACGTGAATGCAGGGAGAAGCTCCGCCCTCAGGCTGTCAATCATACCTGACTGGCAGGAGGGGGCATGGCGAGTGTGACCATTTTCAGTCACAACTGCCACGAATAAAGTTATTAGCTCTGTGAAGCATCACAGAGACCTGAGAAGAACAGCACTGTTCTCCTGATTCAGAACCTGTCAGGTTCCTGTTTGTTTTAGCTACACAAAATGCACCAAAAAATTGCTTGATATAAAAATAATTATATGGTGCTCAATTTCAGGTATAGACTAATAGCCCCCCTTTCCCAATTCAGAGCATAGACAGTGTCGCTTATTAGCCCTCTTGGCCTGCTGGCTAGCTAAATGAAGGTACAAAGGTGAAGAAGAACAATGAGGGAGATTTATCAAAACCTGTCCAAAGGAAAAGTGCTCAGTTGCCCATAGCAACCAATCAGATCGCTTCTTTCATTTTTCAGAGGCCTTTTCAAAAATGAAAGAGTTGATCTGGTTGCTATGGGCAACTCAACCTTTCCTCTGGACAGGTTTTGATAAATCTGCCCCCATATATCTTAATGGCAACATCATTTGTGCCCCATGCTCTCAGTTCAACTTATTTCGGTCACATTGAGTTGACTTGTGGCCACCACCAGGTAATTATGGTTCTTCGCCCCTAGATATCTTATACCCTATCCAAAGGACCCTGTGTCATCTGCTGCACAGAGCGAACTTCGCTCCGTGCCTGATGACAGGGGATAAAGGGGCCGGAGTATTGTGACATCATGACCCGCCCCCTCGTGATTTAACGCCCCGCCCCCTCAATGCACATATATGGGATGGGGCGTGTCGACTGCCATGCCCCCTCCCATAGACTTGCATTGAGGAGGTTGGGCGTGACGTCCCTTGGATAGGGGATAAGATGTCTAGGGGCGGAGTACCCTTTTAATCGTAACTATGTATTATAACCTGTGCTGAGAATCATCCATAGCTCACTGACAGGCCACATTTATGTCCTCTCCATATGGGCCATACCATAACTCTGTTTCACATGGCAGCATGCTGTATTACTTGGATCAGTCATAAGTTCTGCTGCAGATCGTGGAGACGAGACTCTCCATTTAAATTTTTTTTGACGTGGGTCATAAGCAAAACATCTCTGTATTGTGTTTCTTTCAAGATCAGACCAAAGTCATTAACTGAGATTCTAGTCGCATCTATTGATGGGCTTAGTTCCATGTTAATAGTGAAAACAAGAAATATCCATACAAATATTATCCATATCAATTGGTTGTAGATGTACATCAAAGGCACAGTGGTATTCCCTTAAATCCCCATTGTTATTATGGCAGGGAAGAAAAATCAAAGGGAACAAAATAATCGAATCAATGTCTGGAACAAGACTATTAGTGATGGGGGGCACACTTTATCATGCTTTCTATTTAAATCTTGCTTTCATGTCTCTTACATATACTGATATGCTTATTGATGTATACGATTATTTTGACCATCGGTCAAAGGTATCCCATGAAATACTGATCTTTCTAGAAATACAGAATTATTGAAACAAATGACTCTATTTGGGTCCTTTGGGTCCTTTATTAGGGTGAATTAATATGGGGCATTAATGGTGAAGCAGAAAGCTGCACCACAAAACACCTATGTGTATATGTTTTTATATATATATATATATATATATATATATATATATATATATATGTTACAGTTAAAACTAGTTTTTAGTAAAAAGTGGTTTTCCCTAGTGAAAACTAGTTTTGACTGAAAGTCTTTGTGAAAACTACTGTAGTATTGCCTGCTTTTCCCCAGTGAAAACTAGTTTTTACTGAATGCCTTTGTGAAAACTACTGTAAATTGACTGCTCTTCCCAGTGAAAACTAGTTTTGACTGAATGCCTTTGTGAAAAGTAGAATTTGTGAAAAGTAGAATTGACACAGCTCGCACCAGGCATATATAAATTTTTATTGCCTGACGCCCGGGACTGTCCCGGGCGCCGGCAGTTAACTTCTTCAGGACATTTAGCCCTGCTTCGGGTGCCGGTGTGCTGCCGGTGTAATGAAGAAAACTGTGCCCTGTAGTGGAATGTGACCCTCCGCACAGGGACACAGTTTTCTGCTTTGCAGGCCGCTCCCTCTCATTACATTCCCACTACTCTCCCTTAACTGTGTCCCTATGCGGAGGGTCACATTTAGCTTCAGGGCACAGTTTTCTTCATTATACCGGAAGGCTTCACTTACCCCACCCTCCTCCGCGTCTCCTTTTGGCTGGCTGGCCCGAGTCTGAAGAGGGACGTCGCGCATGTGACGTCCCTCCGCAGACCCGCACAGGACGTCAGTGATGTCACTCGTCAGGCCGCCGCCGGAGAGAAGAGAAGCGCAGCGCAGGACAGGTAAGGTTGTCTATGTGTGTGTGTGTGCATGTGTGGTTGTCTGTCTGTCTGTCTGTCTGTGTGTGCATGTGTGGGTGTCTGTGTGTGTGTGCATGTGTGGGTGTCTGTGTGTGTGTGCATGTGTAGTTGTCTGTCTGTGTGTGTGCATGTGTGGGTGTCTGTCTGTGTGTGTGCATGTGTGGTTGCCTGTCTGTGTGTGTGTGTGTGTGTGTGTGTGAGTCGGGGGGGCTACTACCTAATGTGGGGAACCTGCTGCCTACCTAATGTGGGGAACCTGCTTCTACCTAATGTGGGGAACCTGCTACTATCTAATGTGGGGAACCTGCTACTACCTAATGTGGGGAACCTGCTACTACCTAATGTGGGGAACCTGCTACTACCTAATGTGGGAAACCTGCTTCTTTCTAATGTGTGGCTATATGTGGGGCAGGGGCGGATCCAGAGTCTAGTCTCGGGAGGGGCACTATTAGAGAATTTTGCGTTGGTGGACAGAAAATAAGGTGTTGCTTAAAGAACTTACAATATTATTAAATGTATCCAGTATAATAATCAAATATACCAATTGCCACAGAATGGGAAAGTGCTAAAGAAGTTTTTACCATTTAAAACTACAGCTCCCAGTATGACCAAATAGTGGTGAGGAGATGCTGGGAGTTGTTGTTTCACCCATCATTACTGCAAAACTTACAAGTGACTACCGCTCTGATGGGACACACACAGGAGGATACAGAATGATATCAGTGACTACAGGTGACGTCTTCTCTATAGTCTTTCCTTATCTAATTCAGATGGTACATACCGCCAGGTCCAGCTAAATATTCTTGCTGCATAACTTGACGCCCAGACGGCTCCTCACTGTGTCAGCGGATTCTGATCCTCTATATGATAAAAGTATTATTATAATACTGCCAAACATCATATCCTTTGAATATAATTCTGACACACTGTACCCTACGAATATACTACAACTCACTTTACCCGTTGAATACAATACTGAACACACACTGTACCAACTGAATATAATACTGCCACACATTGTACCCACTGAATATAATACTGCCACACACTGTACCCACTGAATATAATACTGCCACACACTGTACCAACTGAATATAATACTGCTACACACTGTACCCACTGAATATAATACTGCCCACACACTGTACCCAATGAATATAATACTGCCACACACTGTACCCACTGAATAATACTGCCACACACTGTACCAAATGAATATAATACTGCCACACACTGTAACCTCAGAATATAATACTGCCACACACTGTATTCTCAGAATATAATAATGCCACACACTGTACCCCAGAATATAATACTGCCACACACTGTACCCCTGAATATAATACTGCCCACACACTGTACCCTCTGAATATAATACTACCACACACACTGTACGCTCTAAATATCCCTCTGAATACAATACCGTGATGTATTGTGGCTAATGAAAACCGTACTACCCCAGAAATTCCTTATACACTGTGCCCCTCATATATAGTAGTAATGCCCCATCCTGTGCCCCCACATATAACTATGACCTGTCCTGTTCCCCCTCATAATAATAATGCCCTCTGTCCTGTGCCCCTACCATATAATGCCCCCTGTGCTGTGCCCCTCACAATTGCCCCGTTGCCCCCCCCCCCCGGATCCACCACTGATGTGGGGAGCTATACTGCACCTAATGTAGGGAACTATACTGCACCTAATGTGGGGGAACTGTACTGCACCTAATGTGGGGGAACATACTGCACCTAATGTTGGAACTGTACTGCCCCTAATGTGGGGGAACTGGATTGCACCAAATGTGGGGGAACTGTACTGTGTACCTAATGTGGGGGAACTGTACTACCCCTAATGTAAGGGGAACTGTACTGCGCACCTAATGTGGGGGAACTGTACTGCGCACCTAATGTGGGGGAACTGTACTGCACCTAATGTGGGGGAACTGTACTGCCCCTAATGTGGGGGAACTGTACTGCCCCTAATGTGGGGGAACTGTACTGCCCCTAATGTGGGGGAACTGGATTGCACCAAATGTGGGGGAACTGTACTGTGTACCTAATGTGGGGGAACTGTACTGAACCTAATGTGGGGAGCTATACTGCACCTAATGTGGGGAACTATACTGCACCTAATGTGGGGAACTATACTGCACCTAATGTGGGGAACTATACTGCACCTAATGTGGGGAACTATACTGCCAACCTAATGTATAGAACTATACTGCACCTAATGTGGGGGAACTATACTGCACCTAATGTGGGGAACTATATGGCACCTAATGTGGGGGAACCATACTGCCCCTAATGTGGGGAACTATACTGCACCTAATGTGGGGAACTGTATGGCACCTAATATGGGGGAACTGTACTGCACTAATGTCGGGAACTATACTGCACCTAATGTGGGGGAACTATACTGCACCTAATGTGGGGGAACTAAACTGCACCTAATGTGGGGAACTATACTGCACCTAATGTGGAAAGCTATACTGCACCTAATGTGGGGGAACTATACTGCATCTGATTAAGGGGGGGCAGTGGACTGGTGAAGGGGGACAAGGGACCGATTGAGGGGGCAGGGGAATGATTAAATATATAAAAAAATATTTGTTACAAAGATTCCTCTTTGTGTATGTTTATGAGGTAATAGGGGGGGGGCGCCACAAGATTAGCTTGCACAGGGCGTCTGAACACTTTTTTTAATAGAAGTAATTTAGAAAAAAAAATTTAAGCACCCATAGGGGGCTATACCATGCAATCTTTTGATTGCATACACTGATCAATGCTGTGCGATAGTATAGCATTGATCAGTGTTATCGTTACTCTGCTGCTGCAGCCTGCTGAGCGGGCTTGGGCAGCAGACGACCGATCGGAAAGCAAGGAGGCAGGTGAGTACCCTCCCATCGTTCAGTCAGCTGATCGAGACATCATGATTACGTCGTTATAGTTTTAATCAGCTCCACTTTTACTTTCAGTTTAGACACCTCAATCAACTTTGATCCCGGCGTCTAAAGGGTTAATGCCAGGCATCGCCCGATCGGCAGTACCTGGCATTAACCCTGGGTCCTGGCTGCTGATAGCAGTCAGGACCCATGCTGTTTGAAGCGTCCTCCGCTTGTGAGAACGCTTTAAACCTTCCTAACAGGACTCTCAGGTACACCCTGAGTCCTTAAAGGGGTACTCCGGTGAAAATCTATATATTTTTTTTTTTTCAAATCAACTGGTGCCAGAAAGTTAAACAGATTTGTAAATTACTTCTATTAAAAACTTCCTGTGGAGCATACAGAAGCTGATAAGTACTAGAAAGATTAAGATTTTTAAATAGAAGTAATTTACAAATCTGTTTTAATTTCTGGCACCAGTTGATTAGAAAAAAATTGTGTTCCACTGGAGTACCCCTTTAACCCCTTAAGGACCAGGCCATTTTACACCTTAGGACCAGAGCGTTTTTTGCACATCTGACCACTGTCACTTTAAACATTAATAACTCTGGAATGCTTTTAGTTATCAATCTGATTCCGAGATTGTTTTTTCGTGACATATTCTATTTTAACATAGTGGTAAAATTTTGTGGTAACTTGCATCCTTTCTTGGTGAAAAATCCCAAAATTTGATGAAAAATTTGAAAATTTTGCATTTTTCTAACTTTGAAGCTCTCTGCTTGTAAGGAAAATGGATATTCAAAATATTTTTTTATTTTATTCACATTTCCAATATGTCTACTTTATGTTTGCATCATAAAATTGACGTGTTTTTACTTTTGGAAGACACCAGAGGGCTTCAAAGTTCAGCAGCAATTTTCCAATTTTTCACCAAATTTTGAACCTTGCTTTTTTTCAGAGACCAGTTCAGGTTTGAAGTGGATTTGAAGGGTCTTCCCATTAGAAATACCCCACAAATTACCCCATTATAAAAACTACACCCCCCAAAGTATTCAAAATGACTATCAGTAAGTGTTTTAACCCTTTAGGTGTTTCACAGGAATAGCAGCAAACTGAAGGAGAAAATTCACAATCTTTATTTTTTACACTCGCATGTTCTTGTAAACCCAATTTTTGAATTTTTACAAGGGGTAAAAGGAGAAAATGTATACTTATATTTGTAGCCCAATTTCTCTCGAGTAAGCACATACCTCATATGTCTATGTAAAGTGTTCGGCGGGCGCAGTAGAGGGCTCAGAAGCGAAGGAGCGACAAGGGGATTTTGGAGAGTACGTTTTTCAGAAATGGTTTTTGGGGGGCATGTTGCATTTAGGAAGCCCCTATGGTGCCAGAACAGCAAAAATAACCCACATGGCATACCATTTTGGAAACTAGACCCCTTGGGGAACGTAACAAGGAATAAAGTGAGCCTTAATACCCCACAGGTGTTTCACAACTTTTGCATATGTAAAAAAAATATTTTTTTTTTCACTAAAATGTGTGTTTCCCCCCAAATTTCACATTTTTTCAAGGGTTAATAGCAGAAAATACCCCACAAAATATGTAACCCCATCTCTTCTGAGTATGGAGGTACCCCATAAGTTGGCATGAAGTGCATTACGGGCGAACTACAATGCTCCGAAGAGAAGGAGTGATATTTGACTTTTTGAGAGAAAATTTTGCTCGGGGGGCATGTCGCATTTAGGAAGCCCCTATGGTGCCAGAACAGCAAAAAAAAAAACACATGGCATACCATTTTGGAAACTAGACCCCTTGAGGAACGTAACAAGGAATAAAGTGAGCCTTAATACCCCACACGGGTTTCACGACTTTTGCATATGTAAAAAAATATATATTTTTTTTTCACTAAAATGTGTGTTTCCCCCCAAATTTCACATTTTTGCAAGGGTTAATAGCAGAAAATACCCCCCAAAATTTGTAACCCCATCTCTTCTGAGTATGGAGGTACCCCATAAGTGGACCTGAAGTGCACTACGTGCGAACTACAATGCTCAGAAGAGGAGGCGCACCATTGAGCTTTTGGAAAGAGAATTCGTTTGGAATGGTAGTCAGGGGCCATGTGCATTTACAAAGCCCCCCGTGGTGCCAGAACAGTGGACCCCCCCACATGTGACCCCATTTTGGAAACTTCACCCCTCACAGAATTTAATAAGTGGTGCAGTGAGCATTTACACCCCACTGGCGTTTGACAGATCTTTGGGACAGTGGGCTGTGCAAATGGAAAATTACATTTTTCATTTTCACGGATCACTGTTCCAAAAATCTGTCAGACACCTGTGGGGCGTAAATGCTCACTGTACCCCTTATTACATTACATGAGGGGTGTAGTTTCCAAAATGGGGTCACATATGGGGGGGTCCATTGTTCTGGTACCATGGGGGCTTTGTAAACACAAGTGGCCTTCAATTCCGGACATATTTTCTCTTCAAAATCCCAATGGCGCTACTTCTCTTCTGAGCATTGTAGTGCACCCATAGAGCACTTTACATTCACATATGGGGTATGCTCTTACTCAGAAGAAATTGGGTTACAAATTTTGGGGGGCTTTTTTTTATTTTCCCTTGTGAAAATGAAAAATTTAGGGTGACACCAGCATTTTAGTGAAAATTATTTTTTTTTTTCACTTTCCCATCCAACTTTAATGAAAATTTGTCAAACACCTGTGGGGTGTTCAGGCTCACTATACCCCTCCTTACGTTCCGTGAGGGGTGTTGTTTCCAAAATGGGGTCACATGTCTGTATTTATTGTTTTGCACTTATGTCAGAACCGCTGTAAAATCAGCCACCCCTGTGCAAATCACCAATTTAGGCCTCAAATGTACATGGTGCGCTCTCACTCCTGAGCCTTGTTGTGCGTCCGCAGAGCATTTTACGCCCACATATGGGGTATCTCCGTACTCAGGAGAAATTGCGTTACAAATTTTGGGGGTCTTTTTTTCCTTTTACCTCCCGTGAAAATAAAAAGTAAAGGACAACACCAGCATGTTAGTGTAAAAAAAATTTTTTTTTTACACTAACAGGCTGGTGTAGACCCCAACTTTTCTTTTTCATAAGGGGTAAAAGGAAAAAAAGCCCCCAAAATTAGTAACACAATTTCTCCCGAGTTTGGAGATACCCCATATGTGGCACTAAACTGTTTCCTTGAAATACGACAGGGCTCCGAAGTGAGAGAGCGCCATGCGCATTTGAGGACTAAATTAGGGATTGCACAGGGGTGGACATAGGGGTATTCTACGCCAGTGATTCCCAAACAGGGTGCCTCCAGCTGTTGCTAAACTCCCAGCATGCCTGGACAGTCAGTGGCTGTCCGTAAATGCTGGGAGTTGTTGTTTTGCAACAGCTGGAGGCTCTGTTTTGGAAACACTGCCGTACAATACGTTTTTTATTTTTTATTAGGGGGACAGTGTAAGGGGGTGCATATGTAGTGTTTTACCCTTTATTAGGTGTTAGTGTAGTGTAGTGTTTTTAGGGTACATTCACACTGTTTACAGTGAATTTACCGCTAGGAGTTTGCGCTGCGGTGAAAAATTTGCCACAGCCCAAACTTGAAGCAGAAAACTTACTGTAAACCCGCCAGTGTGAATGTACCCTGTACGTTCACATGGGGGGGCAAACCTCCAGCTGTTTCAAAACTACAACTCCTAGCATGTACTGACAGACCGTGCATGCTGGGAGTTGTACTTTTGCAACAGCTGGAGGCACACTGGTTGGAAAACCTTCAGTTAGGTTCTGTTACCTAACTCAGTATTTTCCAACCAGTGTGCCTCCAGCTGTTGCAAAACTTCAACTCCCAGCATGTACTGATCGCCGAAAGGCATGCTGGGAGATGTAGTTATGCAACAGCTGGAGGGATCGCAACTACAACTCCCAGCATGCAGAGACAGCTGTTTGCTGTTTAGGCTTGCTGGGAGTTGCAGTTTTGCAACATCTGTAGAGCTATGGTTTAGAGACCACTGCATAGTGGTCTCCAAACTGTGGACCTCCAGATGTTGCAAAACTACAACTCCCAGCATGCCCAGACAGCAAACTGCTGTCTGGGCATGCTGGGAGTTGTAGTTTTGCAAGATCTGGAGGTGCACAGTATAGAGATCACTTTGCAGTGGTCTCAAACTGTAGACCTCCAGCTGTTGCAAAACTGCAACTCCCAGCAAGCCTAAATAGCTCTCTGGGCATGCTGGGAGTTGTAGTTTTGCAACATCTGGAGGGTTACAGTTTAGAGACCACTATAGTGGTCTCAGACTGTAGCCCTCCAGATGTTGCTAAGTAACTCACCGGCTTCCGTTGGATCCAGGGAGCTGCGTCGCGGTCCTCTTCTTCCGCCGATCGTCGCCCGCTGCCGCCGCTGATCGTCGCCGCTGCCGTCGCCGATGGGTAAGTGGATCTTCGGCGCCGGTCCCTGTCGGTTTCCCCGTCCTGCCCCGCCTATTGTGGGAGGGCAGGACGGGGAAACCGAAAGTAAACCCCTCCGCCCCCGATCTGCTATTGGTGGTCGCGTCTAGACCACCAATAGCAGAGATAGGAGGGGTGGCAACCCTGCCACCTCACTCCTATCGCTACAGGGGGATCGTGGGTGTCTAGGACACCCGCGATCCCCCTTCTATTCCGGGTCACCGGGTCACCATAGACCCGCATGACCCGGAATCGGCGCAAATCGCAAGTGTGAATTCACTTGCGATTTGCGCCGATCGCCGACATGGGGGGGTCTAATGACCCCCCTGGGCATTTGCGCGGGGTGCCTGCTGATAGATATCAGCAGTCACCCCGGCGCGATCCCCGCCCGGCGCGCGGCGGGGACCGAAATTCCCACGGGCGTACAGGTACGCCCTTGGTCCTTAAGTACCAGGGAGCAAAGGCGTACCTGTACGCCCTTGGTCCTTAAGGGGTTAAGTACCAGGATGTCAGGGCGTACCTGTACGCCCTGTGTCCTTAAGTGGTTAATGAAACCTGTCTTTGAAAATTGTGTCACTATAGTCCCCATACCTCCTGGGACACTGCAGAGTCCCGCAGCAGCATCAACTTGTCCACGAGTCATGGACAAGAGATGACAGATGTAAAAAGCTGTGGATGGGACTAGAATTCTGCTGTGCTCGCTCCCAGCCTGTCACTTTGTCTGGGGGAGCGCGTGCTAGGAGTCTCTGAGGATCGCAGCACAAGACCAGGAGTTCATAAACTTTTATGGAGCTTGACTTCAAGGGACACTATTGCTACTGTTTTTTTTTCTCTGTCTTTTCTGTGATGGCAAAGTTCGGCACAGGGGGAAAACAGCTGATAGGATGGGATGCTACAAGCAGTGCAGGAATTTACAAGATATGGGACTTTGACTTCTATAATATGCTGACAGCCAGGGGTGTCACTAGATTAAAACATTCGGGGACTTTTCCCCAAATAAAAAGACAAGTGGCCCAAATGTCAGCTGCTGAGTGAGTCCATATATCAGTGTTTCCCAAGCAGGGTGCCTCCAGCTGTTGCAAAACTACAAGACTGTTGAGACCCAATTAGCTCCTAGCAGGCTATAACTACCCCTCCAATAAACAGACTTACAATAAACAGAGATACAAAAAAGGGAGGGAGGGAGGGCAAAACTCCGGGTCCTGGGCAGATTGAGGGGGGAAGGGAGGCACCACAGCTATAAATACCCAGGGGAGGGCTTCTGAAAGCCCGGGAAACTATTAAACCCCTGATTGGTGCACTCCTTCCCCCCCCCCACCCATGGGACATACCACTATAGTTACCAACAAGTTTTAACAGGCGGGGGATAAAAACCTTGCCTGTACATTTCTTAACCCCTTAACTGCTCACCAGTCAGGGGGCAAGCTAGTTATGCACAGCTTGTCCCTCCAGACTGTTGAGACCCAATTAGGTCCTAGCAGGCTATAACTACCCCTCCCCTTATTACAATAATTAATTAAATAATAACTGACACAACAACAATTCAACTTTTCCGTGGGTGGGGATCGGCCACAGCTTTATTTATAAAATTACTTATATAAATAACAATTTAACTGTAACAAAGACACCGATTGGCTTCTTGCCAACCCAAGAGGTGATGCCACACTGTCCTGTGTGGAGGTCTACCCCGGGTTGACCCCGCTTTCACCGTCTTCTTACCGCCACGGAGGAGACCAGTTAGCTCTACACTGGGCTCCGACCCCCACCCAAGAGATACTGGATAGCCAACACCTGGGGCCACCTCAGCCCCCCAAACACACCCAACACAGTTCCTCTCCAGGAAATCCGCCCAACACATTTCCTCTCCAGGAAATCCGCTCAACACATTTCCTCTCCAGGAAAACCGAGGTACCTGCCGCCAGGACCTATTTCTTATATTAATTTGTATACATTCATTTTATTTACACTCACACCACCTTGGGGAAAACCACTCACAAAACATAACACATATGGGAAACATCAAACTGGGCAAAAATAGCAACGCAACATGCAGAACGCCAGCGCCCCACGCGCTGCGCTACCCTCTCTGGAAACCAAGCCATCTCTGCCGGCCCTGATACAAAAGAGGGCGAATCTCAAACTCACAACACCCCATCCTATCAAAGAAAAGCAAAACCCAAAACAGACAAAAAACTCGAAACTGAATAATCGGGGGCGGGGAGCAAAAAAGAAAAAAGGGGGGGGGGGCCCCACAGCCGCCCCGTCAAGCAATAGGACGACAACCCAAAAAAACAGTCATCCGCTGACCCCCATGCAGCACAAGCTGCGCTACCTGGATCGCCGAAGCAGTCTCGGACAAAAAAGGGGCCCTTTTATTTGTAATTTTTTTTTCTTTTTTTTTTACTGTTCCGCGAAATGCACAAAATAGGCACCCAAAAAACAGACACCCCAGTCCCAGATGAGGAGAAAGGAAGTGCCCCATCCACATAGCCCCGAAAAAAGCCAGCGCAAACCTCGGATGAGCAAAACAACAACCAAAAATCCGACCCGCAGCTGCCACCGAGTGACCCAAAACTGATAGGAAAAACCGGTCGCCGACAGCAAGGCCACCCACTCGCGGGCCCAGCCCCTAGGTACACACCAACATCCCACCAACCGCAAAGTAGAAAAGAAAAAAATTACCCCCCGCCATGCGCCAACCGCACCCCACTGGATCGCAGTACAGGGGGAAAGCCACCCACCTGTTTTCTCCTTTTTTTTTTTTTTTTTTTGAATAGAAGGTGATTCACATGAACAGGTGAAGATACCCGGCGTCACATACTAAGAATGAAATTTGGATGCACGGAGAACACTGCCCAAATCTCGAACCTCCTTGGAGAGGTGACACAGCAGTTAACTTCCGTCATCACATCCTATGAAAACGAAATAGGAATAAACATCAGAGCCTGGAAGGTTACTACAAAGGGCATTCCAGGTACAAAAACCAAATCCCCTATCCACAGACACATTTGGAACCTCAGGGACCCACCTCCACTGTAGACATTCCGGCCTCCACATCACCAACCACTCCAAACGCCTGACCGTGAGTGTGACCAAGTCGCAGGAGCCACCAAAGCGGACCAAGAAATACACACCACACTCCACGATGACCCACGGGCCAGCCACACAAGCAAACCTTCCGACTCCGCCCGAGGGAGTGACCTCCGGAACCACTGCCAGAGAAAAACGGGACAAAGCGTCAACACCCAATACCGACCCCAGGGAGCACAGCCCCAAAATAAATCGTAACTCCAAACAGCGAAGCACTAGGCGCAACAAGCCGAACACAGGAAGAAATCCGCAAGAGTAATATCAGTGACAACTCCCCGAATGTCAGACCGACAACACGCCACGATCACTCAATGCACCCCAGAAAAGAAGAAAAGTAACACCAAATTAGAGCGCTACCAAGCGCAGGGGCCAAGCCAACCCACACAGTATCGTTACAAGTCCAGAACATGAGCTGCCGAAGCAAGCACCCAAAGACCCACAACCAATACCAAGGCAAAAGCGCAAACAAAACCCAAGCATGGCAGAAACCCACTGACTACCAAGACCCAGGGCTAAACCACCCAGCAGCACCACTGGGAAACCAAACCACACCAACAACCAACCAAACCTTTGCCACATCCGGAAACAGAGCGAGCTCCCCGTGAGCTGCAACGGGGGACAGAAAGCAGGCCTGTCCACTACACGACACATGAAAAAACCCCAACCAGCCGAAATGTCAGCCCTTAGCGCACCCGGGGCACACATGCGGGGGCACAGATACCACACACCCTCGGCGGCCAGAGACAACCTGCAGGAAAAATCTCCGCCCGGAACCATATTCCACGTGGAACAATCAGGAAACCAGCAAGGACCTTAACCAGGGCACCTAGCGAGCCCCGAAGACACCAAAACAGAGAAAACGCAATCACACCCTGACCACAGGAAAGCAGCAGACCAACGCCAACGCGGCTTGCGGAACCCATGCTAATCTACTCAGTATTGTTCCAATTTTAACATATGTGCTGCCGAAGCGAGCACCAAATATGGAACGCTTCACAATTTGCGTGTCAGCCTTGCAACAACAAACCACACCCCCACAAGCACAGAGCACAGGAGAATCAACCTCCGGAATACCACCACGAACAGAAGAACTCACAAGGCAAGGCAAACAGAGACTCAAGCGAACCTACCCCCGGAGACTCAAGCGAAACCTTCCCACCGAACACATCAGCTAAAGCACCCAGAATGACATACAGAAGTCCCATGCCTACCAGAGATTGGGAAAAGATGGAGAGATAAACCAAACAAAGGGGGGAGAAACCAAAAGAAACAAAACCATAACTGGGCGGCACCCACCAAATCAGGATAAGGAACAAGCCTCAGGAGCCAAGTCCGCCAAACCCCGGCCACCCAGAGCGTAAGGCCAAAAGAGCACTCACCCAAGCGCGCACCGCAGAAAACGATACCCTACCAAAGCACCCTGTCAAGAAGAGACATACCCAACTCCCAACCAGAGACCAAACTCAACATACACACAGAAACAAAAGGACAAACACTGCACAGAACGCAGCCATAAGCACACTAACTGGGGAAGGGGCCAAGCCCCGCATCAGAACACTCACCAATTCCAGAAGATGGAGAAGCCAACAGCTGGAAGAACCACTTTACCACCGCCACAGGCATGGGACAAAGCACGCCGGAGACTGCCGGGTCGCGGGCACTCCGCCACCACACTCACTACCCCTCCACGGGGGACGTTGGAGAGGCAGGAGGAAGAAGGACAGTAGCGGCTGCAGGGGGAGGGGGGGGGTTTGGGAACACGGGGCGGAGAGGTGATGGGGAGGGGGGGCAGACGCAGTTGGCAGGGGGGGTAAGGGGAGAGGTGCCAGTGTGGGCAGGGTGAGGAGCTGGGTAAATGAGAGGGAACGATATGAGAGCTCAAATAGTTAGCGCTGTGATCCGAAGTGGCCCGCAGTACCCTTGCCGTTTTCTCGAATTTTTTTTTTTTTTGTGAACGGCATTTATTAATACATACGGTAGAAAAATTGATCGAATATGCTAAACAGAAATGTAATATGTGTATTAAATTACCAATATTATTTATTATGTATTTCACGGGTATAGTGAAATTTTATATTTATTTATTTCTTTAAAATTATTTTATTTGATTTATTCATTTATTTATATTTGCGTGCACGCCATAGACGGAACACTTCAAACGACGACATATTGTTATACCCCAGACATGCACGCATGCAGAGATACCACATACGTGCATGTTTGCAACACACAGAATTTTTTTTTTATTATAATTTTTTTTTGTCATACATATATATACATACACACACATATACATACAGACATACATACACACTTTTATTTCTTTATTTATTTTTTATAATTTATTCTTTATTTATATATATGAATATATATATATATATATATATATATATATATATATATATATATTTTTTTTTTTTTTTTTTTTTGGGGGTGGGGAAAAGGGGGCAAACCAAACTTTTATTATTGAAGGGTTAAATTACCTTTATTGACTTAACTTTTTTTTTTTGTTTTTTTTTTTGTTTGCAATGTTATAGCTCCATAGGAGCCATAACCCTGCACTCACTGCTCCTAACACTGATCACTTGCAATGTATTAACATGGCAATGATCAGTGCTATCAACGATTGGAGCAATCAATCAACGAGCGGACGCGCAGGAGGCAAGTAAGTGACTAGATCGTGACAAGTAAGCGATTAGATCGTGATTGTCCCGATCAGCCCGACTGAGCAGCCGGGATGCTTGAAATCACACCTTCAGACGCGGCGATGAACTTAGATCGCTGCTTCTAAAGATGCAATGCCGGACATCTGCCCGATCGGCGATGTCCGGCATGCAACCGGGACCCCACGGATATAATGCGCGCTCACCTTCTGAGCGCGCATTATATCTGAAGGAGCGCAAATGGACGTTAATAAGCATCCATTTGCGCATAAGGAGCCAAAACAGCAGCAGCCCCCCAGCGGCCGCTGCCTCTAGAGCCAGGCGGGGAACAGGGGGAGGGGAGGGGGGGGGAAAGAGACGGAGGGGAACAGGAGGGGGAAGGAGACGGAGGGGACAAGGAGGGGGACAGGGGGGGACAAGGAAAAACAGCAGAGCATGCTCATAAGGAGCACGCCCGGAGGGAGGGAAACAGGCACAGGCAGGGGAGAGGGCTTTGGCCACGGGCAGGGAAGAGAGCAAAAGGAACGGGTGGGACAGGGCTCACAGGGACCATAGTGGGTAGGAGAGCGGGACTGTGAGAGGTCCGCCAGCCTCCCGAACCCGCCTCGGGTGCAACAGGAGGGGAGGCCAGCTCAGCCATAAGGGAGCATGCCAACACTCACTCTCCTGTTCCCGCTATAAATACCCAGGGGAGGGCCCCTGAAAGCCCGAGAAACTATTAAACCCCTCATTGGTGCACTCCTTTCCCCCCCCCCCCCCCCCCCCCCCCACTCCAAAATCAGTCCTTTTTCAGTGGCCGGTTTTTAAATGTAAATTAAACCTTTTTAATGAAAAAAAAAAATTATAAAAGTATATTAGAGATATGTTGTAGTACATAAGTACTACAACATATCAAAAAATAAAGTTGGTGACAGTGCCCATTTAACAAAATTTATCTTTTTTTATAACAAAATTTTAATTAATTTTTAATCAGGGATCAATTTATGTGGGTAGGTAGGGCACAAAAAATGTAGCCAACAATAATAAAAATGTAGTGTGTGTGTGTGTGTTTTACTTTTTTTTTATTTTATTTTTTACATTTTTTAGGTATGCTACTACTACCAGCATAGAACACACTGTTTCATAATGGGAGTAGTAGTTACCTGTACTAATTGAAAGATCGCCGGGGTCCCTTGCGATCCTCCTGTATAATGTATAGATGCGGGCGGCCGCTCTTCTATGGTCCACTGCACTGCCGTATATATACACCTATTCATATTTCCCGCAGAGAGCTGTGATTGGCCAGATGGTTCCAGCCAATCACAGCTCTCTGTGGGAAATATGAATAGGTGTATATATACGTCAGTGCAGGGGACCATAGAAGAGCGGACGATCGCTTTGGTGTCAGGAGTTACACTTCCCGTGATCTGTCTATTAATGCAGGTACTACTGCTCCCAGCATGGAGGGGAGTGTGCTCCATGTTGGGAGTAGTAGTACCTGCAGTAAGGGACAGATCACAGATCCTCCTAAAGTGACTGTGGGGATCAGCTGTTCTCAAGGCTACAGAGCCGGGAGAACAGCTGATGCTAAGCCTAAGCAGTATATATACATTGTATATATACTGCCCAGCAAGAACTTAAAGTGAGCCTGCAAAGTGTATACAGTATACACATTGCTGGCTCACTTAACCCCTTGCTGAGCTGTGCGCTAAGCCAGCCTGGCAAGGAAAGAGTTAATTTACACTGCTGGACAGTGTAGGTTAACCCTTTGGGCAGTATACAATATATAGAGATATCTATAGATAGCTGTATGTAGTGTATACAGAAGACGAAGAAGTCCAGCGGGTCCGTGAAGCTCTGCCCCCTAGTGATGATGTCATTAGGGGGCAGAGCTACAGATGGGATCCAGGCTAGTAAGTCTGAAGCTCTGTTCACATTGTCCATTTTGGATAATGGGAACAGACCCTTTTGCCAGTGTCTACCCAGACAGGGAGACTCCAGCTGTTGCTAAACTACAACTCCCAGCATGCCCAGACAGCCAAAGGCTTTCTGGGCATGCTGGGAGTTGTAGTTTTGCACCAATTGGAGGCTCCCTGTTTAGGTAGACATTGCATTATGGGCGCTCTCCCCTGCAGAGAACGCAAAAACCCATTTTTGGTGGGGTTTTTTTTCTTCTCGTTTCAGATCCGTGTATGCAGAGGATTATGACGGATTTGATGGATTACGATGGATGAACTTGATTTTTTTATTTTAATAAAATGGTTAACAAGGGCTGTGAGTGTTTTTTAAAATAAAATCATTTTTCCAATGTGTTGTGTTTTTTTTTAATTGAATATGCAGGCTTAGTAATGGAGGCTGTCTAATAGACGGAATCCATTACTAAGCCGGGGCTTAGCGTTAGCCCCAAAAACATCTGGCGCTAACCCCCAATTATTACCCCAGTACCCACCGCCACAGGGTGCCGGGAAGAGCTGGTACCAACAGGCCCGGAGCATTAAAAATGGCGCTCCTGGGCCTAGGCGGTAACAGGCTGGCATTATTTAGGCTGGGGAGGGCCAGTGACAATGGTCCTCGCCCACCCTAGTAACGTCAGGCTGTTGCTGCTTGGTTGGTATCTGGCTGATACTGAAAATAGGGTAAACCCTATGCGTTTTTTTTTTATTATGAAAAAAGAAACGCATAGGGTTCCCTATATATTCAGTATCAGCCAGATACCAACAAAGCAGCAAATTGTTACTGGCCCTCCCCAGCCTAAATAACGCCAGCCTATTACCGCCTAGGCCCATTTTTGAAGCTCCAGGCCTGTTGGTACCGGCTCTTCCCGGCACCCCTGTGGCGGTGGGTACTGGGGTAATAATTGGGGGTTAGTGCCAGCTGTTTTTGGGGCTAACACTAAGCCCCGGCTTAGTAATGGATTCCGTCTATTAGACAGCCTCCATTACTAAGCCTGAATATTAAATAAAAAAAAAACTAAAATGAAAATAAAATAATTTTATTTAAAAAAACACTCCCCCACAGCCCTCGTTAACCATTTTATTAAAATAAAAAAAATCAAGTTCATCTGTCGTAATCCATCGAATCCGTCGCAATCCTCTGCATACACGGATCTGAAACGAGAAAAAAAAAACATAAAAAATGGGTTAGGACATTTTTTTCGCTCTCTGCAGGGGAGAGCGCCCATAATGCAATGTCTACCTAAACAGGGAGCCTCCAATTGGTGCAAAACTACAACTCCCAGCATGCTCAGACAGCCTTTGGCTGTCTGGGCATGCTGGGAGTTGTAGTTTAGTAACAGCTGGAGCCTCCCTGTCTGGGTAGACACTGGCACAAGGGTCTGTTCCCATTATCTAAAACGGACAATGTGAACAGAGCTTCAGACTTACTAGCCTGAAGTCGGTCTGTAGCTCCGCCCCTAATGACGTCATCACTAGGGGCGGAGCTACACGGACCGACAGTGACAGAAATGAGGGAGGTAAGTGGACCTCCTGTTCTTTATACACTATATAAGGCTATCTATAGATAGCTGTATATTCTGTGGAAGAGCAAACAAAATGAAACCAGCTCACCCCGCCTCGAACAGCAGAGCACGGATCCAGGTGCTGGACGGCACCAGCAAATAGCAAGAAAACAAGGCAGGACGGATCCAGCTCAATGCAGGTAAAATCAAGTTTAATCCATAGGACAAGGAAGGAACAAGTAACGCGTTTCAAGCGCTATGCACGCTCTTAGTCATACAACTAGTGCATGGTACATGCCGGTTTATATAAGCAGTGAGGCAATTCAGGACGATCACAGGTCAGGTGACCGGCGGGAATTAACCCCTTACAAATAGAGAGACGATGTAAGCAAAGAACATTCCAAGTATCAGGAAAACACATCAATTTAGATACAATAATGAATGCAAAAGAAAATAGTGTCTCAACAAATAGGATATGGTCCAAACATGAAGAAAGGATGAGAAACAAGAGAAACATAATTAAATAAACAAAACAAAAGAGAATGCTGTAATATGAATGGACCAAAAATAAGCCAGGTATGAATTGATATCTATGGAATGTTGCTAAATAAAGCCTGTGTGCAAATATAAATGAATAAAAACATGTTTATTAATAAGCAACACAGAGGACATATAAAGATATCAATAAATAAATATATTTAATAGTGAAGAATTACGTTTATTCATGCCTAGGGGGACTCGTGTGGATAATTTAAGAATCCAAAAGACTTCTCGGTTGAGAAGCTTTTGTTTCAAGTCACCTCCTCTTTTGGATGAATTGACACGTTCAATCGCAACGCATTGTAGGGAAGAAAAGCTGCCATGATGTACCTCAGCACAGTGTTTTGATACTGCCGAGGTGTTTCTGGAATTGAAATGGGGGATGTCTGATGTTTTCTCAACCGAACTTTGAGAGGGTTTGTGGTACAGCCGACGTACTGTATACGGCAGGTCATGCACGACACCACATACACCACATACGTGGTGTTACAATTTATATATTGTTTATTAATTGTATAAGTGACATTATATAATTTATATATATATACATTATATAAATTGTAACACCACGTATGTGGTGTATCTGGTGTCGTGCATGACCTGCCGTATACAGTGCGTCGGCTGTACCACAAACCCTCTCAAAGTTCGGTTGAGAAAACACCTATCAGACATCCCCCATTTCAATTCCAGAAACACCTCGGCAGTATCAAAACACTGTGATTCCCGGCTCCTGTATACTATACGGCTGGGGGAGGTGAGTAGTGATGTTATACATCATTCCTCATCTCCTTACACTTTGTGGACTGGGCTCTCAGCATCCAACCCACAGAGTGGTACCCAGAATTCATACACTGGGAAGGGGCGTTCTCCAGCAGGTGTGACATCATCTGAAACCATACAGGGGAGAACTTCCTCCCTCACTCTGCTACACACAGCCCAGAGCAGTTCAGTGTGAGGTGAGCTATGATTGGATAATTCTGTACACAACCCTCAGCATTTCCTGATTTTGGACTTCTGCCAGGCCAGCAGGAGTCCAAAGTCTGTGCAAAAGATGGGGGGAAATGTGCTCTGGACAAGTAGAGAGACACCTAGTGGCAGCTTTTTTAAACACAAATAAACCATAGAAATACTTAATTTTTTAAAAACAAAGTACATTAGAAAGATTTTTTATTTAACATGGTAGTGCAATAGCAAAAAATAATTTAATGAGTGTGGCCATTTAATAAAAAATAACCAATAAAATGTATGAACCTCAAAATGGTGGTATTGAAAAGTTCAACTTGTCCCGCAAAAAGAATCCCTCAAATGGCTTTGTTGATGGAAAAAAATAATAATCACGGTACTTTAGAGGCAACAAAGACATCCCAGGGGAAGGAGTTAAACATTTTTGTCAATTGACTCTTAGAGAAGTCATTAACAGAGGTTTATTTACTAATTTTCTTGTTCTCCCTGCACTGTTAATGTTTACTCAATGTGCATAGTAAAAGACATTAACAGTACAACAGTTTGTGTATAATACTAGTAGTTGGGTGAACAATAGATCCCATTCTGTTAAGATACGTGATGTATGAGGTAAGAAGCTCGGTTATTCTTGTAGACCGGCCATTCATTGTTAGTCGGCCATTCAACATTTTTTGTTTCTGGGAGGAGTCTATGTGCCCTATGTCAGCCTGAGCACTGGTGACGTATAGCAATAAGATACATCAGCGGCAGATGTGTCCTCCATTAATTTAGGGTTGTGCCCCCAGTGCTAAGATGGAGGCTGCTCAGTAGCTCTTCCTGCATGTCCTCTCGTTTAAAGGCTCCAATGCCACTTCCTAAAAAGCACAAGGATGCATTGTGTCTGTAGAAGAGTGGAAGGTGTGTCTTGGCTTCATGTGTAGCAAAAGAAAAGAATATTATCCGCACTCACCGCCAGAAACGGTAATAGTTTCTCCTAAATGGACATCATAGCCGGACCAGGACTGCAGAGACGTTCAGTGCGCTCTGAGCGCACTGAACGTCTCTGCAGTCCTGATCCGGCTGTGATGTCCATTTAGGAGCAACTATTACCATTTCTGTCGGTGAGTGCGGATAATATTCTTTTCTTTTGCTACACACGATTAGTTAAGTTGTCCTATATATTTGTTCCAGCCCCTCCAACCGGCTTATCTGTTGACCTCGCTTTTTGCTATATTATCTCGCTGGCATTATTAACTCCTGACAAGCTGTATACATTTGGGGAGAGATTTATCAAAACCTGTGCAAGGGAAAGTTGCCCAGTTCCCCATAGCAACCAATTAGATCGCTTCTTTCATTTTGTAGAGGCCTTGTTAAAAATGAAAGAAGCGAGCTGATTGGTTGCTATGGGACACTGGGCAACTTTTCCTCTGGACAGGTTTTGATGCCTTCCTCACTCCTTCATCCACACCTGTGTCTTGGCTTCAGTCACTCTGTGCTCTGCCGTAACCAGTGTTTGGTGCTGCCATATGTCCGTATGTAGAAGTGGGGGAGTGTGCTGTACACTCGACCCTTCTCCTGCCCGGGTGCCACATGTAATAACTGTGCTGCCACCTTTAATGCTGCCAGTCAGCCCCAGGCACCTTGCTGCACCTCCTGTCATCCTCCCTCCTGTTGCACCTCCTGTCACCGTCACTGCTACTGCACCTCCTGTCACTGCTCTCAGCCTTCGTACTGCTACACATTCAATAGTGACGCAGTAGCGCGGTGGCTTTTGGCTACATAAACCCAGGTGCATGGTCTAAGTAATTGTGTGGATCTCTACTTCTAAACCTCTGCTAGATCATTAACCCAGTACAAAAGACAACACAATCAATTTTCACCCCTAGACACAAGGAGGCTTCTACAATTACAACAAAGAACCCCTAGAAGAGTTCCAAAAAATCCTCCAGTATCATAAGTCTATTATAGAATAAAATGTTACTTTTATTACTATATTTAAAACATAAGAAAAATAATTATGATCAGGTGAGTACAAAAAACAAAGATTAACACTACAGTTTTAATTGGTCTCTTATTTATGTTCCTGGTCTAGTTCAATAGAAGAATTTATTTTTGCACACAATACACATAATGAAACCACTATTCATATCATCCACTAATGAATGGATATGACCAATTAAACACTTAACCCCTTAAGGACCAGGCCATTTTACACCTTAGGACTGGAGCGTTTTTTGAACACCTGACCACTGTCACTTTAAACATTAATAACTCTGGGATGCTTTTACCTATCATTCTGATTCCGAGATTGTTTTTTCGTGACATATTCTACTTTATGTTATTGGTAAAATTTGGTCGATACTTGCATCGTTTCTTAGTGAAAAATTCCATAATTTGATGAAAAAATTGAAAATTTTTCTAACTTTGAAAGCTCTCTGTTTGTAAGGAAAATGGATATTCCAAATAAAAAAACATTTTATTCACAAAAACAATATGTCTACTTTATGTTTGCATCATAAAATTGACATGTTTTTACTTTTGGAAGACATCAGAGGGCTTCAAAGTTCAGCAGCAATTTTCCAATTTTTCACAAAATTTTCAAAGTCACTATTTTTCAGGGACCAGTTCAGGTTTGAAGTGGATTTGAAGGGTCTTCATATTAGAAATACCCCACAAATGACCCCATTATAAAAACTGCACCCCCCCCAAAGTATTGAAAATGACATTCAGTCAGCGTTTTAACCCTTTAGGTGTTTCACAGGAATAGCAGCAAAGTGAAGGAGAAAATTCACAATCTTCATTTTTTACGCTCGCATGTTCTTGTAGACCCAATTTTTTAATTTTTACAAGGGGTAAGGAGAAAATGTATACTTATATTTGTAGCCCAATTTCTCTCGAGTAAGCACATATCTCATATGTCTATGTAAAGTGTTCGGCGGGCGCAGTATAGGGCTCAGAAGGGAAGGAGCGACAAGGGGATTTTGGAGAGTACGTTTTTCTGAAATTCTTTTTGGGGGGCATGTTGCATTTAGGAAGCCCCTATGGTACCAGAACAGCAAATCCCCACATGGCATACCATTTTAGAAACTAGACCCCTTGGGGAACGTAACAAGGGGTAAAGTGAACCTTAATACCCCACAGGTGTTTCAAGACTTTTGCATATGTAGAAAAATATATATTTTTTTTCACTAAAATGTGGGTTTTCCCCCCAAATTTCACATTTTGCAAGGGTTAATAGCAGAAAATACCCCCCAAAATTTGTAACCCCATCTCTTCTGAGTATGAAGGTACCCCATAAGTGGACCTGAAGTGCACTACGGGCGAATTACAATGCTCAGAAAAGAAGGAGTCATATTTGGCTTTTGGAGAGCAAATTTGGGTCGGGGGGCATGTCGCATTTAGGAAGCCCCTATGGTGCCAGGACAGCAAAAAACCCTCACATGGCATACCATTTTGGAAACTAGACCCCGTGAGGAACGTAACAAGGGGTACAGTGAGCATTTACCCCCCACTGGTGTCTGTCAGATCTTTGGAACAGTGGGCTGTACAAAATGTTTAATTTGCACAGCCCACTGTTCCAAAGATCCATCAGACACCTGTGGGGTGTAAATTCTCACTGCACCCCTCATTACATTCCATGAGGGGTGTAGTTTCCAAAATGGGGTCACATGTGTTTTTTTTTTTTTTTTGCGTTTTTCAAAACCGCTGTAACAATCAGCCACCCCTGTGCAAATCACCTCAAATGTACATGGTGCACTCTCCCTTCTGGGCCTTGTTGTGCGCCCCCAGAGCACTTTGCGCCCACTTATGGGGTATATCCGTAGTCGGAAGAAATTGCATCACAAATTTTGGGGGGCTTTTTTTCCCTTTTACCTCTTGTCAAAATGAACAGTATAGGGCAACACCAGCGTGTTAGTGTAAAAAATTTATTTTTTTACACTAACATGCTGGTGTAGACCCCAACTTCACCTTTTCATAAGGGGTTAAAGGAGAGAAAGCCCCCCAAAATTTGTTAGGCAATTTCTCCCTAGTACGGCGATACCCCATATGTGACCCTAAACTGTTGCCTTGAAATACGACAGGGCTCCAAAGTGAGAGCGCCATATGCATTTGAGGCCTGAATTAGGGATTTGCATAGGGGTGGACATAGGGGTATTCTACGCCAGTGATTCCCAAACAGGGTGCCTCCAGCTGTTGAAAAACTCCCAGAATGCTTGGACAGTCAACGGCTGTCCGGCAATACTGGGAGTTGTTGTTTTGCAACAGCTGGAGGCTCCATTTTGGAAACAGTGGCGTACCAGACGTTTTTCATTTTTATTGGGAGGGGAGGGGGGCTGTGTAAGGGTATATGTAGTGTTTTTTTACTTTTTATTTTATTTTGTGGTAGTGTAGTGTAGTGTTTTTAGGGTACAGTCACACGGGCGGGGGATTACAGCGAGTTCCCGCTGCGAGTTTGAGCTGCCACGCAAAATTTGCTGCATCGCAAACTTGCAGCCTGATACTCACTGTAAGCCCCCTGCCCATGTGAATGTACCCTGTACATTCACAGGGGGGACCTCCAGCTGTTGCAAAACTACAACTCCCAGCATGCACAGTTTATCAGTGCATGCTGGTAGTTATAGTTTTGCAACAGCTGGAGGCACACGGGTTGGGACAATGTTTCCCAACCAGTGTGCCTCCAGTTGTTGCAAAATCACAACTCCCAGCATTCTCAGGCATGCTGGGAGTAGTAGTTCGGCAACATCTTTAGAGCCAGATGTTGCCGAACTACAACTCCCAGCATGCTTGGAGTTGTAGTTTTGCAACATCTGGAGGACTACAGTTTGCAGACCACTAATACAGACCACTAATAATCTGTGCCCTTCCAGATGTTGCAAAACTACAACTCCCAGTATGTGAAAACTGTCCAGGCATGCTGGGAGTTGTAGTTCTGCAACATCTGAAGGGCCAGATGTTACAGAACTACAACTCCCAGCATGCGTGGACAGTAAGGGCATGCTGAGGATGTGTAGTTTTGCAACATCTGGAAGGGCACAGTGGTCTCCAAACTGTGGACCTCCAGATGTTGCAAAACTGCAACTCCCAGCATGCCCAGACGACAAGGGCTGTCTGGGCATGCTGGGAGTTGTAGTATACAGGGTCCCAATACAGCAATGCATGTCGCTTTACGGCGACGTGCATTGCTGTAAAGGGCCCGACCGCGGCTGAAGATCAACTCACCTGTCGCCGCTGCCGCCATCTCCGTCGCCGGGATCCGGGTCTTCAGGGACGAGGTAAGTACCGGGCCGGTCCCCAGCATCCCCCCCGTCGTGTCCTCCGCCGTGTCCTCCGGTCTTCCTCCCGTCCTCTCCGGACTTCCAGGGACCGGGCAGGGTGGGAGGAAGTAACCCCCCCCCTGCGATTGGTCGGTTAACTAACCGAAGAATCGCAGGGGATAGGAGGAGGTGGCAGGCTTGCCACCTCGCTCCTATACGTTAGCATGGTCCTGGCTGTCTGTGACAGCCGGGATCATGCAAAATTACCGGGTGGTCGGGTCCCAGAGACCCGATCAGCCCGGTATCGCCGCAGATCGCAAGGGCGATTTCCTTTGCGATTTGCGGCGATCACCGACATGGGGGGCCTACATGGCCCCCCTCGGCATTTGCCCTGGATGCCTGCAGAAGGATTTCAGCAGGCATCCGCATCCGATCTCTGCCCGGCGAGCGGCAGAGACCGGAAATACAACAGGACTTTCTCTAACGTCCTTGGGCATTAAAGCCCAGGTAGCGGGGACCTTAGAGAACGTCCTATGTCCATAAGAGGTTAAAGGGGTACTCCGGTGGAAAACTTTTTTTTTTTTTTTTTTTAATCAACTGGTGCCAGAAAGTTAAACAGATTTGTAAATTACTTCTATAGAAAAATCTTAATCCTTCCAGTACTTATTAGCTGCTGAATGCTACAGGGGAAATTATTTTCTTTTTGGAACACAGAGCTCTCTGCTGACATCATGACCACAGTGCTCTCTGCTGACACCTCTGTCCAGTTTAAGAACTGTCCAGAGTAGGAGAAAATCCCCATAGAAAACATATGGGGCTCTGGACAGTTCCTAAAATGGACAGAGATGTCAGCAGAGAGCACTGTGGTCATGATGTCAGCAAAGAGCACTGTGTTCCAAAAATAAAAGAATTTCCTCTGTAGTATTCAGCAGCCAATAAGTACTGGAAGGATTGAGATTTTTTAATAGAAGTAATTTACAAATCTGTTTAACTTTCTGGCACCAGTTGATTTAAAAAAAAAAGTTTCCACCGGAGTACCCCTTTAATGTTGTTTACTGATAATATCCTCAATACAACTTTTTAATCCCGGGGCTTTTTACATCCCATAAAGTGACTTCTGTGATTTTATTCACACCCCCAGGGATATGGTTTATTCAATAGGACAACTGACAAGTACATAAATGTGGATATTATGTACAGTATTTGATTATAAACACATGGTTAAATGTTAATAAACACTAATAGTAGAACCACAGTTCTCCGGTGCACCACAGGTTGTGGCTCTACTGTGGCAGAAGCCACACAATATCCGCTGTCTAGTGATCATTATAGATAACTGGAGACTGCTGCTAACATCAAAGCCTGTCAACCCCTACATGTTTCACCACTATAGTGTGGCTTTTTCAAGGAGACAACTGACGTCCCGATGACACTGCTCCCGTTCTCGACACATCTAGCAGACGTGCTGAAGAAGGAAAGAGGAATATTTAGGAAGGTGGCGGTGTCCTCAAGCAAACTGCGTAGAGCTGTGTAGTCACATATAAAGCTGACACATTTTTTATGTGATCATTTTGTATGGCCCGTAAATTTGGATTTTTATAAATATCCAAATCACCCTTGGAAGCAAAAAAGGTTTCCCACCCCTGCTTCATATCCCTGCAGATGTCTTCTCATGTCTACATAAACGATTCATAAGGTTTTTGGTAATCATGAAGACAGAACCACAGGAAGGCAGTGGCAATGAATTTTACTCAGGGAAGCAAAAACACTAAAATTGGGAAAAGGAGCGTGGGAAAGTAAGGAATTAGTTATAGAAGATATTTTACAGTATATATATATATTGAATATAGCTCAGTCTGCAGACCCCATTCATCCAGGGCAGCTGCTTCTCCTGTAAGCCTTGGTCATTGTTATCAGCTTCACATCTTCCATTCTAAACAATGCATACAGCCCTCATAGATACTTCTCTAAAAGCCAGGTGAGCCCTGTACAATGCAATGCATTTTCCCAACATGTAATGACTCCTCTACTGACTTATTCATTTAGTTTAAGCATATAATGTACTGTATATTTTAACATTCTCCCCTTTCTTTCCACTTTTTAAAGCAATAATTTCTTTAAGGAAAAAAAAAAAATATATATATATATTGTATTTGAAAATGGAATAAAACCGCCTGCTTTTGCATTTATCTGAGTGCTGCAGCCACCTTTGTTCTTGGATATGCAATTGGGCCTCTGACCAGAGCCATCTGGCCTGCGGGCACCAGGGGCGTACCTAGAGCATTTGGCACCCGGGGCGGACCCTTTGTTTGGCAAGAGTAACCCCTCCCCCTCCCCTTCCCCATAGGTATATGTAGAGTAACCCCCCCTCCCCTTCCCCATAGGTATATGTAGAGTAACCCCCCCCTCCCCTATAGGTATATGTAGAGTAACCCCCCCCCCCCCCTCCCCTTCCCCATTGGTATATGTAGAGTAACCCCCCTCCCCTTCCCCATAGGTATATGAAGAGTAACCCCCCCCCCCCTCCCCTATAGGTATATGTAGAGTAACCCCCTCCCCTTAGGTATATGTAGAGTAACCCCCCTCCCCTTCCCCATAGGTATATGTAGAGTAACCCCCCTCCCCTTCCCCATAGGTATATTTAGAGTAACCCCCCCTCCCCTTCCCCATAGGTATATGTAGAGTAACCCCCCCTCCCCTTCCCCATAGGTATATGTAGAGTAACACCCCCCCCCTTAGGTATATGTAGAGTAACCCCCCCTTCCCCATAGGTGTATGTAGAGTAACCCCCCTCCCCTTAGGTATATGTAGAGTAAACCCCCCCTCCCCTTCCCCATAGGTATATGTAGAGAACCCCCCCCCTTAGGTATATGTAGAGTAACCCCCCCTCCCCTTCCCCATAGGTATATGTAGAGTAACCCCCCCCCCCTATAGGTATATGTAGAGTAACCCCCCCTCCTCCCCCATAGGTATATGTAGAGTAACCCCCCCCACCTCCCCTATAGGTATATGTAGAGTAACCCCCCCTCCTCCCCTATAGGTATACCTGTAGAGTAACCTCCCCCTCCTCCCCTATAGGTATATGTAGAGTAACCCCCCCCCCCCCTCCCCTTCCCCATAGGTATAGGCAGTGTTGAGAAAAATAAATAAAAACGGATGCAATCTCCTCAGCTGCAGGGCCCGTGTCTTCTCCCCTCCACAGTACAGGCACCGATGAGTGACGTCATCTGCGCCTGTACTTCATGCTGCGTGGGGGCGGAGGTCACGTCTCCTTTGTGTAGCTGCAGATGCGGCTCACACAGAGGGGACACCTTCTCCTGTATGTACGTGTATCGCGCATACAGGAGAAGGCACCGCTGTCTGCTGGGGATCTCGTCCAGGACCTCAGCAGCGGCGGCGGCGGGTCAGTCCGCCCCTGGCACCCCACTTGTGAGCGGCACCCGGGGTGGGTACACCTGGGCCAGAAGAAGCATCCGTAGTGACGAGAAACTAGTAGCCTATCAGTGGTGTGCCCCGGGTCTGAGAGCCTTGACGGCTCTCGCTCCCCGCCATGGAATTGTATGTTTCCACAAGTTTGCAGCCATCTTCTTGGAAATAAACTCCTAATAGTGAAGCTGAAGTCCGAGTGAGTGCGACTTTTTTCCGTCTTGCAGTACAGTATCATCTGAAATTGTGCTTTATATGTCAGCACCCAAAGACACATCCAGCTGCTGCCTGCACCCATAACCACACAGAGCTACCTTACGGGACTATATGGTAAGGCCTGCGCAGCTGGCCTGTAATTGTGGAAGGAGCGGGATGACCATAAGAACCCACGGCGCTCCGCCTCCAATGACGCCGTGGGTTCTTCGCTACGTCAGCTGACTCCGCATCAGCTGACCGGAAGTTGTCAGACATTTCCGTTCACGCTCGGATCTTCGTTGGTGGGGACGCCGGGGGATGTGCCGTCAATCTGCCTGGTCGCAGGCGACCGGTGGACAGCCCGGCTTTCCCCCCAGGTATCCCCGGCACATTACTGTGTGCGCCTTAACGTTCAGGATGCGGTCCCGGTATCCTGGCAGCAGGCCTCATCTGCCCGCCCCCATGCCTGAAGGCTGATCCTCATTTCTCTCTGCTCCTGTCAGCCGCCCTCTGTACCTACGCCGTGTTCCACCAACCCCCTCACCTCCCGCATTTCGTCACGCACTTCGATACCCCATAGGAAAAAAAAAAAAAACATTTTATAAAAAAAAAAGGGTTTATATATATATATATATAATTAATAAATAGTAATAATAACGATAAATAATAAATACAACACAAATTCCGCAGGGGGGTGGGGGATTGGCTCCTGGGCAGCCCGGAGTGTTCATGGCAATTGCGTCATAGGCGCAGCAAACAGGACCCCCTAGACTGCCGTGGACACCTTAGGTTGGCAGGGAAGTCAACCTTCCAGGTCCCATTCCGGCATGACAACACCTCCTCACATCTGACCACCATCACTCTAAGTATTAGTATACTGGCCATACCGAACATCTACCGCGCTCACCCCTCGACCATGTTCAGGCCGCAGGTTATCAGCACTTGCTACCATACTTCACTTAGCTCAGCTCACGGTACAATTTTAGTTCATAACTAGCGCCTCCGCGGTCATACAGTTTATCCATCTGATTTACAAGGCAGTATTTCCATCCTCATGTCGTATACCTACGCATTCAATCTCACGCGCCCTGTCATACTTACCGTTCAGCTATCACGTTCCATATGTTAGTCTTACGCCTATAGATGCTTATGCTAGTTTATCCAGAATGACGTTCATGAGTCTCTGTTTTAATAGGTTCATCGCCTACATCTCTACGCAGCAAACCAAGCCAGTTAGTTCGGTAGGTTAGATTCATGTACGTCCATATTTTACTTGACTATAGTTCATTGGTTGGTCATGTGTTTGCAGGTTCAAGTTGTTGCCAGCTTTTTCGGGACCTTGGGGTTCTCTGACTGTATTTTGCTCATCTGCTCTTCCGCCATTTAGGTAAGCGCTGAATTTCCTCAGGTTGAATCTTTGGTGTACCTTCCGGGCAGTATAGAAGTTTATATAACTCACTATAAGCAGCCAGTATCCTCTAGTCAATCCCCTTTTATGCGCATGTGTTGGTGTTGTACAAAGCTCCCTATTAGCGCGGCAGCCTTCCATCCACTTCTCTCATATCGGTATAGTAGTTGCACGAGATTACTGTCCGTGGCGGTAGCCTTCTAGTCACTTCCTTCATATGTGCACTTTGTCATCAGGTGGTGTCGTGGCATATTTGGTTGTTTCCCGGACATAATTCTTAGTAGATATTCTTCCCCGGCCGGGCACGCGTTTCTGGTTGTTCCATCAGGCAGTTCGTGATATCTGCCTCAGGTATGTAGTCAGCCTAGTACTAAGAGGTCACATTGGTGATATATATGATATGCTATAACTAAGTTTCTTTGCAGTAGTCGGATCCTGCTTAAATTCTGCTGCCACCCGGTTCATAAGCCATCCTCGCCCATTGTCAGCTTCATCCACTAGGTTGGTATAGTGGTCTCTTCCCATGTACCTGAAGCAGTACTAACTCTGTCTCTTCTATCTAGTTCCCTGGCCGTCACGTTGCCTGTATCCTTTCTAAGACTCCGGAACTTAGTTCACAAGGACATAAGGTGTGTATTTCTTTGGGTTAGGGTCATAGAGAGCAGAGTTGGTCATCCCAGGTTTTAAGGTGTGTAATTTTCCCTCTAGGCTCAGTCAAAAGTCACTTCCTCGGGTAAGAGTTGTACATTATTATCCAAGTGATCACCTCATGAACCTGACACATCTTCAGGTTGTGATTACTTGTATTGTCGGTGCACTTCTTTCACGGTGTAGTCACGTTTTCAGAATGTAATTCATGGTGTTCGGGGTTGTTATGGTACTTATATAACTTTTTTCGCACTTGCCATCGGGCACATTATCATCTAGGCCCAGTTACGCATACAATTGTCATCTGACACGTCTTCGGATACTTTCCCTTTGTCCTTGTTTAGACGGTCAGGTATGTTAAAGGTAAGGTGTGGTGTCATGGTGGTCAGCTCCTTAGTTAAATCTAGTTTTAGCTTGTTGCAAGCAGGTTATTTAGTATCGGTTTGGGTTATTTTCCAGAATGTCGCACGCATCTGACATTGAGGATTCCGCTTCAGTACTGGAGAATGCAGCCAGAGGTTCCGATCAAGCTAGTGTCCCTTCCCTGAGAACATGGACTATTCCCAAGCTGACGGCAGAGCTGGTCAGAAGGGGCATCCCCTTCCCAGCTTCTGCCCGCAAGGCGGAATTGTACAGGATCCTCACTGCAGAGTCCGCCGGGCACAGCAGTGAAGAAGTTTCCATGTCCACCATTCAAACTTCACTTACACAGTTGCATGCCATGATCAATAACCTAACCTCTGACATGAGCAACATGCAAAACAGGATGGATGCCATGGAGTCCAGAAATACTGCAGGCACTTCTTCCCCGGTTCCACCTCCTACTGTGCCACCTTCACTAGCCAGTATTTCAGGTACGTCATCAGCCATCCCCAACATTTCGCCAGCCCATTTTATTCCTGCCCATATCAGGAAGGAGATCTTGGAAGGCAGGGACATTAATCTGGCATCTTTACTTATAGCGACTCAAGATTTAAACGAAAATAAGACCATAGCCTGCGGAGATGTCTCTGTAGTCCTAAAGTACAAAGATGCCAGATTAAATAGGAAGCTCACCTTATCCGAGTTTGTTATGGCATTTAGCATCTTTCGGGACGTCATATGTTCGGCCAAACCAGATAGAAGGGAAGAACTAGATCAGTACCTCTATAAGATCACAGAGTTAACCTCTTAAGGACGCAGGGCGTATGGATACGCCCTGCATCCCGAGTCCTTAAGGACGCAGGGCGTATCCATACGCCCGTGGGAATTCCGGTCCCAACCGCTAGCCGGTTGGGGACCGGAGCCGGATGCCTGCTGAAATCGTCATTATGCCCCCCATGTCGGCGATCGCCGCAGATCGCTGGACAATTCAGTCCAGCGATCTGCGGTGATTCCGGGTCAATCGGGTCTCCAGTGACCCGGTGACCCGGATTTACTGGCTGTTCGGGGCCGTCTCTGACGGCCCCGAACAGCCAGAGCCTGCAGGGGTGAGGTGGCACTGGTGCCACCTCACGATCGCCCTGATTCGTCGGCCGGATTACCGGCTGACCAATCAGGGCGCCTGCTGCGGGTGTCACTCCCGCACCCGCTCCGCCCCTCTTCCGGAGGGCGTGAGCGGGTGCGGGAAGATGACCCCCGGTGCTGGGGACCCCGATCCCCGGCGTCAATGTTGGGATCGGGGCCCCAGGAGCGACGGCGGCGGCGAGGGACAGCCTGCGATGGAGCAGCAGCAGGAGGTGAATTACAAAGCCTATAACCACCGTCCCAAAGTACGTTTCGTCACCCGACTTTCTCAAGGGACTTTCCCAGCGTCCCTTGAGAAAGTCGGGTGACGAAACGTACGTTGGGACGGTGGTTACAGGCTTCCATTATGGGTAAGTGAGGTTCATTGTATTATTCATTATTGATATACTTTGGGCCCATTCTCAATACTAATCATGTGATAGAGCAGTTAGCTTCTCATTATACTGGGGCCCTTTCTGGACCCCTGGTTACTTCTTATTGAATAGGAGCCATATTACATCATTTTCTGACCTCACTATATATACATCCATTGTGATTATTACTTATACTGTACCTGATCCACCTACATGTTTTCCGGTTGTATCTGAGACATCTCATTTTGTATTGCTTTATACATACACACCTGGTATTTTATCCTTATTGAAATTAGTCACAAATGTGTGACGTTTTTTAACTTTTTGGATATAACAATAAAATTTTGCATATTTATCAGTAACAATTGCTCTTTGTTTGAGTTTTTTCTCTTCTTTTGCATAAAATAGTCTATGGAGCTATACTGATTTACGACTTATAGACCCCTAGCACCTAGTACATATCATGAAAAACAGAGTACAATATATACCTATTTGGTGCAGTTTATTCTTACTGTGACATAACTGTATATTATCTCTGTACTGTGACATCACTGTATATTATCCCTGTACTGTGACATAACTGTATATTATCTCTGTACTGTGACATCACTGTATATTATCCCTGTACTGTGACATAACTGTATATTATCTCTGTACTGTGACATCACTATATATTATCCCTGTACTGTGAAATCACTGTGTATATTGTCCCTGTACTGTGACATCACTGTATATTATCCCTGTACTGTGACATAACTGTATATTATCCCTGTACTGTGACATAACTGTATATTATCACCCTCCATCTGAAATTATTGAAAAAGCTGTGAGCAAGATTAGCAAGTACAGTAAATAAAGTTAATTACTGATGGAAACAACCTCAAGCAAAAAAAAACTAACAAAAAAACAACAGTAAATACTAGTTTTCACAAATGCATTTAGTCAAAACTAGTTTTCACTAGGGAAAACCAGTTTTAACTAAAAACTTGTTTTAACTGTAACACACACATATATACATATATATATATATATATATATATATATATATATATATATACTGTCATGGCCGTAAATGTTGGCACCCCTGAAAGTTTTCAAGAAAATAAAGTATTTCTCACAGAAAAGGATTGCAGTAACACGTTTTGCTATACACATGATTATTCCCTTTGTGTTTATTGGAACTAAACCAAAAAAGGGAGGAAAAAAAGCAAATTGGACATAATGTCACACCAAACTCCAAAAATGGGCTGGACAAAATTATTGCCACCCTTTCAAAATTGTGGATAAATAAGATTGTTTCAAGCATGTGATGCTCCTTTAAACTTACCTGGGGCAAGTAACAGGTGTGGGCAATATAAAAATCACACCTGAAAGCAGATAAAAAAGGAGAGAAGTTCACTTTGCATTGTGTGTCTGTGTGTGCCACACTAAGCATGGACAACAGAAATAGGAGAAGAGAACTGTATGAGGACTTGAGAACCAAAATTGTGGAAAAATATCAACAATCTCAAGGTTTCAAGTCCATCTCCAGAGATCAAGATTTGCCTTTGTCCACAGTGCGCAATATTATCAAGAAGTTTGCAACCCATGGCACTGTAGCGAAGGAGAAAAATTGTTGAAAGGTGTCAATACAGGATATTCTGGATGGTGGATAAGCAGCCCCAAACAAGTTCCAAAGATATTCAAGCTGTCCTGCAGGCTCAGGGAGCATCAGTGTCAGCACGAACTATGCGTTCACATTTAAATGAAATGAAACGCTATGGCAGGAGACCAAGGAGGACCCCACTGCTGACACAGAGACATAAAAAAGCAAGACTACATTTTGGCAAAATGAACTTGAGTAAACCAAAATCCTGCTGGGAAATGTCTTGTGGACAGATGAGACCAAGATAGAGCTTTTTGGTAAAGCAAATCATTCTACTGTTTACCGAAAATGGAATGAGGCCTACAAAGAAAAGAACACCATACCTACAGTGAAATATGGTGGAGGTTCAATGATGTTTTGGGGTTGTTTTGCTGCCTCTGGCACTGGGTGCCTTGAATGTGTTCAAGGCTTCATGAAATCTGAGGCTTACCAACGGATTTTGGATCGCACTGTACAGCCCAGTGTTAGAAAGCTGGGTTTGCATCCGAGATCTTCCAGCAGGACAATGATCTCAAACATACATCAAAAAGCACCCAGAAATGGATGGCGACAAAGCGCTGGAGAGTTCTGAAGTGGCAGCAATGAGTCCAGATCTAAATCCCATTGAACACCTGTGGGGAGATCTTAAAATTGCTGTTGGGAAAAGGCGCCTTCCAAGAAGAGAGACCTGGAGCAGTTTGCAAAGGAAAAGTGGTCCAACATTCCGGCTGAGAGGTGCAAGAAGCTTATTGATGGTTATAGGAAGCCACTGATTTCAGTTATTTTTCCAAAGGGTGCGCAACCATATATTAAGTTTAGGGTGCCAATAATTTTGTCCAGCCCATTTTTGGAGTTTGGTGTGACATTATTTCCAACTTGATTTTTTTCCTCCCTTTTTTGGTTTAGTTCCAATTCACACAAAGAGAATAAACATATGTATAGCAAAACGTGTTACGGCGATCCTTTTCTGTGAGAAATACTTAATTCTCTTGAAAAATTTCAGGGGTGCCAATATTTATGGCCATGGCTGTATATATATATATATATATATATATATATATATATATATATAGATAGATAGATAGATAGATAGATATACATATACTGTACACACACACACACACACATATATATATATATATATATATATATATATATGGTGTCCCGGTACCTATACGTTACCTGTGTAGAGGTCCCCATAGTCAGAGTCCCTAGGACGTCGGGGTCCCTCTTTTGTAGTTTTCCCATTGTCACCCCATACTTAGTTAATGACTGTATAGCAGTTTTATTAAAGGAAATCTGTCATCAGAATCACCCGCACTAAACCTGTTACACAGGCTTGTAGTTCGGGTGATCCTAATTAAAACGCTTCTTACCTGGTTAAAAATGGTTCAGCGCTTCTTAAGATATCTATATTTTTAGTTTTCTGTTATTCCCTGGCTTGGGACTCAGTGGGAGGTGTTATCATCTGGGACTCGGCCACACGTCATTCTAGCTGGGCGGAGCTGCCGCCCGGCTAATGAATATTCATGAACTTATCCTCCTGGTCTAATTCTTCTTTCTCCGTCTGTTTGTGAATAAATACACCCTCCGTCCCTCCCTTCCTCCCACCCCCGGCTTTTCACTTATGCAGCCCGTCTTCTTACTTGTATAGGGCCGGAGCTCGAGTGAAGCCGAGGGGAGAACGCCACTTCCGGGTGTACGGAACGCGGCGCATGCGCGGCCCTCCACACCAGACCGAGAAAGAAGAATTAGACCAGGAGGATAAGTTCATGAATATTCATGAGCCGGGCAGCAGCTCCGCCCAGCTAGAATGACGTGTGGCCGAGTCCCAGATGATAACACCTCCCACTGAGTCCCAAGCCAGGGAATAACAGAAAACTAAAAATATAGATATCTTAAGAAGCGCTGAACCATTTTTAACCAGGTAAGGAGCGTTTTAATCAGGATCAACCGCAATACAAGCCTATGTAACAGGTTTAGTGCGGGTGATTCTGATGACAGATTTCCTTTAAATATAAATATAAGTATAGGAATATAGGTGTATATATTTTGTTATCTACCTGTTCGGAGCGTAGCAGGACCTTCGGGTCATGTGATCAGGTTGAAACTCTATGGTTTTGCTACAGGATCTTTGGACGTTCCCGTGACTTGTTCACCCACAATGCACTGTAACGGTGAGTGACAGTCGTTACGAACCAATCCAAAATGGCCGGCCCCTGCCCATATAAGGGACCTGCACCATCTTGATCCCTCTCTTGGGTTGCTGACTCTGGAAGAGGTAGGACCTCCGCAGCTCACAAGACTAATTACTAGGCCAAAGCCTTGTGGCCTAGGCCTATAGCAAAGCGGACTTACTAAGCAATTCCCCGCTGCAAATCGCAAGATCACTGGACCTAATTATTCCCCTAAATCCAGCGGATCTCTGCAATACAATCATTCTTAAGCTAAATTGGGCTTATCTGATCCCAACCGACTGTCAATCGCTGCCAAGCTATATGTAAAGAGACTCTGTTATCTGGACTGTTACTATTATTACATGCACAGAAACTCCTCGGTAAAAGTTCCTGCAAGTTTTCAGTTAACAGCGGTTGTGGACAATCATTTATTTCTGCATCACCTATTGCTCTTGGGAAGGGTGGCAATAGGCCTATCAAGAACACAGCATTTAGCCCCCACCCTGGCGTCAGGAGTGACAAGGGTTAACAGCACAATTAACTATTCTGAACAGCAACACCCTAAATACCCTACACTACCACAAGACAGTGTCCTCTCATCCGCCACCACATATATATATATATGTATATTTGTGGTCAGGACTTTGAACCGTGCATGGGCTTACCTGTTATCTCCTGCCAAGGCCACCTGCAAGAAACTAGATTTACCAAGACCTAACCCAAAACTCTACTTATAACATAGAACAGCGGTTGAGGTGTGCCTGAAAACCGCGTCGAGGGTCAGCCTATAGAGGGCATTCCCTTATGTATGGTGATGAAGAAAAGGGTGAGGAGGGTGGGTTTCGCCAACCCAGCATACGCCCAGAGGGAGGGGCCGATGGATGTTAAATAGCCAAAGCCCCTCCCACAAATTCAGCCTGATAGGCTTCCCACTTGTGGTCAGGACTTTGAACCGTGCATGGGCTTACCTGTTATCTCCTGCCAAGGCCACCTGCAAGAAACTAGATTTACCAAGACCTAACCCAAAACTCTACTTATAACATAGAACAGCGGTTGAGGTGTGCCTGAAAACCGCGTCGAGGGTCAGCCTATAGAGGGCATTCCCTTATGTATGGTGATGAAGAAAAGGGTGAGGAGGGTGGGTTTCGCCAACCCAGCATACGCCCAGAGGGAGGGGCCGATGGATGTTAAATAGCCAAAGCCCCTCCCACAAATTCAGCCTGATAGGCTTCCCACTTGTGGTCAGGACTTTGAACCGTGCATGGGCTTACCTGTTATCTCCTGCCAAGGCCACCTGCAAGAAACTAGATTTACCAAGACCTAACCCAAAACTCTACTTATAACATAGAACAGCGGTTGAGGTGTGCCTGAAAACCGCGTCGAGGGTCAGCCTATAGAGGGCAAAAATACACCACCAGTTAGGGTAATTAAGTATCATTTATTTATAGTGCCAAAAATTGAAATGCCTCTGCCATTTCCCTTGAGGGATCTGGGACATAAGTGGTATATGCATCAGACCGCCACCTCCCCAACTTCTGGATGACATGTACAGGCACTTTGTGCCTGGAGGCCGCCGATGCTGCTCCTATGCGGAATGAGTGACCTGAGAACTCTCTGGGGTTGTGTCCTAAATTACCAAGCAGCGTGCGGACATGCGATGTGAAAAGAGAAGTGGTAAGAGCACCCCCACCGAAAGGCAACAGTGGCGACTCCGGAGGCTTATCATGGAGGAACTCAACCAGTTGTGCCAACACCGCCACCGGGCACCAGTTATTGCCTGAAGGAAAATACTTAACCACCGCCCCCCACCTACAAGTTTTTGTGACAGACAGTGAAACTTCGAACCAAGAACCCTGCCACCTTAAATGAGCCTTCTGTGGATGTGTCGCTCCCCGCCTGGCACATGAAAATTCACCTGGCCGGAGGAAGCCATAGAAGGCTAGATAAATGGCAGATTTGATTATCAGACTGCGCTCAAAGCCAAACGGGTTATTGGCTAATGCGTCAGACATGTGTCACGATGCCGGCTGGCAGGTAGTGGATCCTCTGTGCCAGAGAGGGATAGCGAGGACCGTGCTAGTGGACCGGTTCTAAGACACTACAGGTTTTCACCAGAGCCCGCCGCAAAGCGGGATGGTCTTGCTGCGGCGGTAGTGACCAGGTCGTATCCACTAGCAACGGCTACCTCTCTGGCTGCTGAAGATAGGCGAGGTACAAGGGAGTAGGCAGAAGCAAAGTCGGACGTAGCAGAAGGTCGGGGGCAGGCGGCAAGGTTCGTAGTCAGGGGAGATAACAGAAGGTCTGGTACACAGGGTATAAACACACAAAAACGCTTTCACTAGGCTCAAGGCAACAAGATCCGGCAAGGGAGTGCAAGGGAGGAGACTAGATATAAGCAGGGAACAGGTGGGAACCAATTAAGCTAATTGGGCCAGGCACCAATCATTGGTGCACTGGCCCTTTAAGTCTCAGGGAGCTGGCGCGCGCGCGCCCTAGAGAGCGGAGCCGCGCGCGCCAGCACATGACCGCAGGAGACGGGAACGGGTAAGTGACCTGGGATGCGATTCGCGAGCGGGCGCGTCCCGCTGTGCGAATCGCATCCCCAACGGCCATGAGAGAGCAGCGCTCCCGGTCAGCGGGACTGACCGGGAGCTGCAGGGAAAGAGACGCCGTGAGCGCTCCGGGGAGGAGCGGGGACCCGGAGCGCTAGGCGTAACAGTACCCCCCCCCTTAGGTCTCCCCTTCTCTTTATCGGGTAACTGCCTCCCCTGGGATGAGGACACCGGGAAAGGATGGAGGGATTCCTCAACGGCAGGCAGAACCGCAGGAGTAGGAATGGGGAGAGAGGGCAGAGGGCGGGACCTGGCACGGGGCAGTGTGACACCAGGACTAGGGCCATGAGGGGACACAGAAGCTTGCCTGATGGAACTGGGAGGGGGGGAGGGGCATTTCCTGTGGCAGGCAGAGTCCTTAATGACCTTAGGGGGACCAGATACAGGAGGAACCACAGAGTTACGGCAAGGGTTACTGGGAACCGGTTTTAGACAGTTCTTGGAACAAGAGGACCCCCAACTCTTGATCTCCCCAGTGGACCAATCCAGGGTTGGGGAATGAAGTTGAAGCCAGGGAAGTCCAAGGAGAATTTCCGAGGTGCAATTGGGGAGGACCAAAAGTTCAATCCTCTCGTGGTGAGATCCGATGCTCATAAGAAGGGGCTCCGTGCGGAAACGTATGGTACAGTCCAACCTGGCTCCGTTGACCGCGGAAATGTGGAGTGGCTTGACAAGACGGGTCACCGGAATCCGGAATTTATTCACAAAGGAGTCCCGAATAAAATTCCCAGAAGCTCCAGAGTCCAGGCAGGCCACGGCTGAGAGGGGAGAGCTGGCTGAAGTGGAAATCCGAACAGGTACCGTGAGACGTGGAGAAGCCGACTTGGCATCAAGAGACGCCACACCCACGAGAGCTGAGTGCGAGCGTGCGTTTCCCAGACGTGGAGGACGGATTGGGCAATCCACCAGAAAATGTTCAGTACTGGCACAGTACAAACAAAGATTCTCTTCCTTACGGCGATTCCTCTCTTCCAGAGTCAGGCGAGACCGATCCACTTGCATGGCCTCCTCGGCGGGAGGCCTAGGCGCAGATTGCAGTGGAGACTGTGGGAGAGGTGTCCAGAGATCTAAGTCTTTTTCCTGGCGGAGCTCTTGATGCCTCTCAGAAAAACGCATGTCAATGCGAGTGGCTAGATGAATGAGTTCATGCAGGTTAGCAGGAGTCTCTCGTGCGGCCAGAACATCTTTAATGTTGCTGGATAGGCCTTTTTTAAAGGTCGCGCAGAGAGCCTCATTATTCCAGGATAGTTCAGAAGCAAGAGTACGGAATTGTATGGCGTACTCGCCAACGGAGGAATTACCCTGGACCAGGTTCAGCAGGGCAGTCTCAGCAGAAGAGGCTCGGGCAGGTTCCTCAAAGACGCTTCGAATTTCCGAGAAGAAGGAGTGTACAGAGGCAGTGACGGGGTCATCGCGGTCCCAGAGCGGTGTGGCCCATGACAGGGCCTTTCCAGACAGAAGGCTGACCACGAAAGCCACCCTAGACCTTTCAGTAGGAAACTGATCCGACATCATCTCCAAGTGCAAGGAACATTGCGAAAGAAAGCCACGGCAAAACTTAGAGTCCCCATTAAATTTGTCCGGCAAGGACAGGCGGAGGCTAGGAGCGGCCACTCGCTGCGGAAGGGGTGCAGGAGGTGGCGGAGGAGATGATTGCTGCTGCAGTTGCGACTGAAGTTGGTGCACAATGGTGGACATTTCCGACAGCCGGTGGGATAGATGGGCGATCTGTCGGGATTGCTGGGCGACCACCGTGGTGAGATCAGAGATGGACTGCTGGGGAACCTCAGCGGGATCCATGGCCGGATCTACTGTCACGATGCCGGCTGGCAGGTAGTGGATCCTCTGTGCCAGAGAGGGATAGCGAGGACCGTGCTAGTGGACCGGTTCTAAGACACTACAGGTTTTCACCAGAGCCCGCCGCAAAGCGGGATGGTCTTGCTGCGGCGGTAGTGACCAGGTCGTATCCACTAGCAACGGCTACCTCTCTGGCTGCTGAAGATAGGCGAGGTACAAGGGAGTAGGCAGAAGCAAAGTCGGACGTAGCAGAAGGTCGGGGGCAGGCGGCAAGGTTCGTAGTCAGGGGAGATAACAGAAGGTCTGGTACACAGGGTATAAACACACAAAAACGCTTTCACTAGGCTCAAGGCAACAAGATCCGGCAAGGGAGTGCAAGGGAGGAGACTAGATATAAGCAGGGAACAGGTGGGAACCAATTAAGCTAATTGGGCCAGGCACCAATCATTGGTGCACTGGCCCTTTAAGTCTCAGGGAGCTGGCGCGCGCGCGCCCTAGAGAGCGGAGCCGCGCGCGCCAGCACATGACCGCAGGAGACGGGAACGGGTAAGTGACCTGGGATGCGATTCGCGAGCGGGCGCGTCCCGCTGTGCGAATCGCATCCCCAACGGCCATGAGAGAGCAGCGCTCCCGGTCAGCGGGACTGACCGGGGAGCTGCAGGGAAAGAGACGCCGTGAGCGCTCCGGGGAGGAGCGGGGACCCGGAGCGCTAGGCGTAACAACATGGCTCGGAACAGCTCGCCGCTGATCGGTTTCCTGAGAGTTGGCGCTGTGGCGCTACGAGCCACCACCCCTCTGAGCGCAGCCTTGACAGCCTGAGATGATAAGATAGATAGCCTGTCTGGGTGGGATAAAGAAATGAAATGCTGAATGCCCGAAAGGTAAGATTTGATAGTGCTATGAGACAGGTGCAGAGAAGAGTGGCAGAAACCGATGAAAGATAGAATGATAGTGGTGTCGTAAGAAAAGGGGATGCTATGTTGCGACAGATATGCCCTGAAGGTGTCGTGTGCTGCCTGATAGGCCTTTCTGGTATTGGGGGCTAAGGCGTCCGACATTAACTCCCGGGCCACCTGTGTGTAATAATTCAGTCCAAGATTAATTGTGCCAGGCAAGGGGGTTGTGTTCCTACTGCGTCTGCTTGCGGAGCCACCTGTGAAAAGAGATGGAAATTAGCCCTGGACAGAGCATCTGCGGCCGTGTTGTCTACCCCCGGTATGTGTCTGGCTACAAAATTGAAGTTGTGTTGTAAGGACACCCAGACTAGTCTGCGCATGAATGACATGACAGTAGCATGCCCGGAACTGCCCTTGTTGACTATGGCAATTGTCGCCTGATTGTCACACTGAAACTCCACCGTCTGCCCTGACCACTTGTCGCCCCATGTCACTGCAGCTGCTACAATGGGGAAAACCTCAAAAAGTGCCGAAGTGCTGCTGAAGCCTGCCAGAGCCAATACCTGCTTGGACCATTGGCCCGCCATCCACCTGCTGCCCCACACTGCACCATAACCGATGGAAGATGACGCATCGGTGCAGATCTTGGGGGACAACTCGGAGGCTGGCGGGACAAACATAGCCGTCCCATTCCATTGTGCCATGAACCTATCCCACATGTTCAGGTCAGCCAGGGCTTGGCAATCTAACCAAACCCTACTGTGTTGATGAGGGACACCATGCAGCAAAGACAATATTCTGGATACGAACGCTCTGCCCTCCGGGATTGCTCGCATAGCAAATGCCAGCATTCCCAGCAAGCTCTGCAACTCGCCCTTGGTCGTGACCTGGGAGACCGTGTACTTGTGGATAGTGTCTCTGATACGGTTGAGTTTGTCAGTGGGCAAGCTGACTTGCATTGCGACTGAATCTAGGATTACTCCCAGAAAGGTGAGACACTTAGTTGGACCAACCGTTTTCTTGGGAGACACTGGCACCCCAATATCAGTGAACAGTTTCAGCAATCTGACCAACTGGTCCGGCTCTTCCCTCGGGCGACTGAGCAGAAGAAAGTCATCCAAGTAATGGATGACCTGGCTGCATCCAGAGACATTAACCAGCAGCCAGTGCAATGCCTGGGCCAGTTGGTCAAACAGCCACGGGCTGCTCTTGCATCCGAAAGTCAACTTGGAAGCAAAGTAATATGCCCCTTGCCATTTGAGCCCAAACCATTGCCACTGGTCCCTGTGCAATGGCAGCAACTTGAAGGCGTCAGTGATATCCGCCTTCACCATCCAAGTCCCTGGGCCGAGCACCAAGATTACCTGAATAGCCTGGTCTATGGAAGAATAATGCATGCTAAACTCCTCGGATGGAATGAGAGAGTTGATACTGGGGACAAGTGACCCATGAGGAGCCGACAAGTCAAATATCAGTCTCTTTTTCCCATTGAACTTGCCTGTTACCACCCCTACCGGACTGACCCTCCAAGACCTGAATGGAGAAACTAACAAGGGGCCAATCATATAACCTTTCATTAGCTCAGCATTTATTAATTCAGTGACAACAGCGGGATCGTTTACGGCAGACAGCAGATTGTCGCATTCAAATGTGGCCTGCGGCAGTGTGACCATGCTGGCGTGGAAGCCTCTATCAAAACTATTGATCAACCATTGGACCCAATCTGGGTCCGGGTGATCCGCGAGCAGAGCGGCCAGGACTGGGGTACGTACCCCGCCTAGTCATGCTGGCCCTTTCTGCCTACATGCAGAGCCCGGATGTGCCCTGAAGCAGTAGAAGCAGACGTGTAATAACCTGCAATTGCTGAAGTTGCACGAAGACATGTTATAGTTGTTACAAATTTGTGAGCCTCCGAGGTAGTGTACTGGACGGCCCAACTTAACCACGGAAGGTGCGGACCTGCTGAAACTGTCCGTGGAAGTGGACGGTCTGGTAGCGCCCTGCTCGCCCTGTTGAGCCAGCCCTACACACCACGCCGTAGTATGCGTGATTGATTGACAGGCGGCACATGCGGGGAATTTGAGATTTGCGAAGTGGCTGCAGAACATCTGTGAATCTTCGATGCTCCAGTCCGTGAGGTACCCATCTTGGCTGAAGGCCGCCGCTGCCATGGCTGAGAAACTTCTATGATAATCGTATAAATGGGTACCACCGTATTTGTATGCGTATTCAGTAACCCTCAGCAAATACAGGTCGAGCTCCTCTCTGCGCTCCGGCCTGGCTGAGCATATCACCTCCCTGTATTTGCTGAAGGCAATCACAAACTCATGGATATTTAGCTTCCGTTTCAGCCTGGTGTCCTTACTCTTAAGGACAACAGATAAGTCAGCGCATGCTACCGTTCTAGTGCCCTCAACGTCGAAGGCAGATAGCAACAGGGCCGCCAAATTGATGTCCTTCCCTTCCAGTATGTCTTTTCTCAGGGCCGCTGGGACAAAATGGACTGGTGACACCCTTGGTGGCCCAGAGCGCCTACCTGGGTTGCCTACCGGAACAGGGGCAGACATCTGTGTAGGCGTTGGCGCCTGCAATGCTGCTGGAGCTGGAGGCCCCTGAATGCCCCTTCTCTCCAGAGTATCCAGCCTGCCCAACATGGAAGTCATCATTGCATGCAGTTCAGAGAGGGTGGACTGGCTCGAGGTCCCCTCCTGACTGTCGCCAGCCCCCTGATCCGCCATGAGGAGTTTGTACAACTCTGCTTTTCGGGCGGTTGCTGGAAATGGAATTGCTCTCTTGCGCAACTCCTCCATCAATTTGGGGATCGTCCAAGCCCTGTAAGCTGCAGAGGAGGGCGTCCCTCGCACGGAGCTTCTAGCTGGTGTATCAGGGATGGACATCGGGTCCTCTATGTCTGACACGTGAGACATGACCTGTCCGGGCCGTAACGGGTGCCGGGGAAACAAAACGGTAATCGTGAGTCACCAGATATGAGAAACGTGTACCCCCCTTGCTGAGTACTGACTGACCTTACCACCACTGTAACACAACAGTAAGACGTCTGAACGAACAGCAAATCGACTGTAACCCTGCAAACAACCGAATACATACTTAATGTTAGCTTACAGCTGCAGACTGCCCGTGCAATGTGGCCGAACCCAAGTGCTGACCGTAGTGCCAGTGCGACCCAGAGTACCACCTGAATAGTTTGAAACGAGGCCTGACCGTGTGTCTGACTGAGAACGTGTGCATGACGCGTATAGTCATGAATAATTAAACCGTGAACACCTCCTGACTGCGAGTCAAGATTACAGTGTGCACCGTTTCTAACTAACTAGCGATGGCTCTGAAGACGTGTCAGCAACCACCGCAGGCAAGTGATCACCCTTGAAGAAGAGTCAAGATCGCAGTGACCACTACCCGTGTAAACGAAATGCTCTGTATGCGTGACAGTAGCAATGACGCCTTGAACCCTATCTGACATGTCGAGTCAGATATACAGTGATTCAGGGCCTATGTGTAACAGCGGTAGTGCGTAACATTAACTAATGTAACAGGAGTATTAAGCATTTGACTGAAATGACGTGAACTAGCGTCTGCTAGCGAAAGTGATGACCACCGTGAAACGTGAATAAATAACATGAACAACCGCCGTACGGTTGGTACTGACCGTAGCCAAATTTGCAATGACCAGGAACGTAACGACCACCTAACTGGATACAGCCCACCTAAACTGCAAGAGAAACTAACAGTGTACTAACCATATGGTTTACGCGCCACCTACCACCTCTGAACCATACATGCTGACCCCCCCCTTACCCCCCCCCCCCTATGCCTGAAACTACCCCAACCCCACTAATTACTTGACTACCCCAAGCTTCTGACCCGGTACCCCGATATGCATGACCACCCCCCCCCCCCCCTAAACCGAAGCCACAGTGATATGGATTATCGTATTATTAACTTTACAAGCTGCCCCTTGTCTGCGACAGTGCATGTGTCAGGAACTGTGGCCTGACACCGGTGCACCATGAGCCAGCCCCTATTACTGCATGGTACCAATACACTCTGTAAGCCTAACATTTCCTCACACACACATTTTTTTTTTTTTTTTTTTTTCAGCGCCACCTGCTGGCCATCCGTGGAGCTATACCGCCGGCTCACTGGCATGCTGTGACTCCGCCCGTTCAGAGCCCCGTGTTGCACGTGAGACGCCGGCACAGGGAGACCCACGTGGGTCGCGTCTCCCCGCTCCTGCCATGCCGCCAGCTGCCGCTGGATCCAGAGGCCGTGTTCACTGCGGCCAGCCCGGGCATGCGCTGCACCGACGGACCGCCGCCTACATAACACGCTGGGTGCCGGAGCCTGCCCGCCAAACGAGGGGAGCAATAGCAACAGACCAGGGCCCCAGTAAAAGAAACCTGCCGGTCACCCGGCACTTACCTGCACCACCACACACCTGACCCAGCGTACGCAACGAAAGAACCCCCGCAATTTCGCCAAAACAGCATACGCCCAGAGGGAGGGGCCGATGGATGTTAAATAGCCAAAGCCCCTCCCACAAATTCAGCCTGATAGGCTTCCCACATATATATATATATATATATATATATATATATAGATACACACACAAGTATGCCACATTCACCACAATGGTACTAATGAGAACTTTATCTTGACCTGGACCCCCCCCCCAGCACAGATAAGCCCACCCATACCTCCTAGTACCACAGCACAGCATAATTAGAATCATGTCTATCTGATGGATTCAGGAATCTGTCAGATGAACTATAACACCCATAACTCCGCAATGAGTGGGTGGATTGACAAACTGTAAAAAGGTACGTGATCAGTAAATTGAATTTTTAGAAATGTTCACAGGTCCTCTTTAACCCCTTAAGGACGCAGGACGTAAATGTACGTCCTGGTGCGGTGGTACTTAACGCACCAGGACGTACATTTACGTCCTGTGCATAACCGCGGGCATCGGAGCGATGCCCGTGTCATGCGTGGCTGATCCCGGCTGCTGATCGCAGCCAGGGACCCGCCGGCAATGGCCGACACCCACGATCTCGCGGGTGTCCGCCATTAACCCCTCAGGTGCCGGGATCAATACAGATCCCGGCATCTGCGGCAGTACGTGATTTCAATGAATGATCGGATCGCCCGCAGCGTTGCTGCGGGGATCCGATCATTCAGAACGCCGCACGGAGGTCCCCTCACCTGCCTCTGTCCGGCTCCCGTCGTCTCCTGCTCTGGTCTGAGATCGAGCAGACCAGAGCAGAAGATCGCCGATAACACTGATCTGTTCTATGTCCTATACATAGAACAGATCAGTATTATAAATCATGGTATTGCTATGAATAGTCCCCTATGGGGACTAGTCAAGTGTAAAAAAAAAAAGTAAAAGTAAAAAAAAAGTGAAAAATCCCCTCCCCCATTAAAAAAGTAAAACGTCCGTTTTTTCCTATTTTACCCCCAAAAAGCGTAAAAATAAATAAATTTAATAGACATATTTGGTATCGCCGCGTGCGTAAATGTCCGAACTATTAAAATAAAATGTTAATGATCCTGTACGGTGAACGGCGTGAACGTAAAAAAAAAATGTCAAAAATTGCTACTTTTTTTTATACATTTTATTTAAAAAAAATGATAAAAAATGTATTAAAAGTTTTTTATATGTAAATGTGGTATCAAAAAAAAGTACAGATCATGGCGCAAAAAATGAGCCCTCATACCGCCGCTTATACGGAAAAATAAAGGGATTGTAAACGTACTAATTTGGTTAAAAAGTTTGTGATTTTTTTTAAGCACAACAATAATAGAAAAGTATGTAATAATGGGTATCATTTTAATCGTATTGACCCTCAGAATAAAGAACACACATAATCTTCACCATAAATTGTACGGCTTGAAAACGAAACCTTCCAAAATTAGCAAAATTGCGTTTTTCTTTTTAATTTCCCCACAAAAATAGTGTTTTTTGGTTGCGCCATACATTTTATGATATAATGAGTGATGTCATTACAAAGGACAACTGGTCGCGCAAAAAACAAGCCCTCATACTAGTCTGTGGATGAAAATATAAAAGAGTTATGATTTTTAGAAGGCGAGGAGGAAAAAATGAAAACGTAAAAATTAAATTGTCTGAGTCCTTAAGGCCAAAATGGGCTGAGTCCTTAAGGGGTTAACAACTCTCCTTTTGGGCAGTTAGTCACTAAAGCTGGGGACTATGGAAGGGTTCAGTATTCCATCTACTGTCAGGTTGCACTTTTGCCTATTCAACAGTGTCACAGTGAGTCCTTGTGGAGGCTAGACCCTACCTGCAATCCGTCCCAGCTGGATATTACTTAGTGGGTTGCATGGACCACTGCATCTTCAGAGGACTTTATGACTGCAAAGTCACTACCTACTGCAGAATTTTTCCCAACTACCCTTGCCACTCACTTGTGTGGTGTCGGGTGAGGGTAATGTGTGTAATCAACCTTTTAGTGACCAGGGCGTGCTTGACCTATACACCACCCGAGGTAGACAAGATTCTCCTGTGCCAGGCACGGGGCAAATAATCACTCCGACGCAAGGTTACGGATACCTGGCTTGCTTTACTGAGGTTGGAAAGTTGGTACAATCCATTACAGCTCAGATTAGCATAAAGGAGATGCAGGGTGAACTTTGGGAAGCTCATCGACATTGCTGGGACTTATAGTTGATTGTGCTGTGTATTACTGACTTGACTTGTATGCAACCCACGCTAGACTGTAGTTACATGGACCTAACTAACTTGGCCTGAATTGACCCCTGGACTTAGTGCTGGTAGTAGATTCCTGGTTGGTGGACTAGGCCTCAGGCCTCCTTCAGAATCACCTCACAGACAGACTCCACACTTCTCTCAACTGTACCTCAGAACTGACTGAACTGAACTCTGACCTCAGTATATATGTGAGCAATTTAGAGCAGTCCCATTGGCCGGATAAGTCACCTGTTTCCCCTCTGCATACTCTCCTAACAACAAGGTCCATGACAACAGGATCTTTAAAGTAACAGGTGCATAGAAAATACCAATACATTAACAATTGCATACATTAACCATTGCATAACATTATGTGGTGGCCCCGTAGAGAAGTGGCCCTTCTCTGCACTGTTTGGTTGGGTCCTTTCAGGTGGACTCAGTCCCAGTCCTCTGGCCCCACACTCCTCAGGACTCTCATCACCCTCTTATGTTATGTATAGAGTTAATATATCATAGTAATGTGGTAAATAAGTGTTTATACCTTTAAGTGTTGTTACTAAGCCTCTGTAACCAAGGAAGGTGCCACTGTGCCAGTGACCAGGTGACTTGTTGGTGACCTATGGGACTCCTCCAAATTACTCCCATATATACCTGAGAGTGTCTGGTGTCCTAAGGGAGACCAAGGCCTAACCATGCAGCCACGCTTCCATCATCAGTGAATCCCCTTCAGGTGAAAGTCAACACCTGGTAAGCAACCACAGGGGAGAAGTCTAGTCGGAATAGTAAAGTCTGTCAAGTCTAAAGTCAGCGTGGGACTTTATAATTGAGTCCTAGTCCACTAAGTCCCAGCGAGCCCAAAAGTCTCCTACAGTCACTGGTCATCTCCAGGCCCGTCGCTACCGGACCGGCAAATCAAGCAATTGCTTGAGGCCCCGAGCTGGCTGGGGGCCCCTAGCAGAGCCGGTGCTTGTCCATCCAGTAGCGACGGAGCACTTCGGGGGGCCCGCACATTTCAATTAAATTACCTTTGTAGGGCGCGGGCCCCTTAAGAAACAAAGCAGGGCCGGCACCGGACAGGTCAGGGGCTGATGGGAGTAGAGACGTCACGTGCCCCACGCAGGCACGCACGTCCACTCCGATCACCTGACCTGTCCCTGCTTACGTCCCCACACAAAACTCCATCATCCTCCTCAACAGGAGCAGCAGAAGACTCACGCCGCTGCAACGATCCGCGGCAGGGTAAGTAAACTGGCCCGGGGGGGGGGGGGGGTCGGGGGATTGCATGGTGGTTAGGGGACTACACTATGGTGATGAGAGGTGTGTGTGTGGGAGGGGGGGGTGATGAGAGGTGAAGGGGTGTTGGGGGTGATAAGAGGTGTGGGGGGGTGATAAGAGGTGCAGGGGGGGTGTTATGAGGGTGATAAGAGGTGCAGGGGGTGTTATGGGGGTGATAAGAGGTGCAGGGGGTTGTTATGAGGGTGATGAGAGGTGCAGGGGTGTTATGGGGGTAATAAGAGGTGCAGGGGTGTTATGGGGGTGATAAGAGGTGCAGGGGTGTTATGGGGTGATAAGAGGTACAGGGGTGTTATGGGGTGATAAGAGGTGCAGGGGTGTTATGGGGTATGTTATGGGGGGTGTTATGGGGGTCATGAGAGGTGCAGGGGTGTTATGGGGGTCATGATAGGTGCAGGGGGTGTTATGGGGGGGATTAGAGATGCAGAGAGGGGTGTTATGGGGGGGATGAGAGGTGCCGCCCCTGCACCTCTCCTCATCACCCCCCCATAACCCCCCCTGGTTATAGTAGTGATGAGGAGAGGTGGGGGGGGAGTTATAGTAATGATGAGGAGAGGTTTGGCGGGGGGGGGGTTATATTGTATTCAGTGGATACAGTGTGGAGCAGCATTATATTCAGGGTACAGTGTGTGGCAGCATTATATTCAGGGTACAGTGCGTGGCAGAATTATATTTAGTGGGTACAGCATGTGGCAGTATTATATTCAGGGTACAGTGTGTGGCAGTATTACATTTAGTGGGCACAGCGTGTGGCAGTATTATATTCAGGGTACAGTGTGTGGCAGTATTATATTTAGTGGGTACAGTGTGTGGCAGTATTATATTCAGGGTACAGTGTGGGGCAGTATTATATTTAGTGGGTACAGTGTATAGCAGTATTTTATTCAGGGTACAGTGTGGGGCAGTATTATATTTAGTGGGTACAGTGAATAGCAGTATTATATTTAGTGGGTACAGTGAATAGCAGTATTATATTCAGGGTACAGTGTGTGGCAGTATTATATTCAGGGTACAGTGTGTGGCAGTATTATATTCAGGGTACAGTGTATGGCAGTATTATATTCAGGGTACAGTGTATAGCAGTATTATATTCAGGGTACAGTGTATGGCAGTATTATATTCAGGGTACAGTGTGTGGCAGTATTATATTCAGGGTACAGTGTGTGGCAATATTATATTCAGGGTACAGTGTGGGTCAGGATTATATTTAGTGGGTACAGTGTGGAGCAGTATTATATTCAGGGTACAGTGTATAGCAGTTTTATATTCAGGGTACAGTGTGTGGCAGTATAATGTTGAGGGTACAGTGTGTGGCAGGATTATATTTAGTGGGTACAGTGTGGGGCAGTATAATATTCAGGGTACAGTTTGTGGTAGTATTATATTTAGGGTACAGTGTGGGGCAGGATTATATTCAGGGGTACAGTGTGTGGCAGTATTATATTTAGGGTACAGTGTGTGGCAGGATTATTTTTAGTGGGTACAGTGTGGGGCAGTATAATATTCAGGGTAAAGTGTGGGGCAGTATTATATTCAGGGAACAGTGTATAGAAGTATTATATTCAGGGTATAGTGTGGGGCAGTATTATACATAGGGTGCACTTTCTGGCAAGGTTATAATGATTACTGTCTTCATGCAGAGGATGAGGATCTGCTAACAAAGTGAGGAGCCAATGATGTCTGGATATCAGACTCTGCAGAGAAGATGGAGCTGGGGGAAGACCTGGTCTCTGGACCAGATGAAGAAGAAAAGATACCAGAGAAGATATCATTCAAGTCAGAAGACGTCACTCAGGTCACTGATATCATTGTGTATTTTCCTGACTGTCCCATCAGTTCTGCAGTGATGATAGGTAAAACTGTGTCCAATCTGTGTCTCTCCAGCTGTTACAAAACTACAACTCCCATTGCCAGAGGCTCTCCAGATATGATGGGAGTTTTAGCTATCCAACAGCTGGAGAACCACTTCAACCGAGGTGATCGGTGGGGGTCTCAGCAGTCAGACCCCCACCAAAAAAAAATGGCCCGGGGGGGGGGTCTGGACAGGGGTATGGGTAGGGAACACTGCTGCACCTAATGTGGAGGGAACACTGCCTGCCTAATGTGGGGGGAACACTGCCTGCCTACTAAGGGGGAACACTGCCTGCCTAATGTGGGGAACACTGCCAACCTAATGTGGGGAGAACTATGCTGCACCTAATGTGGGGGGAACTCTACTGCACCTAATGTGGGGAGAACACTGCTGCACCTGATGTGCGTCGCATCGAAGTTCGCTCACGTTCCACTCCCAGAATTCAAGGGCCGGCATTACTATGTCCTGACGCCGGCCCTAGAGCGTAACGTGCGTGAACATCAAAGGCAGGGGGGGGCCTCCAAGTCCATTTTGCTTGGGGCCCCCAAATTCCTTCAAACGGCCCTGGTCATGTATTGTGAAAATGTAAATATTCCTTCTATTCAATTGTAACGGGGAGAAGTAGTATATGCTGATGGGCCCCGTTAGCACAGGTATAAGGGTAGAGAGCCTAAGGCAGCCCGATCCACATCAATTCTGACCGAAAAGAAAAGCAGTTGCCATGTCAAAATAATTTACACAGTAAATTGTTGATTTCATCCTGGTTGAGTACACCTTTGCACATGAGCATGTAAAGACGTTGTTCAAAATGCCACATGAACTCTTTTTCCAAGTTCACCAGCCCTGTGGAGGACATTTACCAAATGCCCCAGGAACTGTTTTCCCTTGTTTTGGGTCAGTGGCCTAGTCCTTCACCCATCCTCAAGGACTTTACGCCGAGGACGGCTTTGTTTAAGAGGGGGAGTTTGTAGCGGCCCAGTACAGACGTGGCCCTTCTGTACACTGTTTGGTCCTTTCAGGTGGACTCAGACCCAGTCCCCTGGCCCCACACTCCTCAGGACTCTCATCACCCTCTTATGTTATGTATAGAGTTAATATATTATACCTTTAGGTGTTGTTACTAAGCCTCTGTAACCAATGAAGGTGCCAGTGACCAGGTGAATTGTTGGTGACCTAGGGATTCCTCCAAATTACTCCCATATATACTGGGAAGGAGTTAGCCTAGTCAGTAGAGTGCATGCTGAGCTACAGTGCAGTCAAGACCTGAGAGTGGCTGGTGTTCCTTATGGAGACCATGGCCTAACCACGCAGCCACGCTTCCATCATCAGTGAATCCCCTACAGGTGAAAATCAAAACCTGGTAAGCAACCACAGGGGAGAAGTCTAGTCAGAATAGTCAAGTCTAAAGTCAGCGTGAAAAATAGTATATATTGAATGGGAGGCTGCACACTATAAATATATATTTAACTGGGCCAAGGTACTGAGGTGCACTTTACCCGTAGTGCCAACAAACTAATAGTAAAAGAATGGAAGTATTAGATGTCTAGGCCCAGTTATTGGTTTGTATGTGTATATGTATTGGTTTGTATGTGTATAAAAGAAAATTTGCAATATAAGGGGTTAAAATGTAGTCTAGTCTCTGAGCAGGGCCCTTGCTACAGAGACGATACAGTTTGTATACGTTGAAACCAGTTTAGCATATCATGTCATTGAAAATAGTGGTAACCAACATTGACAAAAAAAAATAAAAGTAAAATAGTTACAGCGCTGGAAATAGAAAGTTTGTGGATGGAACAGTTTGAATAGTCAAACATAGTGGGAAAATAGCGGTTGTGCAGGTTGGCACTGGTGCTGGGGCTCACAGCGCACCGGCCTGGTGGAAAATACCTGCGATCTTCTTATAAATTTGTCCCATCTGTGACCAAGCCCAAGATGGATGCAGTGCCGGCAGCGAGGATATTAGATCACGAGAGCGGGGATATGCGCAGCCCTCACTGCGGCCGTGTCCTCATGCTGTGGCAGTTCCTTGGTGGATGGTGGTCCGCTAAGTAGGGAACTCCAGCGCTTGAGAATGGAAGAAAGGTGCTTGTCAATGGTTGGAGATGGCAGGTTAGGTTGTTGAATAATAGCCAGACGCATTTCGTCCCATTGTCCCATAACCTTGCATAGGAGTGATTATTTGCCCCGCGCCTGGCCCAGGAACCAACAGCCATACCTCTGGTGGTGTAGAGAATAATCATGCCCTGGTGTCACGAATACCAAGGGTTAATAACATCTGCCCTTCCATCACACCTCTCTCCACAATTACATTATACTGTAAATTATAGAGAGTCCTGAGGATAGTGGGCCCAAGATGGACATTGATGCAGAATCTGCAACACAGGATAGGCAGAAGTGTAGAAGAACACGGGATTCTGTACTGGGTCACCACACTTGGTCTAATATTAACACATAACAATTTGTTCACGTTTCTATTCACTGACCATGCCTCTTGCCACAGGTTAGTCTTATTTTAAGACTTGCAGGATACCTGTTGTACTTTCACTGTACGTAGGTGGAGGGTTTCTCCTCTTACTCCATTTTCCTTTTAGAGACTCCAGACTGGCTAGTACCACTATTCTTGTATAGTCTACTAACACAAATTTACAGGACACATAAGTTACTGTTTTCCTCATCGTCACCCTTCAACCTCACTACCTGAGCTAGTCTCCTCCAGGAACAAGGCTTCCCCACAGCAGTATGCCTCCCTGTGCAGTCACTTCTTAGACACTTATCAGTGGCTTGTCATTCTGGCTTCCTGCCCACCAACTTTATCACTTTAAATAAGCCTATCCTGCTTCCAGCCCACTGACATTATCACAATGGACATGTAATTGTGGCTTCCAGCCCACTGATGTTCTCTTAGGCAGGTCACACAGCTCTTCGGGTGCCAAAGCACTTGATGAAAGGGACTTAAGCCCCCTCCTACCAACATGGGGGGGGGGGGGGGGGCACAGCATTTTAGTGCCACAACACCAACAGTCCAACATCTATGTCAGTGTCAGGCTTTTTCAGCCCTACACTGGCACCCACTACTGTAAGCTGGCAACCAGAGAAATTGCTGCCCAGTGACTCTGCCAGGACATAGAGGCATCGCAACACAAGAAGGTGTATAGCCCCACTGTTAGGCTGGGTTCACATATATCCGGCATCTGGCATAGGTAACCTTAGCCTATATCTCTAAGAAACTGATGCCACCCACAACTGATGACAAGTATGACATCCAGCGTCCATTGTTTCTGCGTTCCCCTGTCTGGTGCCCTCCGGCGTGTCCAACCATCTATCGTCAAAATTGAGACGCTGGATGATTTTGAACTGTCCAATTGAAATGAATGGGATCAGTTCAAGCATTAGATTCACTCCAGTGCACGCCGAATGGAAACTATGCCGGGCAACTGATACATGTGAATCCAGCCTAAGGCTGGGTTCACATCACGTTTTTGCCATACTGTTTTCAACCCGTTTTTCTAAAGAAAACTGTATGGCAAAAAAAATGGATGGCACAGTATCGGAAAACGTAAACCGTATGCATTTTTAAACTGTATACTGTTTTTAAAAGTGCATACAGTTCCGTCCGTTTTTATTTTTAAAAAAACCCATACGGTTAAGAAAATGTTGTCCATTTTTAATGGGAGGGGTGTTGGGTGGGGACTTTAAGATGCAAATGCGCATGTGCAAAGTAAAAACCGTATACGGTTTCCCGTATGGAACCGTATACATGTGCGTTTCCCACTGACGTCCATGTAAAAAAAAACGTATGCGGTTGCAGTATGGTTTTTAAACCGGAGACAAAAACGTGATCTACAACCGTTTTGACTCCGGTTTAAAAACCGTACTGCAACCGCATACATTTTTTTAACATGGACGTAAATGGGAAATGCACATGTATACTGTTCCAGACGGGAAACTGTATACGGTTTTTACTTTGCACATGCGCATTTGCATCCTAAAGTCCCCACCCAACACCCCTCCCATTAAAAATGGACAGCATTTTCAAAAACGTATGGTTTAAAAAAAAAAAAAAAAAAAAACGGACGGAACTGTATGCACTTTTAAAAACAGTATACAGTTTAAAAACGCATACGGTTTACTTTTTCCGATACTTTTCCATCCTTTTTTTGCCATAAGGTTTTCTTTAGAAAAATGGATTGAAAACAGTATGGCAAAAACGTGATGTGAACTCAGCCTAACATGGTACTCGGCTGCTCAGTGTATAAAATACACCAAAAACACAGAATATACATTTACAAGACAATAAAAAGAAAAAGTATGCTCTTAGAAATACTATTACTATTTTAAAACAATATTTTATGTAAGGGAGATACCCCCTTACACTAATTTTTTAGATAATATACTTTATTGGAAGTTGACCACCACAAATACAGTATACAGAAAATTGCCACATAATTCTTTTGCAGAAAAAAACACTGCAGCTTTTACAGAACCTGCTTCTTCAAAAATGAAGGAGCGCAAAAAGAGCAAGGCAAAGACTTGCTCTTGTTGCACTCCCTCATTTTTGAAGAAGCAGGTTCTGTAAAAGCTGCAGTGTTTCCTTTTAAGATGATCTATTTTCCATATATAATCTCATCCAACCAGAGACTTCAGGCCATGATGTTTGTGGTATAAAAGGTAAATAAATTAAATAATATATATAGCTCTGAACTTATCGCTCAGTGTAGCCCCATGCATGTTTTTGTCATTGTTCTCCATCACCAGAAGGCACAGATGGCATCGGACTCGAGAGCCCTACTGACTTACCTGTCAAAGGAACATTTAGTGCCGACATGTAACAGCTATCCAAACTGTTAATGAGGAGACTTTGTCTGCATCTACTGCAGGAGTTACATTCTGTAAATTTTTCAGCAACAATTGAAATATATTCATATGACATTGAAATATCTAGCTCTCGTGTTCTTAAAAAAAGAAACAAAAGAACTGTCACATCCAGCACTCCAGCCAGACACGCTGGCCTTGAGCGCTCCCCTTCTTTTGCCTCTCCAGCTGGCAAGGCTGGGATTCACATCAGGGGACGTGCCCGCATTCGAATCCCAGCTCGTCACTCACCTCCGTTCTCTCCTGCCTTCTCTGTCCTCCCTCAGCGTCGGCGCGCATGCCCCCACTTCCTAGGGTGTGCGCATGCCGGAGCTCTCATATTTAAGGGGCCAGTGCGCCCATAATTATGTCTTGCACGTGCACCTTTTGTCCACATACCCCTGCTGGATCTTTGTTAGCCTTGTGCCTTAGAGAAAGCTTATTCTGTGTTTGCTCTGCCGTGTCCAGACCCTCTGCTCTGTGTCCTGACCCTGCTCCAGTGCCGCCTGCCAATTTACCTCGTGCTATGTTTTCTGACCACGCACCTCTGCTGCCTGCCCTGACTTCCTGCTATCCTGACCATGTCTTGCCTAATCCCTCCTGTGTCTTGCATCACTTCAGCCACATGTGTGGTCAAGTCGCGCAAGGGGTAGTGACCTGGGTGCCGCCTGCCGCAGCAAGACCATCCCGCTTTGTGGTGGGCTCTGGTGAAAATCAGTGGCACCTTAGACCCCGCTCCCTGGCACGATCGTATCATCTGCCACACAGGTCCAGCGGATCCACTACCTCCGTGTGTGTCCTGCCTACTGGCGTGAGTCTTACAGTAAGATCCGGCTATGGATCCCGCTGAGGTACCACTGCCAGAAGTTTCGGACTTCACAGTAGTTAGCCCCTCAGAAGCAACAACTGAGTCAATTGTCTGCCATGATGCAACAGCTTCTAGCTGTGCAGCAACAACCGCAGCAGCAGCCGCAACCTGCTCCTGTCTCACCACCTGGTAATGCAGCTTCTTCTGGTTCAAAGCTTTGTTTACCCTTACCTTCGAAGTATGAAGGTGATCCAAAGTTGTGTAGAGGCTTCGTGACTCAGTGTTCCATGCATCTGGAGCTTGTGGCGGATCAGTTCCCAACGAAATGAGCTAAAGTGGCATTTGTGGTCAGTCTTTTGTCCGGAAAAGCTCTGACCCGGGGCTACTTCTCTCTGGGATCATAATTATCCGGTTACCTCTAACCTGCTGGCCTTTCTAGCAGAATTGCGCAGTGTATTTGAAGAACCCGCACAAGCCTCTTCTGCCGAGACTGCTCTTCTGAACCTCTGCCAAGGGAATTCCTCCTTTGGCGACTACACTGTTCAATTCCGCACTCTTGCCTCTTAACTGGTTTGGAACAACGAGGCCTTGTGTGCTACATTTAAAACAGGACTGTCCAGTAGAATTAAGGATGCTCTCGTTGCACGAGATCCTCAATCTACCCTGTGTGAACTTATTGATGTGCATTTTGCCAAGAGGCAGGAAGAGCTTCGTATGGAAAGAGAACCTGCTTGAACACAGCGATTTCCTCGCTTGACACCTGTGTTCCAACATTCACCTCTATGACGCAATGAGAATTTGTGCCTATATTGTGCCAGTCCGGAGCACTTTTTCAAAGACTGTTCTATATGTCCACAGTGTCCGGGAAACGCTCGCACCTAGGACACGTGGGAGAGGCGTCCCTAGATGAGAATACATTCATTCATCGCTTCTGCATTTTTGGACACTGGTTCCGCTGTCGACTTCATTGATGCTTCCTTGGTCCATAAACATCATCTTCCTGTGACTCGGCTTGCCAAGCACTTGTATATTTCTTCTGTTAATGGACAAAATCTGGACTGCAAGGTGCTATTCCGCACAGAGCCTCTCATCATGCAAGTAGGAGCCTTGCACAAGGAAAAAATTTAGTTCTATGTACTTCCACATTGTACTTCGGAGCTTCTTTTCAGTCTTCCTTGGCTTCAACGTCATTATCCACAACTTGACTGGAAATCAATTACCCTCAGATCCGTTATCAAAATTTAGAAAAGAATTAGAAATATTAATACAGGAAGGTACAGAGAAGGGAGTACTGAATAAAAATGAAAAAGATTATATATTGATTCAAAATCCAGCTACCCCCTATTTTTACTTTCTCCCAAAATTGCAAAAAAATCCCCTTTGTCCCCCTGGAAGACCTATAATTGCGGGAGTAAATTCCCTCACAAGTAGGTTGGGAGAATATGTGGATCGCATCTTACAAAATTATGTCACATCTCTCCCATCGTACCTGAGAGATTCAGGACAATTATTGGGATATTTACAGGAATATGATTGGAGCGAAAATTTGTGGTTAATTACAATGGATGTAGTATCTCTCTATTCGAATATCCCACAGGGACTAGGAGTGAGAGTCATCAAAGAAATGTTGGATATGGATATCTTAATGCCGGATGGTCAGAAGGATTTTATAGTAAAAAGTTTGAGTTTTATTTTAAGTCATAATTATTTTAAATTTGAAGATCAATTTTTTATTCAACATCACGGAACTGCGATGGGCGCGAAATGCGCACCAGTTTTCGCAAATCTTTATATGGGAAAAGTAGAAGAAATGTGCATAGAGAACAGTCCTTATTATAAACATATAAAATTTTACAAAAGATATATAGACGATTTGATTTTAATTTGGGAAGGGAGTAAAAAAAGTTTCTATGAGTTTTTTAATGAATTAAATAATAATCAATGGGGCCTTAAATTTACTGAACATATAAATAAAGAAAATATTACTTTTTTGGATTTAGAAATATATATAAAAGAAAATAAAATTAATACTCGCACGCACTTTAAATCTATTGACTTGAATGGCTATCTGCATTTTAAAAGCTGTCATCAAAAAAATTGGAAGGTGAATATTCCGTTCGGACAATTAAACAGAATAAAAAGAAACTGTTCTGAAAATAAAAGTTATGAAAATCAAGCTAAATTAATAGAGAATAGATTTCTAGATAAGGGTTATCCCGTATCAATTGTTGAAGGCGCTAGAAAAAAAGCAGATCTTATCGTAAGAACAGATCAAATAAAAAAACAAAGTCTAAACTATAAGAAAAAAGATAAAAAGGAGAAAAAAATTAATTACTGTACAGCATTTGTATCTCGTTATTCTAGAGATGCCAAAAAAATAGAAATTATTTTTTTTTTTAAATTGGGATATATTACAACAAGACCCTTTTTTAAAAGAAGCTCTAGGAACTAATGAATTCAGGCCAAAGTTCATTTATAGACGAGCAAAAACAGTTGCACAAGAAATTGCACCTTCATACCCTAGATTAAATACAAATATAATGAATAATAAAAAAACTAAAAAAGAACAAGAAACACTGAAAGGATCATTTAGATGTAACGAAAAGAGATGTGGTACCTGTTCACACATAGAAAACGGGAAACAGAAAATAAAAAGTGCGTCCACTGGTGAGGAAATCCCTATAAAATCCAGAATAAATTGTGCTAGCAATTTTGTCATTTATGTGCTCGAATGTCCGTGTGGGACCCAATATGTGGGCCGCACATCTCAAACACTTCGAAAAAGAATAAATTTGCATAGATTTAATATCAAGCATAAATATTTAAAGCATAGTGTTTCCCGTCATTTTCTAACACATCATAATGCAGGTAGGAGTGTTGCACAGGGAGAAGATACAGTTCTTGGTGCTTTCACATTGTACTTCTGTACTCCTTCTAGGACTTCCTTGGCTTCAGCATCATTCTCAATTTGATTGGAATTTAGGAGAGGTTACTCTTTGGGAAACTTTTTGTCAAGATCACTGTCTGGAGCCCATTCTGCCTAAGACTGTTCCTTTACCTCTCATTAGGTGGAGCATACCTTCCCCTTATCATGACTTTGCTGATGTATTCTGCGAAAAACAGGCAAAGACTCTTCCACCCCATCGTCCTTATGATTGCCCCATTTATCTTTAGCCAGGTACTACACCTCCCCGGGGAAGAATGTATTTGGTATCTGTACCAGAGACACAGGAAAAATATATGGACATGGAAAAATATATTCAAGAAAACCTACAAAAGGGTTTTATCCAGAAATCCTCCTCTCCTGCTGGGGCTGAATTCTTTGTTGGGAAAAAGGATGGTTTTCTTCGTCCTTGCATAGACTATCAGGGACTTAATAAAATCACAATCAAAAATAGCTACCCTTTGCCCTTGATCTCGGAGCTCTTTGATCATCTACGTGGAGCCAAAGTTTTCACTAAGTTGGATCTGCGAGGAGCATACAATTTAATTTGCATCCGTGAAGGCGATGAATGGAAAATGGCATTTAACACCCGAGACATTTTGAGTACCTAGTCATGCCTTTCGGTTTCTGTAATGCCCCTGCAGTCTTCAAAGAATTTGAAAATTACATCTTCCATGATCTCTTGTATACCTGCGTGGTAGTTTATCTGGACGATAACCTGGTCTTCTCTTGCGATTTAAAACTTCATCGTGTTCATGTCCGCCAAGTGTAGTGTCTCCGGGAGAATCAAGAATTTGCCAAACTGGAGAAATTCCTCTTTGAGAAAACAAGTCTCCCTTTTCTAGGATACATAGTCTCCCATCAAGGACTACAGATGGATCATGCTAAGCTTTCTGACGTTTTGGACTGGCCATGTCTTTCTGGTCTTTGGGCTATTCAACGATTTTTGAGGTTTGCCAACTACTACCGTCAATTCATTCCTCATTTTTCTTCCTTAGTTGCCCCAATTGTAGCCCTTACCAAAAAAAATTATAATAATAACAGCAAAAAAATGGTCTCCTGAGGCTGAAGAGGCTTTCTCTTGGTTAAAGTCTGTCTTTGCTTCTGCACCTCTTCTCTCAAGACCTGATCCAGGAAAACCGTTCTTTTTGGAGGTGGATGCATCTTCAGTAGGAGCAGGTGCAGTTCTGACCCAGAGGTCCTCAAAAGGCAAAAACATTACTTGTGGGTTTTTCTCTAAGATCTTTTCTCCTGCAGAAAGAAGCTATTCTATTGGTGATCGAGAACTCCTCATCATTAAACTTTCCTTAGAAGAATGGCGCCATCTTTTAGGGGGCTCTACACATCCAGTCAGCATTTTTACTGATCACAAAAACCTTTTATATCTACAATCTGCACAATGCCTGAATCCCCTTCAAGATAGATGGTTGCTCTTCTTCTCCCGATTCAACGTCATCATTCATTTTCGACCTGTATAGAAGAATGTTAGAGCCGATGTTCTTTCCCGGTCCTCAGATATTGTTGGTCAGGATGTCACACCTCATCATATCATTCCTCTTGAGTGCCTTATTCCTGCAGCTCCAGCTTCCCTCCTTCCAGTCCCACCTGGGAAGACTTATGTGCCTCCTCATCTCAGACGTTGTGCCCTCTGTTTTGGACACTGCTTGCTGCTGGCTGGTCACTCTGGGATCAAGAAGTCTTTTCAGTTCATTTCTCGACACTATTGGTGGCCGCATCTCAAACAGGATGTCACAGACTTCGTCAGTTCTTGTACCACCTGTGCTTGTTACAAGACTCCCCAGTTAAAACCTGCTGGTCTTCTATTGCCACCCTTGCCTATTTCGGATACTCCTTGGACTCATATTGCTATGGATTTCATCACCGGTCTTCCTCCTTCCTGTAACAATACCGTCATCTGGATGGTCGTTGATCAGTTTTTCAAAATGGCACATTTTATTCCTTTGCCCAGACTTCCTTTTGCTCCACAGTTGGCCAAGCATTTTCTTCAACAAATTTTTTCGTATAAATGGTCTTCCTTCCCACATTGTCTCGGATCGTGGGGTGCAATTTGTCTCAAAATTTTGGTGTGTTCTTTGTTTCCTGCTTAAAATTGAATCTGGATTTTTCTTCCGCCTACGACCCTCAATCCAATGGGCAAGTGGAGAGAGTAAATCAGGTCCTGGACGGCTACTTGCAACATTTTGTTTCTGCTCAGCAGGACAATTGGGTTAATCTTCTCCCTTGAGCGAATCGAAGCTACTGAACCCGAATTCGTTACGAATTTCAGGAAAAATTTGATTTGCAACGTATGAGAATAGCGCCACGATTCTATTGTGCAAATCACTTCATTAATTTCCATTTACTGTGGTCCAGGCTCCAGGGCATCTTAAATGGCGGATCCACATGTCAGTACATGGGGCAAGGAACGCTGGGAAGGCAGGTAGGCAGGATGACCCACAATCACATGTAGGATGCAGCATATCAACAACCAGTCACCCCTGTGATGTCACAGCCCTATATATATTGGGCAGCCATTTTCTGGCTCGTCATTTCATTCGTTACACTGCAGAGAGATAGGACAGACATTACTGTGTGTGTGTTACACAGAAAAGCTTGTTGCAGCAGCGTTTCACCTCTTAGTCACCTCAGCCTTCTGTAGGACACAGAGCACAATGTTTTTGCACAGAAATTAATGCTTACTGCAGCAATTAACCCCTCAGTCCCTGTGAACAGCATTGTATTACAGAGAGGGACAGAGAGCTGTGTGTTGCCTCAGCTGCAGAAAGGTTTTCAGAGGAGGGAGAATTTTTTTTTTAGGGCAAACCTGTGTCTTTGTTCTGCAACAACTGGTCTGCTGGTTATACTAGTCTGTAGATGGTATAATCCATACCCAGCAGTCCATTCCTAATAGTATTTGAGAGAGAGTCTTTTTTTCAATTTTGGGTTTAGTTCACAGTGACTGTGTCTGCAGCACTGCTGTGTACTGCTGGTGTTGTGGGCAATTTTTTTTTTGCATACTGTAGCGCATTTTTCTGCCCTCATAACTGCATACCACATACCTACATCTAAGTGGTGTACTATTTTGTACCTGTTAATCTGTCAATGGTACAGATACTGTGAAAGGACAGCCAAAAGTAATCGCCAGCAGGTGTTTTACTCATATTTTTTAGAAGCATACAGTAGCGCATTTTTCTGCCCTCATAAGTGCATACCACATACGTACATCTAAGTAGTGTACTATTTTGTACCTGTTAATCTGTCAAGGGCCTAGATACTGTGAAAATCCAGGCAAAAGTAATCACCGGCTGATGTTTTACTAAAATACGTATTTTTAAACGTACTGTAGAACATTTTTCTGCCCTCATAAGTGCATACCACATACATACATCTAAGTAGTGTACTATTTTGTACAAGTTAATCTGTCAAGGGCCTAGATACTGTGAAAGTCCAGGCAAAAGTAATCACTGGCTGGTGTTTTACTAAAATACTTATTTTTAAGTGTACTGTAGCCATTTTCTGCCCTCATAAGTGCATAACACATACCTACATCTAAGTAGTGTACTATTTTGTACCTGTTAACCCCTTAAGGACTCAGCCCATTTTGGCCTTAAGGACTCTTAAGACAATTTAATTTTTACGTTTTCATTTTTTCCTCCTCTCCTTCTAAAAATCATAACTCTTTTATATTTTCATCCACAGACTAGTATGAGGACTTGTTTTTTGCGCGACCAGTTTTCCTTTGTAATGACATCACTCATTATATCATAAAAATGTATGGCGCAACCAAAAAACACTATTTTTGGGGGGAAATTAAAAAGAAAAACGCAATTTTGCTAATTTTGGAAGGTTTCGTTTTCACGCCGTACAATTTATGGTAAAAATTATGTGTGTTCTTTATTCTGAGGGTCAATACGATTAAAATAATACCCATTATTACATACTTTTCTATTATTGTTGTGCTTAAAAAAAATCACAAACTTTTTAACCAAATTAGTACGTTTATAATCCCGTTAATTTGATGACCTATAACTTTTTTATTTTTCCGTATAAGCGGCGGTATGAGGGCTCATTTTTTGCGCCATGATCTGTAATTTTTTTTTATACCACATTTGCATATAAAAAACTTTTAATACATTTTTTATAATTTTTTTTAAATAAAATGTATTAAAAAAGTAGGAATTTTGGACTTTTTTTTTTTTTCGTTCACGCCGTTAACCGTACGGGATCATTAACATTTTATTTTAATAGTTCGGACATTTACGTACGCGGCGATACCAAATATGTCTATAACATTTATTTTTTACGCTTTTTGGGGGTAAAATAGGAAAAAACGGACGTTGTACTTTTTTATTGGGGGAGGGGATTTTTCACTTTTTTTTTACTTTTACTTTTACATTTTTTTTACATTTTTTTTACACTTGAATAGTCACCATAGGGGACTATTCATAGCAATACCATGATTGCTAATACTGATCTGTTCTATGTATAGGACATAGAACAGATCAGTGTTATCGGCGATCTTCTGCTCTGGTCTGCTCGATCTCAGACCAGAGCAGGAGACGCCGGGAGCCGAAAGGAGGAAGGTGAGGGGACCTCCGTGCGGCGTTCTGAATGATCGGATCCCTGCAGCAGCGCTGCGGGCGATCCGATCATTCATTGAAATCACGCACTGCCGCAGATGCCGGTATCTGTATTGATCCCGGCACCATAGGGGTTAATGGCGGACGCCCGCGAGATTGCGGGCGTCGGCCATTGCCGGCAGGTCCCTGGCTGCGATCAGCAGCCGGGATCAGCCGCGCATGACACGGGCATCGCTACGATGTCCGCGTTTATGCACAGGACGTAAATGTACGTCGTGGTGCGTTAAGTACCACCGCACCAGGACGTACATTTACGTCCTGCGTCCTTAAGGGGTTAATCTGTCAAGGGCCTATATACTGTGAAAGGACAGCCAATAGTAGACACCTGCTGCTGTTCTAGACAAATACTGTTTTAAGCATAGTGAAGCATATCGTACTCCCCTCATACATGTAATAAGTATGTCAGGCAGAGTAGTGCCAGAAGGTGCACAGTGGAGTGGCAGAAGCCTAAATTCATCAGGCGCAGGCAGAGATCGCAGCAGAGTAGGGGCGTGTGGCAGCCGGAGTCGCAGCGAGAGGTCTGAGCACCCGGTGTCAGCTAGTAGTTGTGTCTCGACCAGCATAACAAGCAGCCGTGATTGATCGGTTCACTTGGTCATCCACTTTATCCCAAGTGACATCCAATACCCCAGTCAACAATTTGTGGGTTCCTCAGACACAACCCTCTGTTGGCTTTGCCCTCATGCTGCTGCTGCACCCTCAAGGCTCTGTCATTGTGCTGCTCTATGATCTCCTCCTGCTAATGCTGCCACTTCCAGGCTCTCTCATTGTGCTGCTCTATGGTCTCCTCATGCTAATGCTACCACCTCCACGTTCTGTTATTGTGCCACCAATCTTCTCATGTTGATGCTGCCAACTCCAAGCTCTCTAATTGTGCTGCTCTATGGTCTCCTCATGCTGATGGTGCCACCTCCAGGCTCTCTCATTGTGCTGCTCTTTGGTCTCCTCAAGTTGATGCTATCACCTCCACGCTCTCTCATTGTGCTGCCATGAATACTGCAAAACATAATTAACATGATGCCACTGCTGCCACCTCCAGGCTGTCTCATTCAGCCACTATATGGTATTCCCATGCTTCAGCCAACTCCAGGCTGTGCAATTCACTATATGGTATTATCATGCAGTCACAAACTCCAGGCTGCGCCATTCAGCCACTATATAGTCTCTTCATGCTGCTACAAACTCCAGGCTGTGCCATTCAGCCATTATATGGTCTCCTCATGCTTCAGCCACCTCCAGGCTGTGCCATTTAGTCACTATATGGTCTCCCCATGCTGCCAAAAACTCCAGGGAGTCATTCAACAACTATATGGTCTCCTCATACTGATACCACCTCCAGGCTCTGTCATTGTGCTGCCATGTGACATGTGACTCCTTGTTAGATTTGGTCCTTTGTACCCACACGCCGGGGCCCAGGAGTGTTAGCTAAAATTTAAATGTCAAAATCCTCAATTAAAATATCTTAAATTTCAATGGTCTCCTCATGCTTCTGCCAACTCCAGGCTTTGCCATTCAGACACTATATGGCCTCCTCATGCTTTCCACAAACTCCAAGCACATAGGAAAAAAGAGAGAAAAAAAGGGGAATTTGCGCTCCTAGTGCAGGCCGTTATAGGAAGGGTTCAAACGATAGTTAGAGTTACACTGACCGAGATGGGTTGCGCTCAGAGCGCAACACCTTATATAGTGTTTTCAAATTATGTCTCCAGATCCGCAGTCACGGTCCTCTAAAAGCAGCCCCGCTGTCCCTGTTCAAAGCAGTGGAAGGAATTGTGGAAAATCAGGCCGGCACTTAAAATCCAGACTGCCAGCGCCAGTACCAGCATAATTTTCCACTATTCCTTCCACTACAAACTCCAGGCAGTAATTCAGACACTATATGATCTCTCCTCATGCTTCAGCCACATCCAGGCTGTGCTATTCAGACACTATATGATCTCTCCTCATGCTTCAGTCAACTCCAGGCGGTGCCATTTAGCCACTATATGGTCTCTTCATGCTGCCACAAACTTCAGGCTGTGCCATTCAGCCACTATATGGTCTCCTCATGCTTCAGCCAACTCCAGGCTGTGCCATTCAGATACTATATGGTCTCCTAATGCTGCCACAATCTCCTGGCTGTGCCATTCAGACACTATGTGGTCTCTTAATGCTTCTGCCACCTCTAGGCTGTGCCATTCAGCTACTATAGGGTCTCCTCATGCTTCAGCCACCTGTAGGCTGTGCCATTCCGCCACTATAGGGTCTCCTCATGATTCAGCCACCTTCAGGCTGTGTCATTAAAGGGGTTATCCAGGAAAAAACTTTTTTTTATTTATATATCAACTGGCTCCAGAAAGTTATAAAGATTTGTAAATCACTTCTATTAAAAAATCTTAATCCTTTCAGTACTTATGAGCTTCTGAAGTTTAGGTTGTTCTTTTCTGTCTAAGTAATCTCTGATGACACGTGTCTCGGGAACCACCCAGTTTAGAAGAGGTTTGCTATGGGAATTTGCTTCTAAACTGGGCGTTTCCCAAGACACGTGTCATCAGAGATTACTTAGACAGAAAAGAACAACCTTAACTTCAGAAGCTCATAAGTACTGAAAGGATTAAGATTTTTTTAATAGAAGTAATTTACAAATCTGTTTAACTTTCTGGAACCAGTTGATATATAAAAAAAAGTTTTTTCCTGGAATACCCCTTTAAGCCGATATATGGTTTACTGATGCTGCTGGGCCTGGGCCTAAAAGTTTTGATTCTAGCACTAGCTACCATAAATCTTCAATTTAAATTTCAAAATTCATCTTTTAATCTTAGGGATTGTGAAGCCCTAGTGTCTACTAATGCTGCTGCCAGCTACAGGCTGTGTCATTCAGCAATTATATGGTCTCCTCATGTTGCCAGCACCTCCACACTGTGTCATTTAACCACTATATGGTCTCCTCATGCTGCCAACACGCTGTGTCATTCAGCCACTATATCAGGGATAGGCAACCTTTTGGTAGAGCTGTGCTAAAAATAAATGTTGAAGTCACTTGGTGTGCCAAAAATATGGGTGTGGCTTTATTATGGGTGTGGCTTACTGTGGGTGGGGTATGTGGGGATGTGGCTTGTCACAGGGTAAGTGGTTTTTTTTACTGAATGTTTCCAATATGCTGGAAATACAGTGAGGACAATACAAAGAGAGGGGATTGCCCACAATAGCCAAAAGTATTTGTTTAGCATGGATAAGCTTTTTAATTCAGACGCGAGTATCAGACCCTACCATAAAATAAACCTCAGAATCAGACCCCAGTATCACTGCCCTACATAATACAGACCCCAGAATCAAAACCCACCATAATACAGACCCCAGAATCAGACCCCAGTATCACCGCCCCGTATAATACAGACCCGAGTATCACCGCCTGCATAATACAGACCCCAGAATCAGACCCCAGTATCACCGCCCCACATGATAGAAACCCCAGAATCACTGCCATGCATAATCTGTAGATGACTGTTATTGGGATCTGTAGATGATACACTGTTATAGGGGGATCTGTGGATGACACGCTTATGGGGGGATCTCTGGATGATGCAGTTATGGAGGATCTTAAGATGATACACCTTTGTGGGATATGCAAATCACACACTAATATGGGGGTTCCTTAGATAACACACTTATAGGGAATCTGTGAATGAAACATTTATGGGGGATCTGTGAATGACACACTTATGGGGAATCTGTGAATGATACACTTATTGGGGAGCTGTGAATGAACACTGTTATGATGGAGCTGTGAATGACGCTTATGGGGAGCTGTGAATGACACAGTTATGGGGGATCTGTTTATGACACACTTATGGGGGATCTGTGAATGACACACTTATGGGGGAGCTGTGAATGATACACTTATGGGGGGGCTTTGAATGAACACTGTTAAGGGGAGCTGTGAATTACACACTTATGGGGGAGCTGTGAATGACACAGCAGCTAAAAAGTGACCGGGGAGGAAAAGAGAGAAAACTCTCTCTCTCTTAAGTTGTTCCCAGCGCAGCACAGCAATAACCAGGCAGGGAGAGGGAGGGATACATCTTCCGTCCCTGGACGGATCTTTTAGCAGCCGCTTAAAGTGACAGTGTCCCGGGGCAACCTGCAGGTCGGCACTCGCTCGCATGCCTCTTAAATGCACCCGCTGACCCCTGCACTATATGGTCTCCTCATACTGATGCTACCTACAGGCTCTGTCATTGTGCCGCCCTGGCAGTGATTCTAATAGCGATGCCTGTAAGCTGCATGTCATACTGAATAACAGTGTTATTTCACTACCCCAGCACACTCCATTTGTGTGTTAGAACAAAGCAAAGTGTTCTACACCCCTATTGAGGCTCTCTGTAGTCCAGAAATAGCAGTTTTTAATACAATAAAAAATTAATTTGACCCGAAAGAAATTTTTTCGGAAAATTTGGCGAATCAGCCAAATCGAACTTTTCAAAAGTTCGCTCATCTCTACCTACAATCAAAGTGTCTGTGAGTCCACAAAGACTTTTCCCTTTTTTGTCATCTATGGTTTTCATCCTCGACATCCTCTTCCCTTACCAGTTTCCTCTGGAGTGCCAGCCGTAGATTCCCTAATCAGAAATGTTGTCTCCATCTGGCAGAAGACTCGACACTCGTTCTTATCCTCTTCCTCCCAAATTATGTCTCAAGTGGACAAGAAAAGAAGACCTCCTCCATCCCTTCCTCCTGGTGATAGGGTTTGGCTCTCCTCTAAGTATATATGCTTTAAAATTCCCAGTTGCAAGTTATGTCCTCGTTACCTGGGTCCATTTGTGGTTCTTCAAGAAATGAATCCAGTCTCTTATAAATTACGTCTACCCTCTTCCCTTCGCATTCCAAATTCTTTTCATGTCTCTCTTCTCAAGCCCCTGGTCATTAATCACTTTTCTCAAAAAGTTGTTGCTCCCACTCCTGTCTATGGTTCTGCGGACATTTTTTAGGTGAAAGAAATCCTCGCCATGAAAACTGTGAGAGGAAAGCTTAATTTTCTTATTGATTGGAGGGGCTTTGGTCCTGAGGACAGGTCTTGGGAACCGGAAGAGAATATTGTTGATTGCAGCCTAGTTCGAGATTTTCTTAGACCCAAAAAGAGGGGGAGACCCAAGGGGGGGGGTACGGTTAAGGGCAGCACTCCGGCCATTCATTTTGGCTGTGAGCACCCCCTCTCCCCTAACTGCTGTGGCTCCGGGACTCGTGGTGCGGGATGTAGCCACATGCATGTTCCGGGCGTTGCTATGGACAATGCTCCGGCCATTCCGTCCAGCCGCGAGTGCGCCCCTCCTGCTAGTTGCAGTGGCTCCAGGGCTTGCTATGTTAGATGTGCCCGTATGTGAGCCCCTGGCATCCCCTAAACTTCTTCTGTCCCCAGTCCCCCTGCTTCTGTGTTTCGCCAGCATGCACATCCCCCTCCCTTAGGGCACGCGCGCTGCTGGATTTAAAGGGCCAGTATGCATTTAACCCCTTAAGGACCCATGACGTACCGGTACGTCATGAGTTCACTCCCATTCTATAATGCGGGGCCACGGCTAATAGCGTTCAGCACTGATCGCGGTGCCGCGCGCTATTAACCCTTTAGACGCGGCATTCAAAGTTGAACACCGCGTCTAAAGTGAATGTAAAACCATGCCGGTTAGCTCAGGGAGCTGTTCGGGATCGCCGCAGAGAAATTGCGGCATCCCGAACAGCTTACATGACAGCCGCAGGGTCCCTACCTGCCTCCGTGCTGTCTGATCGCCGAATGACTGCTCTGTGCCTGAGATCCAGGCATGAGCAGTCAAGCGGCAGAATCATTGATCAATGTAAAAGATCAGTGTGTGCAGTGTCATAGGTCCCTATGGGAGCTATATTACTGCAAAAAAAAGTGGGGAAAAAAAGTGAATAAAGATCATTTAACACCTTCCCTAATAAAAGTTTGAATCGCCCCCCTTTTCCCATAAAAAAAAAAAACAGTGTTAATAAAAATAAACATATGTGTAGTGCCGTGTGCGAAAATGTCTGAATTATATAAATATATTGTTAATTAAACCGCATAGTCAATGGCGTGAGCGCCCAAAAAATTCCTAAGTCCAAAATAGTGCATTTTTGGTCACTTTTTATATCATGAAAAAATGAATAAAAAGCGATCAATAAGTCCTATCAATGCAAAAAACTTCAGATCACGTTTAAAAACTTCAGATGACGTCACAAAAAATTAGCCCTCATACCGCCCCATACGCGGAAAAATAAAAAAGTTCTAGGGGTCAGAAGATGACAATTTGAAACATATAAATTTTCCTGCATGTAGTTATGATTTTTTCCAGAAGTACAACAAAATCAAACCTACATAAGTAGGATATCATTTTAATTGTATGGACCTACAGAATAAAGATAAGGTGTCATTTTTTCCGAAAAATGTACTGTGTAGAAACGGAAGTCCCCCAAATTTACAAAATGGCGTTTTTCTATCAATTTTGTCTCACAATGATTTTTTTTTCTGTTTTGGCATATATTTTTGGGTAAAATGACTGACGTCATTACAAAGTAGAATTGGTGACGCAAAAAAATAAGCCATCATATGGATTTTTAGGTGCACATTTGAAAGAGTTATGATTTTTTAAAGGTAAGGAGGAAAAAAAGAAAATGCAAAAACGCAAAACCCCCGGGTCCTTAAGGGGTTAATTGGTCACCTGCTGGGCGTACTATTTTTAAGTCCGGCACCTCCCCATCATGGTGCCAGATATTTGTGCTTAGTGCCTTTGAGAACATTTTACGTTTTGTGTGCCATATTTGTGTTTCTGACCTCCAGCCTGTGACCTGACCTTGCTCCTTTGCCGCCTGCCTCCTAACCTTGTGCCTGTGACCCAACCACGCTCCTTTGCCACCTGCCTTCTGACCTGTGCTTTGTTCTGACTATGCTACCATCTGTGCCAAGTTCCATCTTGGCAACCTGTGTGGGCGGATCATGCCAGGGGTAACGACCTGAGTGCTGCCTGCCGCTGCAAGTCCATCCCGCTTTTCGGCGGGCTCTGGTGAAAATCAGTGGCACCTTAGACTCCGCTCCCTGGTACGGTTCAGTCATTGTTCACACAGGACAGCGGATCCACTACTATGCCGTCACGGTAAGACTGTTAGAGATGTATTCTGCGAAAAGCAGGCCGAGACCCTTCCACCACATTGTCCTTACGATTGCCCCATTGATTTACAGCCTGGAACTATGCCTCCTCGAGGAAGAATCTATCCATTATCTGTTCCTGAGACACAAGCCATGACAAAATATATCCAAGAAAACCTCCAAAAGAGATTTATATGGAAGTCCTCCTCTCCTGCTGGAATAGGTTTCTTCTTTGTGGAGAAGAATGATGGTTCTCTCCATCCATGTATTGACTACAGGGGTCGAAACAAGATCACGATCAAAAATTGTTATCCACTTCCTCTGATCTAAACTTTTTGATCGTTTACGGGGTGCCAAGGTCTTGTTGGATTTGCGGGGAGCATATAATCTTATTCGTATACGCAAGGGAGATGTGGCCCTCCAGATGTTGCAAAACTTCAACCCTGTCTTATACTACAGTACCCCTTTAAGATTTTTAAATGAAATAGAAACAATTTACAAATCTTTAAAACTTTCTGACAGTTGATTTGAAAATATTGTTTACCCCTTTAAAGACATTTTAAAGAAATGACTGATAACCAGAATATGTGATCTGCAGGTTGGGCTCTTTCGCCTCCTTACAATGGTTTCAGTGAGGTATTGTTTAAATTCTGAAAAGGAAAATGCTTTCTACAAGGATGATGATTGCTCCTAAACATGTCAACGCCTTACAGAAGAATGACATTGTACCAACCCTGGCTTGTACATCCATATATTTTATTTGAATGCATTTCAACCGAAAGAATCCTGTTACATTTGAATGTAGTTCAATACGAAATATTTGCTGTGCTTTAACCTGCATTGCCTGAAAGTCACAGCAGAAATTCTGAACCGTATTCATTTCAGGCACGCAAGGACAGATGACTGCAATTGTCTCTCTTTCTCCATCCAGCAAAGACTAAGGATTTCTTAATCTCGCTAAAACGAAGAACAAACGCACACAACATTTTTGGGCAATCCTTTTTGTTCCAGAAGACTTTCATCTTTATTTTCAAAAAACACAGGAAACTTCAGATGTTTTTGAACACTTTCTTGCTTTTTGATAGTTTTTCAGCTGTAAAATAAGACAATTTTTTGGATGCATTTTCCTCTTTTTGTTTGGTGCTATAGCCAAAAAAATTACTATTTTCTGTTAGAATGTATTTTGGCCATTTATTTCCTAAAATACAGTGGTCCCTCAACATACGATGGTAATCCGTTCCAAATGGATCATCGTTTGTTGAAACCATCGTATGTTGAGGGATCCGTGCAATGTAAAGTATAGGACAGTGGTCTACAACCTGCGGACCTCCAGATGTTGCAAAACTACAACTCCCAGCATGCCCGGACAGCCAAAGGCTGTCCGGGCATGCTGGGAGTTGTAGTTTTGCAACATCTGGAGGTCCGCAAGTTGAAGACCACTGGTATTGGAGGTTATACTCACGTGTCCCCGCCGCTCCAGACCGTCACCGCTCGTCACTGCTGCCCTGGATGTCGCCCTCCATCTCTGTCGCCGCGTTCCCGTGGTGTCCCCGACGCTCCGGGAAGGTCTCTGCTGCCTGGGAACATTGCTCTCCGTCGCCGCCATCACGTCGTTACGCACGCCGCTCCTATTGGATGATGGGACAGCGTGCGCGGCGACGTGATGACGACGAAGGAGAGCGCCGGCGATGCAGGTGATCCCGAGAAGTAGGCTACAGAGCCCCGAGGACAGGTAAGTGATCGTCAGCGGACCACACGGGGCACCGTAAACGACTATCCGGTGGCAGCTGAAGCAGTCTGCGCTGTCGGATAGCCGTTTATGCGATGGCCCCGACATACAAAAGCATCGTATGTTGATGCTGCCTTCAACATGCGATGGCCTCTGAGAGGCCATCATATGTTGAAATGATCGTATGTCGGGGCCATCGTAGGTCGGGGGGTCACTGTACTGTACAACCCAAATTGTGTGCCAAAATAAGGCTTTATTTTGGCATCTAAACAAATAAAAAAAGGACCTGACACTTAACCCATAGGCGTATATGTACGCCCTGGAGTGTTTTATGTCTCTGAAGCATATGCAGAAGCGGCGCTCACTTCATAGAACTTGAGTTACGGCTCCTATTAGTCAGACACTCAAAGTCAATGGTGGACATCAGCAAACACACACATGCCTGCCATTAAAGGGGTACTCCGGTGAAAACCTTTTTTCTTTTAAATCAACTGGTGGCAGAAAGTTAAAGAGTACCTGTCATCAACAAAAACTTTTAATATGTTGTTCATAATCATTAATGAAGACATATTGTAATGTATCTTCATTAAAAAATATTAATATTTCTACCAGTTTTTTTCATTTTATACTTTTGGCCACTTGGGGTCTCTCTTCTATGCCTGGTCTGCAGGCAGCTTCCTATGCTTTTCATAGTAAGTGTACAGCTTTTAGGACTAATGCTGAAAGGGCACTGGCCTGCACATGCCTCTCATATAACAGAGGCCAGTCACCTCCCCCTCCCCCCTGCTCTTTTTCCCCCTGCCCCTCACCACACGTTATCTTATACATTGTATTATCTCACTGCACTCCCTGCTCTGTGCCACCCCCCCCCCCCGACATTCATCTTAATTACTGCCTCTGTAATTGCTCCCACCGCCCCTGTTCTCAGCATTGACTTTTTAGTGCAGAGAGACACAGGAGAGGGAGAGAGACAGAGGCTGCCGTCCCTCCCCTGTACTTAGTCTGTATGCACACAGCTGTCGGCTGTCTGGGCATGCTGGGAGTTGTAGTTTTGCAACAGCTGGAGGTACCCTGGTTGGGAAACACTGCTGCAGAGGGAGAGCAGCATACAGGAAGACTGGCAGAAGCAGAGTCCCGGCCAGGCTTCATGTGACATCATGCCTGCCGGAACCCTCCTCTTTCCAACCCTCAGAAAGACAGTGCTCCTGAGCTAATGAAGAGGGATGAAAAAGCTATTTCCACAGCGTTGTAAACCTCAATAAACACAGGGATAGGCATAGTTAGAGTAAGGGACAGATGGGGAGGGGGATCAGGGAAAGTTTAGTTGATGACAGGTACTTTTTAAACATATTTGTAAACTACTTCTATTAAAAAATCTTAATCCTTCCTGTACTTATTAGCTGCTGAATAATACAGAGGAAATTATTTTCTTTTTGGAATGTTCTCTATCGACCTCATGAACACAGTTCTCTCTGCTGATGTTATTATAATGATAATAACACTTCATTTATTCTTGTCCTTAGTGGGATTTGAACCCAAGTCCCCAGCGCTGCAAGGCAGCAGTGCTAACCACTGAGCCACCATGCTGTCCTTAGCATACATCTGCTATGCATGGTTGCTAAAATGGACAGAGATGTCAGCAGAGAGCACTGTGTTCGTGATGTCATCAGTGTTCCAATAAGAAAGGAATTTCCTCTGTAGCATTCAGCAGCTAATAAGTACTGGAAGGATTAAGATTTTTTAATAGAAGTAATTTACAAATATGTTTAACTTTCTGCCACCAGTTGATTTAAAAGAAAAAAGGTTTTCACCGGAGTACCCCTTTAACCCCTTGTCATTTTCCCTATAGATGCTGTAAACAGCATTGATAAAGGTAACTACAAGGAACATTATGATTGCCAGTGAGTTCCTGGGACTTCGCTCCGTGCTTGATGACTGGCGATGCAGGGGCCGAAGGATCGGGACGTCATGGCCCCGCCCCCTTGTGACATCACAGCATGCCCTCTCAATGCAAGTCTATTCAGATATGATGTGCAGGATTTGTAACTGAAGATTAGAAGTTGTGCTCAGTCATTTAGTTTACATTGAAATCTGCAGCAGAAAATCCTGTGCATCAAATCCTGCACATCAAATCTGCATACGTCTGAACGTACCCTTAAGGTCAAAACAAGGCTACGTCCTGAATGGGTTAAAGGAGTTGTCCAGGGGAAAAAATATTTATTTACATGACTAAAGAAGGTGTAAAAATAATAGACACAATGGGGGAGATTCATCAAGACCTGTGCTGAGGAAAAGTTGACTAGTTGCCCATAGCAACCAATCAGATCGCTTCTTTTATTTTTCAGATGCCTTTTCAAAAATGAAAGAAGCGATCTGATTGGTTGCTATGGACAGCTGGTCAGCTTTTCCTCGGCACAAGTTTTGATGAATCTCCCCCATTATACCCACTTACTTTGTTCGCCTGCAGCTGTTGTACGGACGCTCCTGGTCCCCTGTTGGTCACCAATTCTTCCTGGTTCTTGTTAGTGTTGCTCACGAATATTCGCAATTCGAATATTATTCGCGAATATCGCATATTCGCGAATTCGCGAATTTCGCGAATATAGCGCTATATATTCGTAATTACGAATATTCGTTTTTTTTTTTTTTTTTTTTTTTCACAGTACACATCACAGTGATCATCCCTCTCTGCTTCCAGCTTGTGTGGTGTAAAGAAGGCTCTAATACTACTGTGTGAGACTGGCGCGCGAAAATTCGCATATGCGACAATTCGCATATGCGAAAATTAGCATATGCGAAAATTAGCACATGCGAATTTTCACATATGCGAATTTTCGCGTATGTTAATTTTGTATATGCTAATATGCACATATGATAGTTTTCGCATGCGCGAATGTTCGCATATGCGAAAATAAAACGGGAATATAACGAATATGCGAATATTCGCGAATATATGACGAATATTCGTCCATATATTCGCGAATATTCGCGAATTCGAATATGGCCTATGCCGCTCAACACTAGTTCTTGTAACATGCCAACCCCACAGGAACTAGTCCTCAGCCCATCACTGATTGAGGCAGGACACCTCTGTGGTCACTGATTGGCTAAGCGGCAGTTCTTGTGGGGTCGGCACATCACAGGAACCCAGAAGAGGTGGTGCCCAGCAGGGAACCGGAAGGGCCGGTGTGGCAATAAAGGTGTAGCTAGTTTATGTTCTATTGTCCATATTTCTTCTACTGAAGGAGCATTCATCTTCTGAATGGTGGACTTCTTTAGCATTTTATTTATTTTATTTACCTTTGATACTTACCTATTGTGTTCATTTTGAAATTTTATGTATAAATAAATAGGCAGTTTTCAAGAATTGAAAGCACAGAACCTGGAATTTTTTTTAACGCAATTTTATACAAATCTTTCCAATATCCCACTATTGGGCATTTCTCGGGTCCTGTTGTCTCCAAACTGTGGATCTCGAGCTGTAGCAAAACTACAACTCCCAGCATGCTTGGACAGCCAAGGGCTAATCAACTGATTGTTCTTTGCCCGTCAGGTGAGCATCTGTCTGAGCTGTACAGGGTGTATGGGGGAGATTTATGAAAGCCTGTCCAGAGGAAATGTTGCTGAGTTGCCCATAGCAACCAATCATTACATAGTTACATAGTTAGCACGGTCGAAAAAAGACATACGTCCATCAAGTTCAACCAGGGAATTGAGGGTAGGGGTGTGGTGGGATATTGGGGGAAGTGATGGGATTTTATATTTCTGCATAAGCATTAATGTTATTTTGTTCCAGGAATGTATCTAACTCTGTTTTAAATGTATTAATCGTTCCTGCTGTGACTAGTTCCTGAGGTAGTCTGTTCCATAAATTCACAGTTCTTATGATAAAGAAGGCGTGTCGCCCCTTGAGACTAAACCTTTTCTTCTTCAGACGGAGGGAGTGCCCCCTTGTCCTTTGAAGGGGCTTAACCTGGAACAGTTTTTCTCCATATGTTTTGTATGGGTCATTGATATATTTATATACGTTTATCATATCACCCCTTAAGTGCCTCTTCTCAAGACTAAACAATTGTAACTCCTTTAATCGCTCCTCATAGCTAAGATGTTCCATGCCCCATATTAGTTTAGTCGCGTGTCTCTGCACCCTTTCCAGCAACACAGTGTCCCTTTTATGGACTGATGACCAAAACTGAACAGCATATTCCAGGTGAGGCCGTACCAATAGTGTTGAGCGGCATAGGCCATATTCGAATTCGCGAATATTCGCGAATATATGGACGAATATTCGTCATATATTCGCGAATATTCGCATTTTCGTAACATTCTCGTTTTATTTTCGCATATGCAAAAAATTCGCGTGTGCGAAAATAACATATGTGAAAATTAGCATATACAAAATTAACATATGCGAAAATTCGCACACCAGTCTCACACAGTAGTATTAGAGCCTTCTTTACACCACACAAGCTGGAAGCAGAGAGGGGTGATTACTGTGATGTGTACTGTGAAAAAAAAACAAAAAACGAATATTCGTAATTACGAATATATAGCGCTATATTCGCGAATTCGCGAATATGCGATATTCGCAAATAAAATTCGTATTGCGAATATTCGCGAGCAACACTACGTACCAATGCTTTATAAAGGGGGAGTATTTTATCCCTGTCCCTTGAGTCCATGCCTCTTTTTATACATGACTATATCCTGCTGGCCTTGGAAGCAGCAGCCTGACATTGCATGCTATTCTGTAGTCTGTGATCTAAAAGTACACGCAGATCCTTCTCTACCAGTGACTCTGCCAGTTTAATCCCCCCTAAGGCATACGACGCATGCAGGTTATTAGTACCCAGATGCATAACTTTACATTTATCCACATTGAACCTCATTTGCCAAGTGGATGCCCAGACACTTAGTCTATCCAAGTCATCTTGTAACTTATGCACATCCTCTATAGACTGTACCGTGCTACAAAGCTTGGTGTCATCTGCAAAGATAGAAACAGAGCTGTTAATACCATCCTCTATATCATTGATAAATAAATTAAACAACAGCGGGCCCAGTACTGAACCTTGGGGTACACCACTAATAACCGGGGACCAATCAGAGTACGAATCATTTACCACCACTCTCTGGGTACGATCCATGAGCCAGTGTTCAATCCAGTTACAAACTAAAATTTCCAAACCCAAAGACCTTAACTTACCTGTCAGACGTCTATGAGGGACTGTATCAAATGCTTTAGCAAAATCCAGAAACACTATATCCACAGCCATTCCTCTGTCAAGGCTTCTACTCACCTCTTCATAAAAGCAAATTAGATTGGTTTGACAACTTCTATCCTTAGTAAACCCATGCTGGCTATCACTTATAATACAATTATCCCCTATGTATTCCTGTATGTAATCCCTTATAAGTCCTTCAAACAATTTACCCACAATGCGCATTAGACTTACCGGTCTATAATTTCCTGGGGAAGACGTAGAGCCCTTTTTGAAGATTGGCACCACATTAGCCTTGCGCCAGTCCCTTGGCACAATACCAGACACCAGAGAATCTCTAAATATCATGAACAGGGGTACAGATATTACTGAACTTACCTCTCTAAGAACTCTTGGGTGTAGTCCATCTGGTCCTGGAGATTTCTTACATTTAAATTACTTAACTTACCTTGTACCATCTCTACATTAAGCCAGTTCAGTACATTACATGATGTGTTACCAGCACTGACCTGTCCAATGTCAGCTCCTTCTTCCATAGTATATACAGAACTAAAGAACCCATTCAGTAGCTCCGCCTTCTCTTTATCACCTGTGACAACCTCTCCATTATCATTATTAAGGGGTCCTACATGCTCTGTCCTTGGTTTTTTGTATTTATATATCTAAAAAAATATTTAGGATTAGTTTTGCTTTCTTTGGCCACCTGTCTCTCATTTAGAATTTTTGCTGTTTTTATTACATTTTTACAGATTTTATTAAGCTCCTTGTACTGTTTAAATGTTATAGCTGACCCATCAGATTTGTATTTTTTGAAGGCTATTTTTTTGTTGTTTATTGCTCGTTTAACATCATGTGTCAGCCATGTAGGATTTAGTTTTAATCGTTTATATTTGTTCCCGTTTGGTCTATATTTAGCTGTATAGTTATTTAGAGTTGATTTAAAGATGTCCCATTTACCTTCTGTATCAGTATTTGAGAACACCTCCCCCCAGTCTATGTCCTGTAGTGCAGCCCTCAGCCCAGGGAAGTTTGCCTTTTTAAAGTTATATGTTTTTGCCTTCCCCGTCTGTCTTTGTTTTCTATATTTTAAGTCAAAAGTAACTATATTGTGGTCGCTATTACCAAGGTTTTCCCGCACAGTTACATTACCAACCAGCTCTGCGTTGTTGGAAATGATCAGATCCAACAAGGCATCACTTCTTGTTGGGTCCTCCACAAACTGGCCCATAAAATTATCCTGCAATAAATTTAGGAATTGTTGCCCCTTTGAAGTTTTAGCCAACCCCGGACCCCAATCTATATCTGGATAGTTAAAATCTTCCATTATTACCACTGTACCGGCCCGGGCGGCCCTCTCTATTTGTTTACACAGCCGACCTTCTATTTCCTCAGTGATATTAGGGGGTCTGTAGATTACACCAAATATAATTTTTTCAGTATTTCCCTCCTTTTGTAATTCTACCCACAGTGATTCCACATCCTCAGAATCATCACACACTATGGCATCGTTCACACTGACTTTCATACCACTTCTTACATACAGACAGACTCCACCACCTTTCCTGTTCATTCTATCCTTGCGAAACAATGCAAACCCCTGCAGATTGACAGCCCAGTCATGCGAGGAGTCCAGCCATGTCTCAGTGACCCCAACTATATCAATATGTTCCTCCAGTATCAAGGCCTCCAGCTCCCCCATTTTATTTGCTAGGCTTCTGGCATTTGTGAACATACACTTTCCATTTCCATCCTTTATGTTATTGGGGTTAATGGAATTCAAGGGTATATGTTTTATTTTCCTATGAAGCCTATTCCTATTAACTATTCTAACCCCTCCCTCCGCTCCATCGCTTCTTTCATTTTTGAAAAGAAAATGAAAGAAGTGATCTGATTGCCTATGAGGCAGCCATATAGTACAATGGTCTCAAAGTGTGGCCCTCCAGATGTTGCAAAACTTCAGTGGCATAGCCGCTTCACTATTAGCTGCCAGGGGGAGGCCAGTAGCACCCTCATCATCCACCAGCAACAGCAGTAGCACCCCCATCAGCATATTCTGCTGACAGATGATGAGGGGTGCTATTACCACATGGGGGGGTGGGTGTTGCTGATGGATGATGGGGGTGCTACTGCCGGGGGGGGGCAGTAGCAGCTCATCATCCACCAACAACACCCCTCCCCCCAGTAGTAGCACCTCCATCATCCACCAGCAACACCACCAATTCCCCCCTCCCCCTCCTGTGGTGATAGCATCAGCTAACGGATGATAAGGGGTGCTACTGCTTGAATGTGGGGGGTTGCTGGTGGATGATGGGGTTGCTACTGCCAGGAGGATGATGCTGCCAATGGATGATGGGGCTGCTACTGCCAGGGGGGCCAGTAACACCTCATTATCCACCAGCAACACCCCCCCCCCAGCAGTAGCACCCCATTATCCACCAGCAACACCTCCAATCCCCAAGTACCATGGCTATGTGATAGCCTGGGGGAGTAGGGTATATGGGGTGTGATGTGTGGTGACTAAACGGTGTCTGGTTAACCCTTTCTATTCGTGACACCAGCATGAGGGCTCCTCTGTAATCCTTGTTCTACCGCAACCCTTCCCAAGAGCGATAGGGAGGTATAGAATAATTGAATGTCCACAACCGGAGAGTTTGCTGAAAACAGTCGGAACTTTACTGAAGATTTTATGCTAGCTTCATAACCAGAACAGTCTCTATACATGCAAAGTCTCTTAGAGATTGACAGTTGTTGGGACCTTATGCGTTTTAGAGTCCGTAGACTGATATGCGCTGTTCCACTGTATTTAGGGGATTTAGTTGCGGTCCAGTAGTCACGTTAGCTTTAGCGGGGATTAGTTTAGAACTCACGGTTTAGTTTAGGCTGAGGCCAGCAGATTTCTGGCCTAGCGTGTCTTTGAAAGTTGCGCAGATCCATCCTGCTAGTCCGGCATCCAAGAGAGCAGCAACCCAAGAAAGCGATAATTGGCTACAGCTCCCTTATATGGGCAGGGGCTGGACTAGAGCTAATTGGCCCAATACTTCTGTCAATTACCTTTACATAGAATTATGGGTAAACATGTGACCCAAGGGCCTCCAAAGGTCCTCCAACATACCATAGAGGAATCAACATAGTCACATGACCGAAGGTCCTGCGACGCTAACAAGGTAAGTATACTATACATTATTAAATATGTCCATATAAACATTATAGAACTAGAGTAGAAGGAGGCGACTAGGGACTGTCCCACCTGGGGTACCCTACCTGAGCGTAGTAACTCTGACTTTGGGGATCACCATACAAGGTAAGGTATGCAATACGGTACCGGGACACCACAAACCCCCTTACTTAAAATAAGTCGGCCTCGACGTCTGTCCCCTAAGACAGGGGGACGAAGTGAAGGTTGTTTTATAACAGTCCTGGGCATAACTTCTCAAATGTCCATTAGTCAGGCTGTATAATACTGTAAGGTTAATTAACTTTTTGAGGTATATACATATGCATGGGTAAACTCATGAACAGGATTACTTGGTTCATGAATTTAGTAACAGGATGATATTATTATACATGAGATACATCCTACTTGACATTTTTAATCTGACTAGATATTTTTGCCACACTAGTTACCTGTTTAGTACACTGAGGGTTTTACTGGCTTGCCCAAGGCTTTCTACCAATAAACTGGCTACTAGGATCCATTGGCTACACGCTCTTATGCCTAAAACACAACAGATAAACCTTACCTAGGTTACCTTTTGGATTACGTGTATTGCTTTTAGCTCGCAAGAGCACCTACTGGCCGGGCAGGGCATCTCGCACACGTAAGAGAAAGAAGAGAACAATTAGTGTACATGACAGTGGCAGGAATTGGAAAATGACATATGCTACAATTCCTAAAGCGTTCACTTGAGTGTGAGATATTTTTGTTGTTTGGTGTCCTAAGTTTAAGTGAGGTAAATACACTTAAGTGATTAGTTTGAGGTACAATGTGTACAGTACTACGTGAAAGGTCAGTCTTGGTACCTTATGGGTAATTTCCCTTGTGTAGACCTTTGAGAACGACGCAACACCACTTCTTGATTCCCAGGAACCTCATCAAAAGACAATTCTCTAGGAACTTCAGTCCCAGAAGGACCAACCTGAGGGTTGGAAACAGGAGTCATATCTTCTGCAGGACTGGTGTGATCCATGGGGCTTGGTGAGGAGAGTCCTTGAGTACTTGGAGCTGTCACTGGGTTACTTGGAGCTGTCACTGGAGTGCAGCTGATGCTGGGCGAGGAGATCAAGGACGGTTGGGCTAAAGCTGGACACGGTACACCATAGAACATTGCAGGCTGATGAGGGGAGAACAGTGGAACGTCCATTGTAGGATAGATTCCCTCTCCTGGAACATACTCTCTCATTGGCCTTGCTTCTGGGGAAGCAGGAGGAGGCGGCTCTGGCAAGTTGTCCTTCATACACAGTTTTATCCTATTTCGGTGGACCACTTGTGGTTGAAACCCCTCCTTCTGTACTTCAGAAACATCCGTGTCGGGATATGGCATTGCCGTAACAGTGTAAGGCTCCGTCTCCCACAGAGAATCCAGCTTATGTGACCGAGGAAATTTTCTGAGCCAAACTCTGTCTCCAAGTTGCAGTGTCTGAGCAGAGGCATGCCGATTGTAATTCTTTTGCTGCCTGTACTGAGCCTCACCCATTTTCTTTTCTACAATATCGTTGGCTTCTTCAATCCTCCTTCGATGCTCAGAAACCCAATCTTGAGAGGTTTGAGGGGAATTGTTGAAGCGTGCTTGTAACCCAAAGGCTCTATCCTTGGGCAGTTGGCCATGTCAGCCCATCATAAGGAAGAAAGGAGTGTATCCTGTGGAGCAGTGGATAGTATTGTGGTAGATCTCCAACAGTTCAGGTAGAAGTCGGGGCCACTCTTCGTGTTTTGACACAGATGCTGCCCTTAGCATGTGGATGAATACCTGATTAATCCTTTCGCACAACCCATTCCCCTAAGGGTGATAGGCGGTGGTCCGAAGCTTCTTGAAATAACTGAGCCTCAAACGCAGTCCCCCGATCAGTGAGGACTGATTCAGGACACCCTAAAGGTTGTACCCAATGGCTGTAGAAGACATGGGCAGCCGTTCTGGCAGTAAGATCCTTGACGGGCACAACGACCACCCACTTGCAATAATGGTTCACCATGGTCAGGGCATAGGCATATCCCAATCGGGTAGGGGATAACTTCACGTGGTCCAGAGCTACTAGTTGGTTAGGCCTCTCTGTATGGATGGGGTGTAGAGGTGCTCTTGCGTCCTTACAAGGATTCTTGGTGACATGGCACACCACTTCTCAATATCTCCACGCATTCCCACCCAATAGAACCTTCTGATGATGGTAGCCTCGGTCTTGTGGACCCCAAAGTGTCCCAACTGGTCGTGATAGGCATTGAGAACCATGGCTGCGTCCCTTCGGGGGACTAAGATCTGATGCAGGCATTCTACTGAGACCGGATCCAAGGAATTTCTGCATAGCAGTCCCATGTGGAGGAACAGGCGTTTCCTCTGTTGCCACAACCACTTCAACTCCAAGTCCCCTTGCGCCTTGCGGAGCCTAGTCGGAACTCTCTTCTGCAATAGATAGTCCAAGAGATCCCCCATGACCCGACTCTCATCTTGCAAGGTCTACCAGGTATACAGATCTTCGGGAACCTTAGGAGTCCCAGGGTCGTCACCTTCTTCAGTCGTCAGAGTACTCTGACTCACGAACCTCTGGTAAAAGGGCGGCATTTCTACATCTTCCCACACATTTTGCATGGGTGGTTCCTCACCGGGAGCCATACGGGAGAGCACATCCGCGTTGACATTGGACTTCCCACTTCAATACTTAATGTTGAAGTCGTAGTTGGCCAACCTAGAGGCCCAGCGTTGTTCAATGGTTCCCAGCTTGGCAGTGTTCAGGTGGGCCAAAGGATTGTTATCGGTGTAAACCGTAAAGGGAGTAGCCGTCAAATAGTCCTTACATTTTTCAGTGACCACCCAGACCAAAGCAAGGAGTTCTAGCTTGAAGGAGCTATAGTTAGCATCATTTGTTTCTGTGCCCCGTAGGTGCCTACTGGCATAGGCTATATCTCTCTCTCTCTCTTTGCCATCCTGTATCTGCGATAGAATGGCCCCCAAACCTTCAAAGCTGGCATCAGTGTACAGTCGGAATGGCTGGCTGTAGTCAGGGTACGCTAGAATGGGGGGTTCAGTAAGGAGGCACTTCAGGGCCTGGAAGGCTATTTCCTGATCTTCATCCCACTGTATCAGGAGTCTTCCATTGTAGTTTTCCTTGGCGATTCCCTGCAACAGAGCAGTCAGGGGCCCAATAATTTGAGCGAAGTGAGGGATGAATCGTCTGTAATAGCCCGCAAATCCCAAGAAACTCCGTATGTAACGCACAGTTCTAGACATGGGACACTCTTTCGCAGCACTCACTTTATCAGGATCAGGTTGTGGACTTTGGGCTTCAATAAATGGCACTTGGAGGGCTTGACTTTCAGTCCATGTTGTATCAGGACTTGGAAGACGTCTCTCAGATGGTCCAGGTGTTCCTGGTATGTCCGAGAGTAGACTATGACATCATCCAGGCAAAGAAGAACACTTTGGAAGTTCAGGTGTCCAAGGCATCTTTCCATTAAACGTTGAAAGGTAGCCGGTGCGTTGCAAAGTCCAAAGGGCATGCTTTTAAATTCAAAGAGCCCCATCGGGGTCACAAACGCTGTCTTCTCCCGATCTTCCTTGGCCATGGGTACCTGCCAGTATCCACTGGTGAGGTCTAGTGTAGAAAATTAGGCTGCGGATGCCAAAGCAGTGAGGGACTCTTCTATCCTAGGAAGAGGGTAGGCATCTTTGTGGGTTACATCATTCAACTTCCTGTAGTCCACACAAAATCCATCCTTCTTTTTAACAAGCAGCAAAGGAGCAGCCCAGGAGCTCGGGCACTCCTGAATGACATCAGCCTCCTTCATCTCCTGCAGCATTTTCTTCACCATCTGGTAAATCCCAGGCGCGACTGGCCGGTGCCTCTCTTTGATGGGCGGACTATCTCCGGTTAGGATCCGATGCTGGATCATCGTGGTCCGGGCCAAAGTCGGTGGGGTGCTTACTGAAAGCTTCCTGGAATTGTCTAGCCGCTTGAATGACTCCTCCAACCTGGTCCTGGGGAGTATCTTCATTCCTATCTGCAACTGGGTCCACCATGGTTCCACTGGACCCTTGTCGGCCCCTTGGGCAGCCTGAGCAGTCCACTGTCTGGCAATTTGTGGCTTTGACATCACGTCTTGGGAATCCAGGTGATGTAGCTGAGCTATGGGGGTATAGTTGGTTAATATGGTAGCGGCTTGGGAGAGGTTAACCACTCGAACCGGAACTCTTCCATTTCTCACAGTCACAAGGCTTCTAGCTGCGCGTACCAAAGGGTAGTCCTCTAGTTGCATGGGTTCCAAGAGTGCCTGGTAATCTTGGTTCTTCACCCCTGGTCGGGCACGGCACCAAATAATAGTCTGCGGCTGCAGGCCCGTATGTCTTGGATTCTCACCCGGCAGATCTCCCCTCGAGGGTTGACAAACTTTTGTTCAGCTTGGAGTGTCCTGAGGTGGTGTTGCGCGGCTCGTGGCCAGAGGGTGACATGTAGGGAAGAGAGGCATGCAATGAGTTAACTATGTCATCAAAACAGTGTCTCATGATGTCCATTCCTAAAATAAACTCAGCTGCATGTTCATCACCAACACGAGTAACAATAACACCTTGTCCTCTAAGGACATGATTCCCTACTTGCACTGTGGGCTCCTAGTAACCATGCCTGGGTACTGGTTTCCCATTTCCCGCAATCACCCAAAAGTCTAAATCATTAGGTTCACATAACATTTCAGGACCCCAATATTTGTAAAACACCCCTTGAGGAATAGTGGACACTTGGGACCCATTGTCGATCAGAGCCTGCAATTTAATCCCTTCTACCACAATTTGCACATAGGGGCAGGGGGCAACACACATCGATATTCCTATTTTAGTGCTGGTTGATCCTGTACCTTCACTGGTTATTCCTGGGGTGCGGTCCTCGACCCCAGGGGATACCCGTTTAAAGCCCAACATTGGCTCTTCCAGTGCCCAGCCTTATTACAATGACTACAAACAGGTCGTTGAGTCCCAGGTGGCCTCACAGGAGGAGTACTGGGTGGTCTGGCAGGGCGAGGGGCAGGGTCTTTAGGTGAAGGTGAGTTAGTCCTGCCTAGCATCTCTTTAAAGCTTCGGTCAACTGATCAATGTCCTGCTGTACATGTTGTAAGTCATTAGCCCAGGGACTAGAGGGAGTCGAGACAGCTGCAGGCTGAGGCATGGTTACGGTCGGGGCCAGGGCTCCCAATGAGTCTGCAGAGGGGGGCCTAACTTCTTCCGCCTCGGGCCCTGACTCAATGACTTTGATGGCTAACCTCTTGAAGGTGGGGAAAGCCATGTCGGGGTTCTGTGCTGCCAACATCCTAGATGGGGCTTATCCCACTTCTTCTGTGCCCCATCTATGAAACGGTCCATCAACACCCTGTTACCCTGATCGGGTGTGATACCATCTAGCTTTTGTACTGCTTCTAAAGCGTTCTGTAGGGCTACAGCATAAGCCCGAAGAGTCTCACCTGGCTTTTGACGTCGCTCATACAGTCTTAGACGTACTTCAGAGGGGGAGTGAGACTCGAACACTTGATAGAGCCCCGCAAAGATTTTCTCTACTGTAGCCTTGTAGGCCGGTGGCCAGGTGCGTACCTCCTCTAATGCAGGCCCTTGCAACTGCCCTGTAAGTAACTGCACCTGCTGATGAGGGGGAAAAGTGTAAAAACCCGAAGAGGCTGTATATCTTCTCCTTGAAGTCCCTCAATGTAAAAGGGTCACCGTTGTAGTTTGAAAGGACAGGATTTCCCAGGAAGACAGGTGCAGCGGCAGATGTTCTTGAGATGAGTGCAGCAGCTGGAGATGAATCAGGTTGAACTTGTCCTGCTGGCTGTGCTGGTTCTGTGGAGGACACCACCGGAGCACCACCATCTTGCTGAATACGGGGTGCAGGTGCCACAGGTGCTGGAACAGGCATTAGAGCAGGTTCTGGAGGTGGAGCAGGTTCTGGAAGCGGTATTGGTGCTGCCGGATCCGACATTTTGGTAAACGGAGCTGGCCCTTTAAATGAAGCTCGGGAACGTCGGTCCCTTTAAGAGACGCAGCTGTTCTTTAATCTGGATCTTGAGTGCGTAGATCTCAAACTTGAGAGCGCTGATCTGGAAATTGAGTGCATTGAGCTGGAATTTGAGTGCGACGATCGGGAGTTGGAGTGAGTCCAGTCAAGATCTTAACTTAGCGATCTGGTACTTCAGGATTTTATACTGCGCTGGCTCTGTAAAGCTTTCAGTCCTCTGCAACACTCTGTGTTTCTTTACTGTTCTGACTGTGCTTTTCTGTAGGTCTTCTGTTTGAGGCTTCGCCAAGATGGCCGCCGTGGCTCCGGAGACCTTGGTGGGTGGAGTTTCAGGATCGCGCACGCGGTAAGGACCGGTGCTGCCTTTAACCCCTTGCGCTGCGAATTGCGGCTCCGCTGTACTTTTTGCCTCACCCCTTACTTTTCGTGCGCACTTTTTGCACACAGCGCCAGAAACACAGTCCCGTAGCCTTGAATGAGATTCACAATACATAAATAAAGTCCTTTACATAGGGGGAGTACACTTTGATTGGTGGCAACAGCTGTAGGCACACACCCATATCCTGTTCGTGATGCCAAAAAGCTATGTGATAGCCTGGGGGAGTAGGGTATATGGGGTGTAGCTGTGTGGTGACTAAAGGGTATCTGGTTAACCCGTTTCTATTCCTGATGCCCGGGTGATTGCTCCTCTGTAATGCTTGTCCTACCGCCACCCTTCCCAAGAGCGATAGGAAGGTATAGAATAATTGAATTTACACAACCGGAGAGTTTGCTGAAAACAGTCGGAACTTTACTGAAGATTTTATGCAAGCTTCATAACCGGAACAGTCTCTATACATGCAAAGTCTCTTAGAGATTGACAGTGGTTTGGATCTTATGCGTTTTAGAGTCCGTAGACTGATATGCGCTGTTCCACTGGATTTAGGGGATTTAGTTGCGGTCCAGTAGTCACGTTAGCTTTAGCGGGGATTAGTTTAGAACTCACGGTTTAGTTTAGGCTGAGGCCGGCAGATTTCTGGCCTAGCGTGTCTTTGAAAGTTGCACAGATCCATCCTGCTAGTCCGGCATCCACGAGAGCAGCAACTCAAGAGAGTGATAATTGGCTACAGCTCCCTTATATGGGCAGGGGCTGGACTAGAGCTAATTGGTCCAATACTTCTGTCAATCACCTTTACATAGAATTGTGGGTAAACATGTGACCCAAGGGCCTCCAAAGGTCCTCCAACATACCATAAAGGAATCTACATAGTCACATGACCGAAGGTCCTGCGACGCTAACAAGGTAAGTATACTATACATTATTAAATATGTCCATATAAACATTATAGAATTAGAGTAGAAGGAGGCGACTTAGGGCTGTCCCACCTGGGGGACCCTACCTGAGCGTAGTAACTCTGACTTTGGGGACCACCATACAAGGTACGGTATGCAATACGGTACCGGAACACCACAGTAATAGCATCAGCTAAGGGATGATGAGGGGTGTTACTGCTGTTGTGGTATTGTGTTCAGAGGGTGAACTGTATGGCAAGGTTATATTCAGAGGGCGCAGTGTGTGGTAGTATTATATTCAGAGGATACAGTGTGTGGTAGTATTATATTCAGAGAGCACAGTGTATGGTAGCATTGTATTTAGAGGGTACGGTGTGTGACAGGTTTATATTCAGAGAGTGCAGTGTGTGTTGCTATTGTATTCAGAATGTAGAGTGTGTGGTAGTATTATATTCATAATGTACAGTGTGTGGTAGTATTTTATCCAGTGGGTACAGTGAGTGGTCGTATTATATTCAGTGGGTACAGTGTGTGGTAGTACTGTATTCAGAATGTACAGTGTGTGGTAGTGTTATATTCAGTGGGTACAGTGTGTGGTAGTATTATATTCAGAGGTACGGTGTGTGACAGTATGATATCTAGAGGGTACAGTATGTGGCAGATTTATATTCAGAGGGTACGGTGTGTGACAGTATTATATTTAGAGGGTACAGTATGTGGCAGATTTATATTTAGTGGGTAGAGTGTGTGGTAGTCTTGTATATTTAGATGGTACAGTATGTGGCAAATTTATATTCAGAGGGTACAATGTGTGGAAGGTTTATATTCAAAGAGTGCAGTGTATAGTAGTATTATATTTAGAGGATACAGTGTCTGGCAGGTTTATAATAATGATTGTTTTCATATAGAGGATCAGAATCCGCTGACATAGTGAGAAGCCATCTGGGTGTCACGTTCTTCTGAGAGAAGATTTAGCTGGAACAAGTCATGGCGGTATGTTCCTTCTGAATTAGATAAGGAAAGACAATAGAGAAGATGTGTATTCTCACTATTGAAACACTCACATTCAGTAGACTGTAACACTGATAATAATGGATCTGCTGGACCTGTGTGGTAGATGACTCGGACCGTACCAGGGAGCGGAGTCTAAGGTGCCACTGGTTTTCACATGAGCCCACCTCAAAGTGGGATGGACTTTCTGCGGCAGGCGGCACCCCTGGCACGGCTCGACCTCACAGGCGACTGAGGAGATTGGAGGCACAGGTGAGATAAGTCAACTCGAGGTCTGGATAGCATGAGGTCAGGGCAGGTGGCACAGTAGCGTAGTCAGGAACGTAGCAAATGGTCAGTAGGCAGGCGGCAAAGGAGTAAGGTCAGGTCACGGAGCAAGGGTATGATACACGGCAAGGCAATACACAGGAATGCTTTCTCTAAGGCTCTTGGGCAACAAAGATCTGGCAGGGAAGTGTAGAAGGTGGAGGAATTTATCAATGAGCCACAGGTGTTACTTCACTAATTGGCGCATTGGCCCTTTAAATCTTAAAGCTCCAGAGAGAGGCAGAGACAGGGGCAGGAGAAGAACCAGGGGAGTGACGAGCTGGGATTCGCATGCGGGAGCGTCCCATGATGCGAATCCCAGCCCTACCGGCAGCAGCAGGTAACGGGACCATGCACTCATGGCCAGTGTGTGCGGCCGGAGGGCGTAAGGTAACAGTACCCCCCCCCCCCCTTTGGTCTCCCCCTCCTTTTACGATTCAGGAAACTCCTGAGAAGGTCACGATCCAGGATATTTTTTTCAGGCTCCCAAGATCTCTCCTCAGGACCGTAACCCTCCCAGTCGACCAGAAAAAATTGCTTACCTCGCACGGTTTTAGTGGCAAGAATCTCTTCAACTTTGTAGATGTCAGAAGAGCCGGAGACAGGTGTGGGGACAACATTCTTTTGAGAAAACCAGTTTATGACAAGAGGCTTGAGGAGAGAGACGTGGAAAGAATTGGGGATACGTAACATAGCAGGTAGACGAAGTTTGTAGGAGACAGGATACATTTTTTTGTGGAATCTGGAAGGGACCAAGGTAGCAAGGACCTAGCTTGTAACAGGGTATCTTGAAGCGGATGTACTTGGATAAAAGCCACACCATGTCACCAGGAGAAAAGTACGGAGGAGGTCTTCTACTCTTATCAGCTTCCGCCTTCATGCGTGAAGAAGCCTGGGATAACGACTGTCGGGTCTGTTGCCAGATGGTAGAGAAGTCACGAACCAGCTCATCAACAGCAGGCACACCGGAGTAAACTGGGAGAGGAAGAGGAGAACTGGAATGGAGTCTGTAGGCAACAAAAAAGGGAGAAGACCTTGTGGACTTGTGAATCTTTATGATTATATGAGAATTCAGCCCAGGGGAGAAGGTCGTCCCAATTGTCTTGGCAAGCTGAAACAAAATGCCGAAGATAAGTCTCGAAAATTTGATTAACCCTCTCCACCTGACCGTTGGACTGAGGGTGGTAGGCTGAGGAGAAGTCCTGATTGATGTCCAGACAATTACAAAGGGCTCGCCAGAACTTAGAGACAAACCCCACACCACGATCCCAAACGATATGCTGAGGAAGACCATGTAAACGAAAGACATGCACCAAGAAGTACTTCACGAGCTGTCGAGCAGAAGGAAGACCTGGTAGAGGAACGAAATGAGCCATCTTGGAAAACCGATCTACAACGACCCAAATGACAGTGTTATTATGAGATGGTGGTAAATCAGTGATGAAATCCACGGCGATATGAGACCAGGGAATGAACAAAATCAGAAACATCACGTTCAGTGGGACCACCAGTAGTGTCGGGAAATTAGAAGTAGAGTCTTGCGTATAGCAGGATGACCTGCTGTCAAGGAAGAATGACCCCATTTCAGTACCTTGCGTCTCAATCTGGCGGGCACAAAGGATTTTCCCGGAGGAACATTCTGAATTTTAGCAGGAGCGGCAGGAATCAAACGGTCAGGAGGAATAATATGCCTAGGCTTGGAGTCCAAATCAATGATGTCAGAGGACCTGGAGAGAGCATCTGCCCTGATGTTCTTATCTGGCCAACGGAAGTGGATGAAGAAGTTGAACCAAAAAAAGAACAGTGACCACCTTGCCTGGCGGGGGTTCAAACGCTGAGCAGACTGAAGATATAGAAGATTCTTATGGTCGGAGTAGATGCTGACCGGATGAGAAGAACCTTCCAATAAATGTTGCCATTTATCCAAAGCTAGCTTGAAAGCAAGGAGTTCACGATCTCCAATGGAGTAATTCCTCTCAGCAGGAGAGAAGGTCTTGGAGACCCGCTCCAATAGAAGAGGCATCAACCTCCAAAGCAAAGGGCCACTCCGGATCTGGTCTTGTAAGCACAGGAGCAGAGGCAAACGCAGACTTTAAACAGGAGAAGGCCTCTTCAGCCACTTGAGGCAGAGACTTAGAATTAGAAGTCTTCTTAGTGAGAGCCACAATTGGAGCAACCAAGGACGAAAAATGTGGGATAAATTGTCGATAATAGTTAGCGAATCCCAGAAAGCCCAAAGGACGAGGCCAATCCAGAAAATTTATCTGGATCCATCTGCCGGCCCCGATGAGTAACAATGTAGCCAAGGAACGAAAGACTAGACTTCTCAAACAGGCATTTCTCCAGTTTGGCGTAGAGATATTTCTACCGTAGTCGCTGAAGAACCAGACGAACATGAGTACGATGTTCCTCTAAGTTGAAAGAGAAGATCAGGATGTCATCTAGGTATACGACAACACAGGTGTAGAGAAGATCACGGAAGATATCATTGACAAACTCCTGAAAAACGGCTGGAGCATTGCAGAGACCAAAAGGCATTACGAGATACTCAAAATGTCCATCTCGAGTATTGAAGGCCGTTTTCCATTCATCTCCCTTGCGGATATGAATGAGGCTATACGCTCCACGTAAGTCCAACCTGGAGAAGACCTTGGCACCACCAAGACGGTCAAAAAGTTCTGAGAAGAGGTAGAGGGTAACGGTTCTTAACCGTGATTTTGTTAAGTCCCCTGTAGTCAAGGTATGGAGTGAGCCAGCCTACTTCCCTACAAAAAGGAAACCAGCTCCAGCAGGAGAAGAGGACTTACGGATAAATCCCTTTTGGAGATTCTCCTGGATATACTCAGCCATAGCTTTGGTGTCAGGAACCGATAGAGGGTATATCCTTTCATGAGGAGGAGCGTTACCAGGCAGAAGATCTATAGGGCAGTCGTGAGGACGATGTGAAGGCAGAGACTCAGCCTGTTTCTTGTAGAATACATCAGAGAAATCTTGGTAAGGTGTAGGCAGACCAGGTAAAGGAGAAAGACGAGAAACAACTTTAGACTGAACTGGTTGGAGGCAAAGATTTTGACAGGATTGTCCCCAGCGAATTATTTCTCCAGTTCTCCAATCCAGTTGCGGAGAATGGCGTTGCAGCAAAGGAAGGCCAAGAAGAATCTCTGAAGTACAGTGTGGCAGAACATAGAATTCAATCTTTTCTTTATGCAATACTCCCACTTGCATGAGGAGAGATTCTGTACGGAAGTGAACCATACAGTCCAGATTTTGTCCATTAACAGAGGAGATGAACAAGGGCTTGGCAAGGCGAGTAAAGGGAAGATGATACTTGCGGACCAAAGAAGCATCAATAAAGTCACCTGCTTATCCAGAATCCAAAAATGCTGTAGCACTGAAGGAAGACTTGGCTGAAGCGAAGACTTGTACATAAACAGTTAAGCGTGGAGAGGTAGTATTCACACCCAGGAACGCTTTTCCCACGTATCCTAGGTGCAAGCGTTTTCCCGGACGCTGTGTGCGAACTGTACAGTCCTTGAGGAAGTTCTCCGGGCTAGCACAATACAAGCATGAATTCTCACTGCATCGTCATAACCTCTCCTGTTGCGTAAGACGAGAACAATCCACTTGCATAGCCTCTTCGGCAAAAGGCGTAGGAAACTGAAGAGGTGGATGCTGAAACACGGGTGCCAGGCGAGGGTATCTCCGTGTTCGGACAGGTTCCCTCTCTAAGCGCAGTTCCTCCTGTCTCTAACGACAAAACGCACATCAATGCGTGTGGCCAAGTGGATAAGTTCTGTCATAGAAGATGGAGGATCATGTGCTGCAAGGGCATCTTTAATCCTACTTGACAGTCCCTTTTTGAATGTGGCACACTGTTACGCCGAGCGTTCCGGGTCCCTGCTCCTCCCGGAGCGCTCGCAGCGTTCCTCTCTCTGCAGCGCCCCGGTCAGACCCGCTGACCGGGAGCGCTGCACTGACACTGCCAGCGGGGATGCGATTCGCATAGCGGGACGCGCCCGCTCGCGAATCGCATCCCAAGTCACTCACCTGTCCCGGTTCCCGGCTGTCACGTCCTGGCGCGCGCGGCTCCGCTCCTTAGGGCGCGCGCGCACCAGCTCTTTAAGATTTAAAGGGCCAGTGCACCAATGATTGGTGCCTGGCCCAATCAGTCTGATTAGCTTCCACCTGTGCACCTGTCTATATAACCTCACTTCCCCTTTCCTTCCTTGCTGGATCTTGTTGCCCTTGTGCCTTGAGAAAGCGTTTACTGTGTTTGCCTTAACTGTGTTCCTGACCTCTTGCTATCTCCATTGACTACGAACCTTGCCGCCTGCCCCGACCTTCTGCTACGTCTGACCTTGCCTCTGTCTAGTCCTTCTGTCCCACGCCTTCTCAGCAGTCAGCGAGGTTGAGCCGTTGCCGGTGGATACGACCTGGTTGCTACCGCCGCAGCAAGACCATCCCGCTTTGCGGCGGGCTCTGGTGAATACCAGTAGCAACCTAGAACCGGTCCACCGACACGGTCCATGCCAATCCCTCGCTGACACAGAGGATCCAAATCCAGCCTGCCGAATCCTAACAGTAGATCCGGCCATGGATCCCGCTGAGGTGCCGCTGCCAAGTCTCGCTGACATATCCACGGTGGTCGCCCAGCAATCCCGACTGATCGCCCAACAAGGTCACCAGCTGTCGCACTTGACCGCCATGTTACAGCAACTTCAGTCACAGCTACAGCAGCAACCATCTCCTCCGCCAGCTCCTGCACCTCCTCCGCAGTGAGCGGCCGCTCCTAACCTCTGCTTGTCCCTGCCGGACAAATTTGATGGGGACTCTAGACTCTGCCGTGGTTTCCTGTCACAATGTTCCCTACATTTGGAGATGTTGTTGCACCAATTTCCTACAGAACGGTCGAAGGTGGCTTTCGTGGTTAGTCTCCTGTCTGGGAAGGCTTTGTCATGGGCCACACCGCTCTGGGACTGCGATGATCCTGTCACCGCCACTGTACAGTCCTTCTTCTCTAGGTTCGCAGTGTCTTCGAGGAACCAGCCCGAGCTTCTTCTGCCGAAACTGCCTTGCTGAACCTGGTTCAGGGAAATTCTTCTGTAGGCGAATACGCCATCCAATTTCGTACCCTCGCCTCTGAATTATCTTGGAACAACGAGGCCCTCTGCGCGACCTTTAAAAAAGGCCTATCCAGTAACATCAAAGATGTGCTGGCCGCACGAGAAATTCCTGCCAACCTGCATGAACTTATCCATTTGGCCACCTGCATTGACATGCGTTTTTCTGAAAGACACCAGGAGCTCTGCCAGGAAAAAGACCTTGATCTCTGGGCACCTCTCTCACAGTATCCTTTGCAATCTACCCCTGTGCCTTCCGCCGAGGAGGCTATGCAAGTGGATCGGTCTCGCCTGACCCATGAAGAGAGGACTCGCCGCAGAGATAAAAATTTATGTCTGTACTGCGCTAGTACCGAACATTTCTTGGTGGATTGCCCTATTTGTCCTCCACATCTGGGAAACGCACGCACGCACCCAGCTCACATGGGTGTGGCGTCTCTTGGTCTGAAGTCTGCTTCTCCATGTCTCACTGTGCCCGTACGGATTTCTCCTTCTGCCAACTCCTCCTTCTCAGCTGTGGCCTTCTTGGACTCTGGTTCTGCGGGAAATTGTATTTTGGCCTCTTTTGTTAATAAGTTCAACATCCCTGTGACCCGTCTCGCCAAGCCGCTCTACATTTCCTCGGTCAACGGAGTAAAATTTGACTGCACTGTGCGTTACTGCACAGAACCCCTGCTCCTGAGCATTGGACTGCATCACGAAAAAATTGAACTTTTCTGAACTGCCTGCCGTTGATGAGCATACCCAGGACTTCTCTGTCCTCCAGAAGGAGACTCTACAATCGCTCCCAATGTCCTCGTCCCATGCGGAGCGACAACTGGACAAAAAGAGGGGGAGACCTAAGGGGCGAGTGCTCCGGGTCCCTGTTCCTCCCCGGAGCGCTCGCAGCATTCCTCTCTCTGCAGCGCCCGGTCAGACCCGCTGACCGGGAGCGATGCACTGACACTGCCAGGGTGGACGCGATTCGCATAGCGGGACGCGCCCGCTCGCGAATCGCATCCCAAGTCACTCACCTGTCCCGGTCCCCGGCTGTCACGTCCTGGCGTGCGCGGCTCCGCACCTTAGGGCGCGTGCGCGCCAGCTCTTTAAGGTTTAAAGGGCCAGTGCACCAATGATTGTTGCCTGGCCCAATCAGTCTGATTAGCTTCCACCTGTGCACCTGTCTATATAACCTCACTTCCCCTTTCCTTCCTTGCCGGATCTTGTTGCCCTTGTGCCTTGAGAAAGCGTTTATTGTGTTTGCCTTAACTGTGTTCCTGACCTCTTGCTATCTCCATTGACTACGAACCTTGCCGCCTGCCTCTGTCTAGTCCTTCTGTCCCACGCCTTCTCAGCAGTCAGCGAGGTTGAGCCGTTGCCGGTGGATACGACCTGGTTGCTACCGCCGCAGCAAGACCATCCCGCTTTGCGGCGGGCTCTGGTGAATACCAGTAGCAACCTAGAACCGGTCCACCGACACGGTCCACGCCAATCCCTCGCTGACACAGAGGATCCACATCCAGCCTGCCGAATCCTAACACACACAAGGCCTCATCATTCCATGCAAGTTCTGAGGCTAGAGTGCGGAATTGAGCCACGTAGTCACCAACAGAAAAATTCCCTTGACAGTGGTTCAGCAAAGTCGTCTCAGCAGAAGAGGCACGTGTGGGTTCCTCAAAGACGTTGCGAAATTCTGCCAAAAAGGCCAACAAATTGGAGGATACCAGATCACCACAGTCCCAAAGGGGTGTAGCCCAGGCCAGGGCTTTTCACAGTAGGCTAATGACAAAGGCTACCTTCACACGTTCTGTCGGAAACTGTTCAGACATGAGCTCCAAGTGCATGGAACACTGTGTAACGAAGCCTCTGCATAACTTGGAATCACCATCATACTTAGAAGGTAAAGGCAGACATAGCTGGGAGCCAGGAGACACTGCAGTAACTGGTGGTGGGAGTGGGCCGGGTTGCGATACCTGCTGCTGTTGTTGCTGCAAGGCCAATAGCTGTTGCATCATAGCAGACAGTTGGGTAAGTTGCTGAGCCTGTGGCGCCAATTGCTGAGACTGATGTACCACAACGGAGGGAAGATCCGCAACTTCAAGCAGGGGTACCTCAGCGGGATCCATGGCCGGATCTTACTGTAACACTCACGTTTCAGTAAACTGGAACACTGATGATAGTGGATCCGCTGGACCTGTGTGGTATGTGACTCGAACCATACCAGTGAGCGGAGTCTAAGGTGCCACTGGTTTTCACCAGAGCCCGCCGCAAAACGGGATGGACTTGCTGCGGCAGGCGGCACCCAGGTCGCTACCCCTGGCACAGCTCGACCTCACAGGCAGCTGAGGAGATTCGAGGCACAGGTGGGATAAGGCAACTCAAGGTCTGGATAGCAGGAGGTCAGGGCAGGAGGCAGAGTAGCGTAGTCAGGAACGTAGCAAACGGTCAGTAGGCAGGCGGCAAAGGGTATGATACAAGGTCAGGTCACGGAGCAAGGGTATGGTACACGGCAAGGCAATACACAGGAATGCTTTCTCTAAGGCTCTAGGGCAACAAAGATCCTGCAGGGAAGTGTGAGAGGTGGAGGAATTTATCAATGAGCCAAAGGTGTTACTTCACTAATGGGCGAACTGGCCCTTTAAATCTTAAAGCTCTGGCGCACGTGCCCTAGGGGATGGGGACATGCGTGCCGGAGCAGAGAGGCAGAGTAGGGGTAGGAGAAGAACCAGGTGAGTGACAGGCTGGGATTCACATGCGGGAGCATCCCCCGATGCGAATCCCAGCCCCGCCGGCAGCAGCAGGTAATGGGATCATGCGCTCATGGCCAGCGTGTGCGGCTGGAGCGCATAACGTAACAACTATGGAGAAGACATCAACTGTAGTCACTGATATCATTGTGTATTCTCCTCACTATAGAGAAGACGTCACCTGTAGTCACTGTAATCATTGTGTATTCTCCTCACTATAGAGAAGACGTCACCTGTAGTCACTGATATCGTTGTATATTCTCCTCACTATAGAGAAGACATCACCTGTAGTCACTGATATCAGTGTGTATTGTCCTCACTATAGAGAAGACGTCACCTGTAGTCACTGATATCATTGTGTATTCTCCTCACTATAGAGAAGACATCACCTGTAGTCACTGATATCATTGTTTATTCTCCTCACTAAAGAGAAGATGTCACCTATAATCACTGATATCACTGTGTATTCTCCTCACTATAGAGAAGACGTCATCTGTAGTCACTGATATCATTGTGTATTCTCCTCACTATAGAGAAGACGATGAGTGAAACTTCAACTCCCAGTATAACCTTACCACTACTTAAAGGCATACTCCTCTGGAAAACTTTTTTTTTTTTAACCAAATGGTGCCAGAAAGTTAAACAGATTTGTAAATTACTTCTATTTGCATGCAGAGTATGCAGAAGTGTATTGCTGTCTATTAAGGCGGTGCATTTCCGAGCGGTAATAGTGCCGGCATGTTCTGCCAGTGCCCACTTTATGCGGGAATGCCCGTCCATGTTTTCTAAGCGGACATTCGGCAAATACTCCGCCTTGTGAACATAGTCATGGACATATCAAGGCATACTTTATTGTTAGGTATGGGGGGGGGGAGGGAGAACATAGCCACCAGCCACCATATACACAGTGTGGCTATACTGTCTCAATGCCAAGGCTGAAGGAACTGAGCTAATCTGGGCATTATTTGGCCATAACATGGATTTACTTCAGTGATTTCTATCTAAACATATCCAATAAGGCACAATACAACCCCAGAGCCATCACTAAAGCTATGTTCACACTACGGAATGTCCGCACAGAAAATCTTATTATGCCGGAACTCCACGGGAATGGGCCGTCTCATAGATGGCTAAGCATTCCTTGCAGAGCCTGCAGAAAGAATGAACAGGTAAATTTTTTCTGCAGACATAGAATTTGGAATTTCCATGTTGGAAACATCTGGTGCGGAAATTCCGTCGTGTACACAGCGCAGCAGAATCCCATTGTATTCAACGGGACTCTGCTGGAGGGAAACTTCCATGCACAATTCCAAGCATGGAAATTTCGAGATGTGAACATATCCTAACACTAAGTTCTGACATACCCTCGAAGACATCATGGGAGGGTGGTGGGGTGTCTATGGGACATAATATATCCTGGTTTCTCGTGTAGAGGGAGGTTATATGACCAAGACAAGGCTTTCCTACCCCACCCCAGTGAATGCAGATGATAAAGCCAGCTCCCCCCTTTTGTGATCTCCTTGGTATTGAGGAGCCTTTAAAGCTTTGTCCACAGCTAGCCGTCCATGCAAGTGGGCTGGCAGGAGGAGGGCTCAGTGTGGGGTGTAATGCACAAAAACAAAAGAGGGTGTCACATAAAAATGACAAGTTTGTGTTTCTGTTCTGTGAAAGCCAAGAGAATGTTGATGCTGCAGGGCTGGACACTGTGTACTACAGGGGCAGGGGTGTCAATATTATGCCTGCACCTGCCATTAACTTGCAAAGCTCTCATGGCAGCGGTGACACCACTGCAGTGCCCAGCTGCAACTTTTATACTTAAAAACAAACAATAATTACTATAAATATATATAAATATATATATATATATATATATATATTTGTGTATGTATATATATATATATATATATATATATATATATATATATATATATAGTAAATTTGAGTAGCCGTATTAGTCCAGTGATACAGATGCAAATCAAAAAATGTTGCAGCATCTTGTAATACCTTTTTATTGGACTAACAGAATTTTGTAGAGTTGATAATGGGAGGAATCCCAAAAGCTTGTCTCTACAAAATTCTGTTAGTCCAAAAAAAAGGTATTACAAGATACTGCAACATATTTTGATTTGCATCTATATATATACATGTGTGTGTATATATATATATATATATATATATATATATATATATATATACACACACAGTATGTGTCTGTGTGTGTAGTAAAAAATATATATATATATATGTATATATATATAGTTGGGAAACACTGCTTTGTATGTATTAAAGAGTACCTGTCATCAAACCATATTTTCTAAACTACCTCAGATTATGTTCTCTAACTACTATTAACACCCCTCCTGCCCAGAAAAATGTTTTTAAGCTTTAAAAAGCTCTGTATCACACTTTTCCCCGTGCTCACATTGTGTGAGCTCCCAGCAGGAGAAAGTGGGTGTTCCCTAGCAGGTGCGACATCACCTTGCCATGCCCCGCATGCACTTCCTGAGTTTGGTCTCCTGCCAGGCCGGGTGGAGACCAAACTAACTGCTTGACTTGTGCAGGGAATAGAACAGAACCACCTAGTGGCCATTTTTTCAATCACAGTAAAGTCATATAAAAGGTTGAGAATTTTAACAACGAGAAAATAGCAAAGTGTCTTATAGTTACAAAAGGAAAACTATATTTAAAGTTTAGTTTGGTGAGAGGTACTCTTTAAGTAAGGCTTTTTTTCATGCTTCTGCAAACTGCAAGTTTAAAAATAAATAGCAAAATTATATATATATATATATATATATATATATATATAAAGGGGATGAGTATTTACCTCAGGGCGAGGCCACCACTCCTGGTGTAACGGAGCTTCAGAAGGCCATTAAGCACTCCGCGGGCATTCTGGGTAGGGGAATATGCAAAGCAGCTCATTACATCACCTTTTCAGGTAATGTTCCCAGGTATCAGCTTAGCTCCTGTTAAGGAATATAAAAAGCTGATCGGGATTTTATGCCAAGCCAGACTACTCCCCAAAAGGGAAGTTTCTACCCATCTGCAGACAGCTGTTTCGTGGTTTTTAATTTTTTTTATTTTAAGAGCTGAGGCAAGTGCTCTCTATCACCCAAAGTGCAAGAAAAAGTGCAAACGTGTTACACTAAAAAAACATGCACAAAGGATGCAGTCTATCGCTAAGCCCTTCTCCAACAGGAGAGAGGCCCCCCAACAAACCTACCCTTCACCTCAGGGCCAAAAGGCACCTGCAAGGATCCAGGTTCGATGCCCCTTTTCGCCGAAGCTACTAAGGGGCTGAAAATGCTCCTGGCTTCAACCTAGGCGTTAGCCAAGGTATCAGCCGAGGAGCCGTATACTGGTGGCATCTTGACCAAAGCCAAGATGCCCAGGGGTTGCAGGGAGGTGAGGAACCTAATGGCCACACACACCTCCCCTAGACCGCCAGGAGGGACACGCAGAAGGGCTACCGCATCCTGCCAATCCTGTGTAGAAAACAACACGTAAAAGTGGCACAGTGACAAAACACAAAAAATAAATAAGTGGATAAGGGCAGATATACTGCCCGGTCATCCAGCAGGATCTATAAAAATTTCCCAGATCCTAGCCAGAAGGCCGGGATACCAAGGGTGAGTGCCAAAGGTGAAGAGTAATGGTGCAGTGCTTTCACTCAGTGAGTTATAACACCCAGTGAGTTTCGGCACCTCAGGGTCATCACTCCCCGAGGCACAGAAGTACCTCGGCTCTACACCCCTCTACCTCATGGCGAGACCCGGAGGAAACAGGTCACATCAGGACAGCCGTCGAGCTGATTCCTCAGAACCAGCCCCGAAACGACCCGGTACACCTGCCCCCTCCATGCAGCACCCATCCCCACCAGCCCCACACTGATGGGACTTCTCCACCAGTATGAAACTGATAAGAACAGATACTACACATGATCTTAGCCAAAAAGGCCGAGGTAAATACTCATCCCCTTTAGCTGCTCTCAGGCCTCTTACCCCAGCCAAGCCAGATCACCCTGCTCTGTACTGATGAGTGGCAAAAACCACGAAACAGCTGTCTGCAGATGGGTAGAAACTTCCCTTTTGGGGAGTAGTCTGGCTTGGCATAAAATCTCGATCAGCTTTTTATATTCCTTAACAGGAGCTAAGCTGATACCTGAGAACATTACCTGAAAAGGTGATGTAATGAGCTGCTTTGCATATTCCTATATATATATATATATATATATATATATATATTTGTCTTCAAAAATGAGTGAATAATTTTTCCAGCTAAAGAGGTTGATTTAAAAAAAAAAACACAACATCTAAAAACCGCCGCTAAGGCCAAAAATTTGACGAATGGCACTAAAGGGTTAAAAAAACACCATGAAAGCAAAAAGATGCCATTTCACATTATCCTATCGATTTCCAGCTAACTTCTGGCCACAACATTTTTAGCCCAATAAGTGAGTGTGAGTATGGTGATTTCTGTTGATTATGGTGAAAACGTTGCTGCCAGATGGGAGTGAATAGGGAAATATCAAATGCCATATATATTTTCTAAATTTTCAAATTTTCTTAATGTTTTAGGCTCAGGGGCAGTAGTAAAACGAAAATTTTGCACTATGAGTAAGGACTGCAGACTGTTTGGTTGAGTAATATCAGAATAACGGACTACTGACCTGATCATTATTCTCTTTTTCCCTCTAGTGGGAAAAATGAAAATTGCAGGCATTTCTTTCTACAGTATTCTGGGTCCCATCCTTGTCTAAGCATTTCTCCAGTCTCTGACCTCTATTATTGAGTTTGTGAACCGCACTTACCACAGATAGCAGCTTTTTCACTTATTATACCATCATATTTTTTTTGCATTACAATATGGTAGAATCCTCTATTTTCCATTGATCTGTATGATAGAATAAACTGCTCATGATGGATCCTGTAAAAAAAAAAAAAAAAAGGCTACGATGAAATTGAGCAAAAGACTGATACAACCTGATGCACTTTTGCAACAGTGTAATTCCATTCAAAATGTTTAGTAGCTATTGACTGATCCATCACTGTACACATGTACATCAGTGTTTCCCAACCAGGGTGCCTCCAGCTGTTGCAAAACTACAACTCTCAGCATGCCCGGACAGCCAACGGCTGTCCGGGCATGCTGGGAGTTGTAGCTTTGCAACAGCTGGTCGGCCGATTGCCGTCTAAGATTGCTGGGAGTTGTAGTTTTGTTTGCAATAGCTGGGCAGCCAATGGCTGTCTGAGATTGTTGGGAGTTGTAGTTTTGCAATAGCTGGGCAGCCAGCAGCTGTCCGAGCATGCTGGGAGTTATAGTTTTGCAACAGCTGGGCAGCCAATGGCTGTCTGAGATTGCTGGGAGTTGTAGTTTTGCAACAACTGGAAGCACATTGGTTGGGAAACACTGTATTAAATAGAAGTAGGTTGATGGTTTTAACACAGATTGGTCAATAAAGTGGTTCTAGCTGACTATACATGACCAATCACATCCTGCAAAGGACGGACAATCTTTTTGGAAATATTCTCTTTCGGGGAATGTTCTTCCTTAAAGGAAATCTTAGACGAAAAATAACATCCCCTATCCCCAGGATCGGGGATAAGTAGCTGATCTCCCTCCTAAAAGATCATCGGCGCTTCCATAGAAATGAATGGAGCACGTGCCGTCTACCAGTAGGCAACACACGCTCTTCACTGAGAGCCGGGATCTCGTCCGAGTGATCGTGACCCGCCCACCCCCACCCCCCCCCCCCCCACCACACCCCCCCGCGATCTGCTACTTAACCCCTATCCTGTGGATAGGGGATACATTTATTTTCACTGAAATACTCCTTTAAAGGGGTTATCCAGGAAAAAAAATGTTTTATATATATATATATATATATATATCAACTGGCTCCAGAAAGTTAAACAGATTTGTAAATTACTTCTATTAAAAAATCTTAATCCTTTCAGTACTTATGAGCTTCTGAAGTTAAGGTTGTTCTTTTCTGTCTAAGTGCTCTCTGATGACATGTGTCTCAGGAACCGCCCAGTTTAGAAGAGGTTTGCTATGGGGATTTGCTTCTAAACTGGGTGGTTCCTGAGACACGTGTTATCAGAGAGCACTTAGACTGAAAAGAACAACCTTAACTTCAGAAGCTCATAAGTACTGAAAGGATTACGATTTTTTAATAGAAGTAATTTACAAATCTGTTTAACTTTCTGGAGCCAGTTGATATATAAAAAAAAAAAGTTTTTTTCCTGGATAACCCCTTTAACCCCTTAAGGACGCAGGACGTAAATGTACGTCCTGGTGAGGTGATACTTAGCGCACCAGGACGTACATTTACGTCCTGTGCATAACCGCGGGCATCGGAGCGATGCCCGTGTCATGCGCGGCTGATCCCGGCTGCTGATCGCAGCCAGGGGCCCGCCGGCAATGGCCGACGCCCGCGATCTCGCGGGCGTCCGCCATTAACCCCTCAGGTGCCGGGATCAATACAGATCCCGGCATCTGCAGCAGTGCGCGATTTGAATGAATGATCGGATCGCCCGCAGCGCTGCTGCGGGGATCCGATCATTCATAACGCCGCATGGTGGTCCCCTCTTCTTCCTCCATCCGGCTCCCGGCGTCTCCTGCTCTGGTCTGTGATCGAGCAGACCAGAGCAGAAGATCACCGAAAACACTGATCTGTTCTATGTCCTATACATAGAACAGATCAGTATTAGCAATCATGGTATTGCTATGAATAGTCCCCTATGGGGACTATTCAAGTGTAAAAAAAAAATGTAAAAAAATGTAAAAGTAAAAGTAAAAAAAAAGTGAAAAATCCCCTCCCCCAATAAAAAAGTAAAACGTCCGTTTTTTCCTATTTTATAGACATATTTGGTATCGCCGCGTGCGTAAATGTCCGAACTATTAAAATAAAATGTTAATGATCCCGTACGGTGAACGGCGTGAACGGAAAAAAAAAAGTCCAAAATTCCTCATTTTTTAATACATTTTATTTAAAAAAAATTATAAAAAATGTATTAAAAGTTTTTTATATGCAAATGTGGCATCAAAAAAAGTACAGATCAATAAAAAAGTAAAACGTCCGTTTTTTCCTATTTTATAGACATATTTGGTATCGCCGCGTGCGTAAATGTCCGAACTATTAAAATAAAATGTTAATGATCCCGTACGGTGAACGGCGTGAACGAAAAAAAAAAGTCCAAAGTTCCTCATTTTTTAATACATTTTATTTAAAAAAAATTATAAAAAATGTATTAAAAGTTTTTTATATGCAAATGTGGTATCAAAAAAAGTACAGATCATGGCGCTAAAAATTAGCCCCCATACTGCCCCTTATACGGAAAAATAAAAAAGTTAGAGGTCATCAAAATAAAGGGATTATAAACGTACTAATTTGGTTAAACAGTTTGTGATTTTTTTTAAGCGCAACAATAATATAAAAGTATATAATAATGGGTATCATTTTAATTGTATTGACCCTCAGAATAAAGAACACACGTCATTTTTACCATAAATTGTACGGCGTGAAAAGAAACCTTCCAAAATTAGCAAAATTGCGTTTTTCGTTTTAATTTCCCCACAAAAATAGTGTTTTTTGGTTGCGCCATACATTTTATGATATAATGAGTGATGTCATTACAAAGGACAACTGGTCGCGCAAAAAACAAGCCCTCATACTAGTCTGTGGATGAAAATATAAAAGAGTTATGATTTTTAGAAGGCGAGGAGGAAAAAATGAAAACGTAAAAATTAAATTGTCTGAGTCCTTAAGGCCAAAATGGGCTGAGTCCTTAAGGGGTTAAAGGTTGTTTGTGAACCACTGACTGTCACCCAAAAAACTTCAGACATGGCCGACTTCTTTTCAGAAGATAATCGTCTGGTTGTGGCAAAAACCATTTGGTTAAAATTGTTCACTTTCATCAACTTACATTTCAGGTGTAAAGGCACCTTTAGGCTTTGTTCACACTAGCAGTGTATCTTCTGTATATAACAGTAGCCATGATACTGCAGCAGGTTTGTCACATAATGGAGCCAAAGGCCACACGGAGGAATTTCAGAGCAAATTCTGGCGGAAAAAACCCCGCTCGGAAATTCCGTTTCAGCAGAGTGCCATTGTTTTCAATAGGATTCTGCTGCACCATGCACATGGCGGAAACATCTGCCTCAGAAATCCCGATTACAACCTTCGCAGTATGCGCTCGGAATTGCATTGCCGTCTATGGAGAAGGCACTTTTCCAAGCTGTCCTAGCGTCGTCATGTTCTGCCAGCTACTCTTTGTCCATCAGAAAGTTACCATGTGTCTGCTTTTACTTCCAGCTACCTAGCAGTGTCAGAAGTTCGGTCTAGGAATTGCAACTGAAAGATTCCTTTACGTTTTAGAGGCTGTTCACATCGGATTTTAGCTATATGCACCAGTAAGCGTCGGGATACCAGAAATAAGGTATTCTGGAAATGCGCCAAATTCATCATACATCATGCGACAATATGAAAAGTTTGGTGAAAAAATTGAAAAAATGCAGTGGTGTAAAAAAGGCAAAAATTTTAAATCCTCACGCTATTGAAATAATGTGCATTTGGCTAAAAAGTGTTTATTTAAACAATTGGTATATTTAAAAATGTAAGTATTTGGTTACATTATGTATTTAATGTATAATAACAATGTGATGATACCAAGTATAGTTGATTTATGAAAGTTTCTTTGGGCTTTAGGCTTGAGTTAAAGATTCCATCATATTTGACAGGAAGAAAATAATATTCCTATTATCAAAATGACAGACAGCATGACAGAACCCAATGGACCCTAAGTCAATGAGTCTGCCAGGTGCCATTGCTGTCCATCACATTACACAGCTGGAACATTATCATTTTTGATTTTCTACTTCTATTACATAACAATTTAGATGACACCAACGAGTGGTGTAGAAAGGGGCTAATGACAGCATTACTGTCTAAGTGCTGTTTAGTGTGAGTTGAGGTACAGTGTGGAGAGGAGTAGGAAGAAGTGCTGTGGTGATCCAGAGGAGGTCTAAAGAAAACTTTTCTAGTGAGCAGCAACCCCATTCTGCAGGTGTTCCCCGCACAGGAGGAGTCAGTAATTCCTAGCTGTGGGCACCAGGAGCTGGTGAGTCAATGGGCCACACAGTGCTAGTCTGGATAACGTCAGTATATTAGAAAGACAAAAAAAAAAAACCTGTGTAATGGCACTTCTCCCAGGAGACGTATGGAATGGAGTTAAAGGGGTACTCCGGTGGAAAACAATTTTTTATTCATTTCAACTGGCTCCAGAAAGTTAAACAGATTTGTAAATGACTTCTATTAAACAATCTAAATCCTTCCAGTACTTATCAGCTGCTGTGTTCTCCAGAGGAAGTTGAGTTGTTATTTTGTCTTACCACAGTGCTCTCTGCTTACACCTCTGTCTGTATTAGGAACGGTCCAGAGTAGGAGAAAATCCCCATAGCAAAAGACTCCTGCTCCGGATAGTTCTTGACAGTACAGAGAATACTGTGGTCAGACAGAAAAAAAACATACAACTTCCTCTGGAGCATACAGCAAATGATAAGTACTGGAGGGATTAAGATTTTTTTTAATAGAAGTAATTTACAAATCTTTTTAACTTTCTGGCACCAGATGTTTTCCACCAGAGTACCCCTTTAACACATACTTTAATCACCTGAAACAACATGTTTTGATCATGGACTAGGATCTTGTTTTAAGAGATTAAAGTATGTGTTAACGCCATTCCAATTGTCTTCTGGGAGAAGCGCCATTACACAGGTCATTGTTTATCTTTCTAATATATTTCTCTGCCGGACGTGGTGATTCCCGATCGGGCCGACACTGTGGCTGCTGACCCAATATCTTCAGTGATACGCTCTACTAGGTGTTGTCCTCTAAGCACAACACCTTCTGGTAAGAAGTATTGCTTACAGTCAAAACAATACCAAATAGCTGAAAGTCCTCACGAGGGGCGCACCTGGGTTTCTTTTGTTTTTTTTATTTAATGATAACATCAGTAGAAAGCCTCTGGCAGCTGGGGTCCCAAGGTCTAGTTCATACCCTGGCAGTGTAGCTTCAAATGGACATTTTGCTGAACCCTGGCCTACGTTAGTTGTCTCGAGGTAAAAGTCTAAAGTCCAAAGTTTAAGTCTTTAATAAGTCAGTCAAGTGAGAAGTAAATCCACTACAAGTGTCCGCCCGGCAAAAGACTTCCAAGGGTTACTCTGTATCTCCCCCGCTCTAATCTGTTTTGTAAAGGATATTGCCATCATTCCTGCCTCAGTAAAATATAGTTTTCTGTAACCCTACATCTGTGGTCATTATTGTCCCCAGCGCTTGGCCCAAGAGATCTGTCTAACCTTTGAGTGTGAAGGTCAACTTTACTCTGGCATCACAAACTGTTAGCTGTTATTGCCACACCATACACCACCATCACAAGCCATTGTAGCCCAGCTGATCACATATTTCCTGCCATGCGCACAGAGGGCAGGTAGAGGAGCTCTCAGCCACATGCCTTCTCCCAGCTCATTCTAGTCATCGGTCAGGGTCTGAACACCCTGACACCCACCGATAAAAACTGTGTATGCAAAATGTCAAAAGTAGTTTTTTTTAAAGCACAGGTACACGTTAATATGGATGGAATCCCATATTACATAACGTAGGGCCATGGCACTCCTGCCGGAGATCTGAATTTTCTTACACAGGCACAGCGGCTCATCCTTATGAGTGACTGTCTGGCATTGACCCTTGAGCAGATGCAACATAGGGTAAGCTCTATTACCAAGCGCAACTGCTCACATGGATACAGTGTAAACAACGAAGGGCCTGTCACTGTGCTGTTCAGTGGGGATCCTGGAGGGTACACCCTACTGATAGGCTCACACTGTGTTAGTCCCAATGATTCCCTGTAAGTCCCAATGATTCCCTGTAAGCCTTGGAACTTACTGGGGGCATGGTGGCTCAGTGGTTAGCACTATTGCCTCAAAGTGCTGGGGTCCTAGGTTCAAATCCCACAAATGTGTTTGTATGATCTCCCCATGTTTGTGTGGGTTACCTCCAATTGCTTTATTTTAAATGTATTTACTTCAAAATGAAGGTCAACATTAGAGATGAGCGAACTTACAGTAAATTCTATTCGTCTCATCTCTACTCATCTCTAGTCAACATGTATGACTGTCGATCAGTCACACTACACCAGTTTCCCAGCAAATGGCTTTCCTTCATATCAGACCTATGGATGGATCCCAGTAGGGTCAGTCAGGTCTATGTCAGTGTTCTGCTATTTTTCATGACAAGTACAGGGCAGACTACACTATTTTTGCTGTTAATTATACCAGAAATTCCGGAAAGAGCAAAATGTGTGTAGTGTGAACAGAGGTCACTGTAGAATATGTTGCAGATACACATAGACTCTTTTTACATCTGTGTTTTGTTATTTCCATTTATCTTTTCCATCATAGAAGCAGAACAATAAAAATGACGCCCGAAGGACGCCATTGACTATATTGAGGTCTGTGGGTCTCTAGTATGGTGTGTAGCATTTTACTGTGAAAACTGCTGCATGTTGCGCTAATTTGTTTGGCATTTTATTATGGAAACTGCAACAGAAGCTCCTAATGGAACCTCAGACACAGATGTGGACAAACAACAAGACCCCTTAAACCTTTTCAATATGTCTCCTTAAAACAAAATAGCAAATGGGCAAGGCCAAATGTGATTTTTAAGGATGAATGGAAAGATCCCAGAGTTTAGAGTTCTCCATTCTTTGGTATCCCTTATTTTTAACTCTTTCTAACATGTCCTAGTTAACAATAAACAGAAAACTGCAATTTTCAGGTACTTTTTAAATGAGGTTGCAACATAATGTATAGCAAATAGATGTCAATTGCTTATAAATATAATATATGGGCATCTATGGAAATTACTTTATACACATTAAAAAGATAATAACTGATCTTTTAAAAATGGTGTAATGTACCTGTAGGAAGAATGATAATTTGCTAATGCTTTGTTTATAGCTGAATTCACTTTGGATGAAAATACTGTGATATATAAAAATAATAATAATAATAAAAAAAAAAATTACTTAAAAACTTCAATTTCTTTAGCAGGTGAACCAGGTAACAGATGTTGATTATAATGCAAATTTGCTGATTGCAAATGCAAAGGCAGTTTCACATGGTTAAAAGGCCATAGTGTTTATCTTCTGACACATAGATATACCCCCCTCCCTGTAGGACTAGATGTCATACCTCACTTGCCTTTTTCTTCTGTAGGCCCTGCTCTACTCCCTACTTGCTCCTGGAGGGATGGTGTTGCACATGCTGGGCAGAAGAAAGTGCAGCTGCAGTAGCAGAATTGTGTTGTGTGTGAAGACAAAAAGCAATCACAACACAACCTACCACACTAAAATTGTGATAAAGAAACAGGCAAACTCTGTGAGAGGAAAGAGATCATGGGAACTGTCATATTTAAAGGGTTACTTCCCTTAATGGGCCCAGCCTGGGGGGGGGGGGGGGGGGCACAAAAAAGCATGTACTTACCTTCCTCGCTTTGCACAGTGCTTGCTGTGTTTAGGGTCACCACCTGTTCCCCCATACTGAATGTTCTTCACAAACTTTACAAAATTATTTCTTAGATTTGCTAATAATGCAATGAATTTCAATGACTTGTATGTTAACCCTTTCATGTTATAGCTCAGTTATTCTGTTTATCTCCAGTAATGTAACCTTACACATGAGGGGAATTACAGTATAACAGTATATGACATGTGAATAAAGTCAGAAAGAAATATAGCCAGCTCACCGCTTGTGACACGTTTGTTGTTTTGACGAGCACTTTGTCATAAAGTGATGCCATGACTAAGGGTCCAGCTTGACCCGAAACGCGTTGGTGTTACCTGTGCATTCCATGTGATCCGTGATAAAGAACCTGTTGCATTCATCCTGCGCTGGAAATCTCTTCTTTCCACTTTGTCATAGGTATCCAGGAGCAAGGAGAAAGTCGGGCCGTTATCCTCGATATAGCAATGGAAGAAAGAAGGGTTCCAGCTCCCCGGAAAATCATAAAGTATTCATGAAAAAATTAAAAGTCCAAAATTTAATTAGTCCATATTAAAATCAATCCAAACAAAAACACCCAGTACAGATAAAAACTCCTCAACGCCGACGCGTTTCGGACTAACTAGTCCTTAGTCGAACCCTTCTTTCTTCCAGTATATGACATGTACCTACATAATATCATGCATCTAACTTGTATATCATTTAATACATGGGGGGGACCTGCAAGTATACAAATCTACAATAAATGTATATTATCACTCATGAAGGGGTTATAGTGTATCTGGGTATATACGCTGTATGCATATAATATCACACAAGAATGGGTTACAAATGCACAGGATATGTATTATATGCATAAGGGGATTACCAGGTATAATATGAGAGGATTTTGGGGTAAGAAAGTATAAACTATGTTTAAAACAACCCACATGACAAGGTTTTAATCCAGTGGTCCCCAAACTGTGGCCCTCCAGATGATGCAAAACTACAATTTCCAGCATGCCTGGACAGCCTTTGGCTGTCCAGGCATGCTGGGAGTTGTAGTTTTGCATCATCTGGAGGGCCACAGTTTGGGGACCACTGTTTTAAGCTGTAGGAATGTAATATATATATATATATATATATATATATATATATATATATATATATATATAAAAAAAACAGTAATCCAAGAGAAACAGCACCCCAAAAAAAGAAGAAAAAAGCGGTGCACGCAGAGCCGGACCCTGGTTAATGGTCCTATATGTAATACAAATTAGTAGAAGTCCGCAGCACACAATCCAAGTAGATGAAAAAAGTGAAGTTTTATTCCATAAACAGGTGAAAGTTACAGCGACGTTTCAACCAGCTCTCTGCTTGAGAAAGACCAGGAGAGCTGGTTGAAACGTCGCTGTAACTTTCACCTGTTTATGGAATAAAACTTCACTTTTTTCATCTACTTGGATTGTGTGCTGCGGACTTCTACTAATTTATATATATATATATATATATATATATATATATATATATATATATATATATTGTGCAACAATTTTACTATCTTGGTCTTGAAAAGTAATGAATAAAAAGCATTTCCTGTAAAAAATAAAAAAAAAAATACAAGGAGGGGGGCCTTAGTGTGTTTATTTGAGTATACATATTTTTTTAGTGTTCTTTTGAATAATTACATTACATTTTCTTCTGGAAAAGCTGAGTGATTGTCTTTTAGAAAGCTTTAAGCAAGAGTTGTTAATTGGTTTTCCAGGAACCCAGAATAACACTGTGATGTGAATGTGATTGTTATGCAGAAATGACAACCTTTTTCTTCCAATGGTAATCAATGGCTGTCAAATTGGTTATCATCCAGCTTTCCCAGGCACAGATAAATTAAAAAAAAATTACAAAATAGTGGGAAAAAAACTGAGGACATTTTAACATCAGCTGTGGTCAGTTCTTGCATTAGAATTGATCCTAATGTATCTAATAAATATGGACCCAGTCTTACACTCTATGATCTCCTTCTATATACTGTACAATCTGTCCTGCTGTTTGGGAAATGAACTTATTGTGAGATAGGAAAGTTAACATGTTGGAATGGTTGAACAAGAAATGGTTTGAGAGAACACAGACTGTGTACTACGCTACGGAACATGGTGGTACAATATAAGCTATAGAACAAGACAGAGTTAAGAATCTATATAGCTGACATCCCAGAATATGGAAGGAGAAAATTAGAGTATGCTTTTTGGAAGCAGCATACGTAGAACTATACTCCCATATACTGCAGTATTCTAAGAACTATACCCCCATATACTGCAGTATACTTAGAACTATACCCCCATATACTGCAGTATACTAAGAACTATACCCCCATATACTGCAGTATACTTAGAACTATACCCCCATATACTGCAGTATACTAAGAACTATACCCCCATATACTGCAGTATACTTAGAACTATACTCCCATATACTGCAGTATTCTAAGAACTATACCCCCATAAACTGCAGTATACTTAGAACTATACTCCCATATACTGCAGTATTCTAAGAACTATACCCCCATATACTGCAGTATACTTAGAACTATACCCCCATATACTGTTGTATACTTAGAACTATACACCCATATACTGCAGTATACTAAGAACTATACCCCCATATACTGCAGTATACTAAGAACTATACCCCCATATACTGCAGTATACTAAGAAATATACCCCCATATACTGCAGTATACTTAGAACTATACCCCCATATACTGCAGTATACTAAGAACTATACCCCCATATACTGCAGTATACTTAGAACTATACCCCATATACTGCAGTATACTTATAACTATACCCCCATATACTGCAGTATACTAAGAACTATACCCCCCAAATACTGCAGTATACTAAGAACTATACCCCCATATACTGCAGTATACTAAGAACTATACCCCCATATACTGCAGTATACTTAGAACTATACCCCCATATACTGCAGTATACTTAGAACTATACCCCCATATACTGCAGTATACCTAGAATGAATACTCTACTGTACTTCCAGTATACTTAGATCTATAGTCCCATATTCTTGCAGTATACTTAGATCTATAGTCCCATATTCCTGCAGTATACTTAGATCTATAGTCCCATATACTGCAGT